>NC_048586.1:12468500-12820000 GCF_013265735.2 Oncorhynchus mykiss | reverse complement strand
GCGTTCATCGGACTCTGGGTAAGTAGAAAAAGTGCTTAATTGCTAACATCTCACACTATAGCTTTAAGATCAGAGTGACAAGCTATTTGTAGCAAACAGAGCGAGCAGTGGTGCAAAAGAGAGCCACCACCTGCTCCTCATCATCTCCCTACAGTGCAGTGGCGCACATTCATTATATTTCAGATGGTGTCAACATAATTACATTTCCTTTTTTTTCTTTCTATTTTACCCCCCTTTTTTCTCCCCAATTTCGTGGAATCCAATTGTTATTGATCTTGTCTCATTGCTACAACTCCCGTACGGGCTCGGGAGAGACAAAAGTTATGCGTCCTCCGATACACAACCCAACCAAGCCGCACTGCTTCTTAACACAGCGCGCATCCAACCCGGAAGCCAGCCGCACCAATGTGTCGGAGGAAACACTGTGCACCTGGCAACCTTGGCTAGCGTGCACTGCGCCCGGCCCGCCACAGGACTCGTTGGTGCACGATGAGACAAGGATATCCCTACCGGCCAAGCCCTCCCTAACCCGGACGACACTATCCCAATTGTGCGTCTCCCCACGGACCTCCCGGTCGCGGCCGGGATAATTACATTTTCATGTATTTTGGAGTAGAATGTCGCTGGACCCCAGCAGCAAAGAGCACGATGCGATATTACGATGATATTATACTTAGGTACCGATATGATCTGTATTGCGATTCGACACTGCAATTTGATTGCAATTCAATATTTCAAACGTATTGCTCACAGCAAGAACTGGCAAATCTAGTGCAGTCCTTGAAGAGGAGATGCACTGCAGTACTTAATGCAGCTGGTGGCCACATCAGATACTGACTGTTACTTTAGATTTTTACCCCTCCCCCCCCTCTCCTTTGTTCAGGGACACATTCCATTTCTGTTAGTCACATGTCTGTGGAACTTGTCCAGTTTGTGTCTCAGTTGTGGAATCTTATGTTCATAGAAATATTTATATTTATGTTAAGTTTGCTGAAAATAAACGCAGTTGACGTTTCCTTTTTTGCTGAGTTTATATATATATAGAGATTTTTTTTAAGTTGATACTTGGGAGTCAAAAATATATAATATTGTCAAAAATGAATATTGTGATATGTATGATGTTGTGATATGTAACTGTATCCATTTTATTCTCCATCACTAATATTTAGCCTCCAATGGAGGTGAAAGCAGCAAATGAAATTGAGCCCAAACTGAGAAAAAGTTATTTGAGAAAAAAAAGAAAGTTATACTGAGAAATTATTTGCAATTGCCTAAAGGTGTTTTTGAATGAGTAGCTCATCTCTGGCACTCTATGAGGTGAATTGTCCACCGCCAACCGAATGACAAAAAGCAGGAGAAAGAACAATGCTGCATTATCCATGCGGGAGGCCATTTCCTACACACTTCTGATAATTGAGATGAAAACAAGCACCAAGAGAACGCTAGCTGTGTGACGACCCTCTCTCTCTCCAATCAATGTAACTCTGTTTTGATTGCTCTGTGACATAATCGTCACATCTTCTTTCACTGGCCAGATTTCATCTCATAAGCATTGCCTGGACGTGCTAGTTTATTTCTGTACTAGGGCGATTCCCTGTAAAAGATACCTGAGCATGCATCAATCTCTCTTCCACCGCCTGAAGCAGACATTGCCCTCGGCATGCCACTGTCACATGTGAAACCTGCAGTATCACAGCATCTCAGAGTGGAGAAGCTCAGCCTGGTGCGTCAGCATCTGGATGAAATCCGGGAATTGCAGTATGCTATCAGGTGCGTTGAGGAGGACAACCAGTACCTCAGGATGGAAGTGCGCAGAGTACGAGAGGAACTGTCCACCACTGTCAATATAAGACATCACCAGGAACCTGCAGAAGGAGCTACAAGATCTAAGGCAGGAATTGGTCAGCCACCACCACCAACTCCTTAATTCCAGTATAAATCAAGGACCCAGTAAACTGTTGAACAAGGACCCATCAACAAACCAAACCATCCAACCAATCCAACTCAGCTGACCCCCTCCACCCCAGTCTCACGGCCCGTGATTGCTCCTACTCCTGCCATCCTCCACATAGAAGAAGAGAAGAAGCCTGACATTGTTTTGATGATGGATTCCAATGGAAAATGAAAAGAGAAAAAAAGAGTTGTGGCAAAGTTGCGGTGCCCCACATCTGAGAGAGCCATGGATCTCCTGAACGTGGCCCAGCTTGGTTCACCGAGCCTTATCATTGTACATACTGGAACCAATGACCTGCATGCTCAACAGGAGATGGTGGTTACATCACTAGGGAGGGTGTTGGAGCAGGCCTCTACCACCTTCCCTGATGTGATGATTGTAATATCCACCCTGCTCCGGAGGAGAGATGTTCAACCTGCCACCATCTAGAGGATAAATGCCAGCTTCTCCTAGCACTGTGCTAAATGACCAAATGTCAAATTGGCCCAACTTCCCACCCGTAGTTTGGACTGCCTGTATGATAATGTACATTTGCTCAAAGAGGCTGTCCCCACCTTCGCCAGGATGTTGCTCTGGGTGGCCAGTCCACCTCACCCCACAGGAGCAGCAGACCAGCCACCAACTCCCGAGACAAATCAGACGCACGTTTAGACCTGCATCCAGTGGCACCTCACAGAGACTGGAGAACAGCCAGCAAAACTGCCCACCACACCACCTTTTACCACTTATCTCCCAGGAACTGCATGCAGATACACTGAGCTATGCTCAAGCTGTACGCAGTCAGAGGCCCCACACAGAGTTTGGAGCATCGCCGGCCACACTGCCCTCCACACCACCCTCTTCAATTCCCCTTACAAACTCCTTCCCATGTTACCAGACCAGGCCTGCCTAGGCACAGCACAACCAGACCCGCCTCAGCACAGCACAACTAGACCTAGCCCCATCACAGCACAGCTCTACCAGGCCCACCTCAACTCAGCTATACAGTACTCAGCACCGACCACTACCCTAGGGTCTGGCAAAACACTGTTGAGGGTAGTGCACCACATGCTGCAGTACACCATGTACTCTTCAGATCATCAACACTCATATGCTGAGAGTTTGGAGCTCCATCAGCCACACTGCCCTCCGCGTCACCCTCCTCAAATCCCCCACAATCTCCTCCCAGGCTAGGTTTGGTTACCCTCCCTGATCCCATCCCCAGGACAGGCCTGGGACCATAGAAATAAAAATTAATAGAATGGGCTTGGAAGCTCCTAACCCTAGCAACTGACTGCTAAACTCGTGTGTACACTTGCAATGGCTTCCTGGTATTGTGATGCAATAATTTCCATGGTATTTAGACATTTTCTATTAATTGATGACGGATTGCCACAGTAATGTGGGGATGTTCATTCAAATAATGCTAACTGATGTGGCTGACGCAAAGTACTTTTTGTAACGTCAGTATGTCCATTTTATGTAACATCAATAATTCTTCTTATTTGCTTTACTTCTCCAACATGTCAACATTAGCAAGAGGCACTATAGGCAGACAAAAGTTCCATTTATATTTTGTTTGTTCATTCTGTGAGACATTTAAGTTGTGATTTTGCATGCACATTTAACGTCCATAATCGCTGGAATCTACCACTTTCGAGTTTTGTTGTTGTATTGCCAGGACATGTGTAGTCACACACACACACCTTCATGCCACAGCACTCACCAGGACTCCGGCGACGATGGATGCAAGGGTATTTCTCCTCTCCCCCCAGTCAATGCACTCACACTCCGGCATGCGGAAGTTGTCCAGGAACCCTGCCATCTTCAGCCCTTCTGACCCCTGTGGTCAAACCTTACTGTTGTCTCAGTCAATCTCTAATGTTCCTTAGATAGGTAGGTAGCCCTCAGACTGTTGACACTGACACAGTTGAACGTTAAGCAGTAATCTGCTGTGCTGCTTCTGTACACTTGACCCTCTGGGATTGGTTTGTCAATCAATCGAGTTTGTTGCCTACAAAAACAAGGAGGTAGGATTATTGATTCTGTATCAAACTCCAATATTCACATCAAGCCCCTAACGTTACACTTGATCGAGGTAGGTCTAGAAACTTTCTTGGCCAGCTTCAAAATGGTAATCATATTGCACTCTAGGTGGAACTTTCCACACAATGTTTACCTATCCAATCCGTTTTATCCATTGGGGTACATAGCTAGCCATTTAGCAAATACTATTGGCTGTGGGAAGAGCATAGGCAATGTGACAACAATAAGTGCCAGCAAAATTTAGGTAGTTAGCTAGCTAGTTAGTTAGCTGTTTACAGCAACAGACTAACGTTAGTTAATTTAGATAACGTTATTTAGCTAGCTAGTTAAACCTACAAATGTCAAGATAGCCATGAGTAGCACGTCAATCTTACATTGCGAACTCAACTGCAAAACAGTGAAATATTGTATTATTTTAATTAACAGAATAAATAAAAGCTAACAAGGTTTGTTTCATCTATCTATCTAACGTTATCTAACTGTTAACGTTAGCTAACTTATCAGATAACGTTAGTTATTATTATTTTGCACTGATGCAGTGCCCTGCTCTGGTCCACCTATCCAACAAACAGGCGCTTTTTGGCAAAAAGTGCGTATACATGTCTTGAATGTAACCATATTACTCGTAGAAAATATAATTTTGCTCACCTCAATGGCAATGTTTTCAGTTTCATTTAGCTAGCTGTGCTACAACGACGAGGATGAAGCGACGTTGTATCAGGAAGCGTGCTAACCAATCAAAGTAAGGCAATCACAGCAAAGTGACCAATCAATTTTCGCTTGTAGAAAAGTGAACGTAAAGTGTCATTTGTAGTGCAGGAATGTGGGGTGAAAGTCAGGAAACGTATTACAGATCATCTAGCTGTATATACAGCAGAGCTGATGGCCATAATGTTGGCCTTGCAGTGGGTAGAGGAAGTCAAGCCAGACAGAGTAGTTATTTGCTCTGATTCATGTGCAGTGCTAAGGGGTCTCCAGTCCTTTATATCACGTAGCAGACAAGACCTGCTTCATGAGGTGCTACAAACAGGAGTAAACAAATGGGTATACAGATAATATTTACCTGGGTCCCAGCTCATGTGGGAGTGGAGGTGAACGAAGCAGTTGATGTACTGGCCAAACAAGCACTAAGTAGTGGGGATGTTGATGTGGTAGTTTAAATGAGCAAGGCAGAGGCAAAAAGCATGATATGGAGAGTGATGGAGGAGAAATGGCAGGAGCAGTGGAATAGAGATACTAAGGGCAGGTATTTATTTCAAGTACAGAGGAAAGTTGGGGAGGGGAAAAAGGCAGGAAGGGACAGAAGACAGGAGGCTATATTTACAAGATTAAGTGTGGGACACAGCCAGTTGAATAAGACCTTACATAGGAAAGCATCCAACAGGAAAATGTGAGTATTGCCAGGAAACAGAGACAGTGGAGCATGGGGCGGCAGGTAGCCTAGTGGTTAGAGCATTGGACTAGTAATCGAAAGGTTGCAAGATTGAATCCCTGAGCTGAACAAGGCAGTTAACCCACTGTTCCTAGGCTGTCTTTGAAACTAAGAATTTGTTCTTAACTGACTTGCCTAGTTAAATAAAGGGAAAAAATGTTATTGATACAGTGTGGTCATTATTGTAAGGAAAGAGAGAGGATGAGATCTACTATGAGGGAGAAGGGGATACAGGAAATTAGTTTAAAGAGTATATTTCATAGAATGTCTTTAGATATAGTCCCAAATATTATATTTGTTTAAGAGTAACGGGGCTGGCAGGATTTAGTTTCTCCTTTTTTCTGGCCCACACTCCAGTACAGCTCCAGTACAGCAGGTGGCGGAAATGCACCATAACGTTGGATGCCAACCGCCGATAAACCCCACCGAAGAAGAAGAAGTCTTTTCACGCCACTTCGATACAAAGTTATTTTTGTAGTAGGTTAGGAGAGGATTTTAGCTAACCATCACTATTTCCATCATCTTAATATCAGTATTGTAACCTAGTTAGTTCTCAGTTCCCAACCTCTTTCGGTTACTGTTCCACAAACTGAATGTTGTTCTGCCCGGAGTAGCCCTGAAGTACCCCCTTGTGCATTTTACCAGTAAACCTATGATCTCATGAGTTATCAAGTACCCTTGGTTGGGAACCACTGTCCTAAACTGCTCCGAAAAAGTCACTTTGGTATCGAAGTGGCGTGAAAATAGTGTTTTCCCTTTGCTTTCAAATTGAGACTCAAACAGCTTTGTCTTTGTTGTATAAAGATGTGTTCTAGTCATGCTACCACCAGTTCTGGCTTCTTTTATTACATTTTTTATGTCCAGGTTGTCTAGGATATAACATGTCTTGCAAGAGGAACCTGGTTCAACATCAAGATAGAGTCAACAAAGCTACATGTATTATAAATAAATGTAAACATCCATTACATGTGTTGCACATGTATTAATGGGATAGGTGTCCCACTAGCGGGACAACTTCTGGTGAAACTGGAGGGTGCGCAATTCAAATAAATAATCATAAAAATTATGGATATTAAACATTTAGGTACATATAAGTGTCTTATATCGGCTGAAAGCTTCAATTCTTGTTAATCTATCTGCACTGTCTGATTTACAGTAGCTATTACAGCGAAAACATGCCATGCGATTGTTTGAGGACGGCGCCCCACATCACAATATTTTTCCACCGGCACAGGTTTCATACATTCACAAATAACAATTAAATATTCACGTACTTTTTGAAAATCTTCCTCTGATTTGTCATCCAAAAGGTCCCAGCTATAACATGCAGTGTCATTTTGTTTATCGATTTGAGTAATCCACTCGTTCAACATGCAGAGAAAGGAATCCGAAAATCTACCCCTAAACTTTGTTTCAACAAGTCAAAATATGTTTTGATTTACTCCTCAGATACCCTAAAATGTAATCAAACTATAATATTTCTTACGGAAAGAAGTATGTTCAATAGGAAACCGATTTTAGCAGGTGCGCCCTGTCTTCATGGCGCGTGCAAACAGCACAAATTTCCAAGACTGTGTCCCTGTTCTAAAACTGACCTTTCTTGTTTGTTTTTGAAGTTACAAGCCTGAAACCTTGAACATAGACTGCTGACACCCTGTGGAAGCCATAGGAATTGCATCCAGGGAGCTCATTGCCAATATGACCAAAAACATTCTGGTTGGTTTTCTTTGGATTTCCTCCTACCATATATATTGTGTTATTTTCTCCTAAATTATTTGAATATTTCTACAAACTTCAGAGTGTTTTCTTTCAAATGGTACCAATTATATGCATATCCTGGCTTCAGGGTCTGAGCAACAGGCAGTTTACTTTGGGCACGTTATTCAGGCGGAAATGGAGAAAAAAGGGGCCTAGCCCTAAGTTAAATAGTAAACAAATCATAATAATGTGTAAATGTCAAGTGTGCTGTCCTAGTGGCACACATCAATAACATTCATCAGTACAGATACAAAATGCTTCAGAGGCAATCATAACAGGTGAAATCGTATGATTAACCTGGACTTTGACTCTCCTTCCCTCTCTTCAAGTCATGCCTGTGCAGTGCACACCACACTCTTCCCAATGAGTCATGACATTAGGGGGTTGGTCAGGGGAGGGGTTAATATTTGTTTTGACATAGAGAAGCCACAGCAGTTGACAGTGCTGGAGAGACTAAAAAACTGCTTTTTGTATTTCATCAGACAATTTAGCTAACTACGTTGTGTATCTGTGACATCTCTGTGTGAAATGGTGTGACTGATCATCAACTGTGAGTCTCTTTTCAAATATCTGCTACTAAATTCACGTTTTATTAGATATACCAGAGACTTATATTTACCAAAGATAAGGCTCTGAGATAGCTAGGCTATGTCAGTGATAGCAACATGAAAATGCATAATGACTAGATAAGTTCTCCTTGAGGCTTGGCAGTGTTTTCCTGCCTTGGTTTTACAGTCAGCATTACAGCAGTGCCTTCCCTTCCCTGTCTGATACACATTCCCTCTGCAACTACCCACTTGTATAAACACTTCAAAACAAGTGTACAGTAAATAGGTCTTGTGACTTGCTGAGTGAATTGCAACTTGGGTGGAGTTGTCGTAAAGGCCATGAGGCTTATGTGGAAAGAACAGAAGAGATGGGAAGAGGATTCAGATTGAGACAAAGAGACAGGGTCTATTAGAGTTTGCGACACACTCTTTTCACACCACTTTGATACAGCTAACCCTAACCCTTTCCTAACCTAAATCTAATTGTCCTTACCTGTTACGTTAATTATCCCAACCTGCTGTGTAAGTTCTCCTAACTTGCTACGGAAAAGTAACTTCAGGTCGTAGCTGTATCAAAGTGGCGTGAAAATAGTGTTTCTCATTAGAGTTTGCAACTGAAGCATGAGTCAGCATATTTCTAAAATAAATAATACCGAAGGCCATATGCCTTCAGTATTCCCCATTCAAACCTGTATATTTTGTCATTATGAAGTACTTTTAAACCCATTAAATATGTCAGTTAAATTAGTCCTTCACTCTTCAGCAAAGTAGGAGGGGTGCTCACTGCTCAACGACAATGACAGGAATCAAATAATTGGGCTTATACACAGGAAAAACGTAGAGTTCTATGGTACTATAATACATGGTGTTGGAGCACTCAATGAAACATGTGGATACACTTTATTTGAATCCTCTGTCAGTGTTACATAATGTGATCATAACACTGACATAGCCGTTGGAATATCTAAAGTCATTTGAGAGAAGCTACATGACTGTTAACCAGTATATGTAGGCCCACACACTACCTGTTGAATTCTACTTCACATATACATGGTGTTCATTCAGGCACACTTTTCAAGGAGAGAAGTCAATAGGTGTGGAATTCTATTTACACTATAACAAATGCTGGATTGAAAACCCAATATGGGTTATTTTGTAACCCAACGCTGGGTAAATATTGGACAGAACACACACTGGGTTGTTTTTGACCCAGCCAGTTGGGTTGCTTGAATCACCCAACATGTTGGGTTGTTTGCATTACCCAAAAATGTGTTAGTTTAACCTTCAGTTGAATATTTTTTTACTTTCATGCTGGGTTGACTTAGCAGCTGTGTCTTTTTTAATGTAACTGTCAGGTTATTATCCGGAGGTGTGGCTTGTTAGGGGCGTGGCTTTCTTATAGATCTTATTGGCCACCCGGGAGAGTACATTTAATTCCTGTTCATCATGTTAAGTTTACTGCAAATTAAAAATGTCCTTACTTTCTTTTGCATTTTATACATTCTTCTAGAATATTAAGACTATTTATTACATATTATAATAAGGTGGTATCTATCCCAAAAATGGGATATGCGTAGGCTTTTATGCAACATACATTTCTGTAAGCCTCAATGAAGCTGAAAAAGTGTCAATGTTCAACCTTAACATGTAATAAATATACAACAGAACAGATGAACATGAATGACATTTACTCTCACGGGTGGCTAAAAAGAAATATCTGAAAGCCACGCCCCTACTAAACTACATCTCTAGTCTTCTGTTCCCCTGGGTCATATCTCAATAAATCGCAGCACCAATAACCCAGTATTAACAACCCAACCTTGTTATTTTTAAAGAAAACAACCCAACTAAGTGAACGAACTCCTGCAACCCAGCAGTTTAGTCAATCAAACAACCTACCTCTGGCTCAGAAATGCTGTCATGAACAATCAAGGGGCTTTCATTGAGCCTTATTATTGAATTATTCAATAAAAGTATTCAACTATTCAGAGTGAGCTTCAATGATGATAGCTAGGTCAATTCCATCTAAACAACCGTGGACATACTGTTTCGGTAACGTCTGCCATTCATATAGTCCTGATTAGATTCTATACCGTTCATCTCCTCAGGGACTTTTCACCCAAGGATTTTGGTCAGGACTAGCTATTGAACAAGTAGGCTACATCTGGCTTCCTGAATCCTTGAGTCTGTACACAGAGTTATCATTCATAACTCTCTGGTTATTAACACTAACAGTAGGGGGTATTTTACCTCACTGTGCCTGGGGCTGTTGTTGCATGAAATACCGCAGCCTGCAGCATATATTCAATATATGTAGTTATAATTGAAGAGTTTATTTACGATTCACTATATCATATTTTCACAATTGTGTTTTTTCATCAGAAATGATTGCTTATGTTTGTGAAAAATATGAATGCTCTCAGATTTTTCATTCACAGTTTATAGAAACATGTGTTTTTTATGCAAAATGATATGCACTGTTTAGCTGGAATGGAATGTTCATATCTTGTATATTTGTCTGTGATGTGGATGTCTCACTTAGCTTAGCATAAGATGAATGTACTTACTATAAGTCACTCTGGATAAGAGCATCTGCTAAATTACTAAAATGGTCAATGTAAATGTTATACATAAAGATCTCATGTTACTTCCTGTGTTGAATTATAAAAAAATATATATATAAAACATTTGATGTCACAAATGTATCTTTATAAATATAAATAATGTAGTTCGTTTTTAGATTTGACTGTGTTAAACCTAGCAGTACTTAATTTTTTTTACGGGGTAGATCAGCTTTAATATTGCTGACAGATTGTAGCTTTCATCAATGCATTTGTCTGCATCATTACCAATTCCCCATATATATATATTTTATACCCAGTACCAGTCATAAGTTTGGCCACACCTACTCATTCAAGGGTTTTTCTTTATTTGTAATATTGTCTAATAGTGAAGACATCAAAACTATGAAATAACACATATGAAATAATGTAGCAACCAAAAAGTTGTTAAACAAATCAAAATACATGTAATATTTGAGATTCTTCAAAGTTGTCACCCTTTGCCTTGATGACAGCTTTACATACTCTTGGCATTCTCTCAACCAGCTTCACCTGGAATGCTTTTCCAACAGTCTTGAAGGAGTTCCTATATATCCTGAGCACTTGGCAGCTTTTCCTTCACTCTACGGTCTAACTCACCCCAAATCATCTAAATTATTTTGAGTTCAGGTGATTGTGGAGGTCAGGTCATCTGATGTAGCACTCCATTACTTTCCTTCTTGGTCAAATAGCCCTTACACAGCCTGGAGGTGTGTTGGGTCATTGTCCTGTTGAAAAACAAATGATAGTCCCACTCAGCCAATACCAGGTGGGATGAGATGTTGCTGCAGAATGCTGTGGTAGCCATGCTGGTTAAGTGTGGTATGATTTCTGAAATAAATCACTGACAGTGTCACCAGCAAAACACCCCCACACCATCACACCTCCTCCTCCATGCTTCATGGCAGGAACCACAAATGCAGAGATCATCCGTCCACCTACTCTGTATCTCACAAAGATAAAGAGTAGGTGTTCAAACTTTTGACTGGCACTGTATATGGTGCTGCATATTTCCTTTATTATTTTCCACTAACCCAACCACCCCTCCCCTAATTGGAGTAAACTAATGAAAAACAAAACTTGGGCTTCTACTTCAGCTTATACAGTTGAAGTCGGACGTTTACCATACACCTTAGCCAAATGCATCCAGTTTTTCACAATTCCTGGCATTTAATCAGAGTAAAAATTCCCTGTCTTAGGTCAGTTAGGGTCACCACACTATTCTAAGAATGTGAAATATCAGAATAATAGTAGAGAGAATTATTTATTTCAGCTTGTATTTCTTTCATCAAATTTCCAGTGGGTCAGAAGTTTACATACACTCAATTAGCATTTGGTAGCATTGCATTTAAATTGTTGAAATTTGGTCAAACGTTTCGGGTTGCCTTCCACAAGCTTCCCACAATAAGTTGGGTGAATTCCTCCTGACAGAGCTGGTGTAACTGAGTCAGGTTTGTAGGCCTCCTTGCTTGCACACACCTTTTCAGTTCTGCCCACAAATGTTCTATACGATTGAGGTCAGGGCTTTGTGATGTCCACTCCAATACCTTGACTTTGTTGTTCTTAAGCCATTTTGCCACAACTTTGGAAGTATACTTGGGGTCATTGTCCATTTGGAAGACTCATTTGCGACCAAGCATTAACTTCCTGACTGATGTCTAGAGATGTTGCTTCAATATATTCACATAATTTTCCTCGTCATGATGCAATCTATTTTGTGAAGTGCACCAGTCCCTCCTGCAGCAAAGCACCCCCAAAATGATGGACACGAGAACGACGGCTATTTTAAGCTCGGGGGTTAGCTTTAGGGTTAGGGTTCCAGTTAGGTTTAGAATTAGGGTTATGGGTTAGGTTTATGGGTTAGGCGTTAGTTACAGTTAGGGGTTAATGTCAGGGTTAAGGTTAGGGAAACTAGGATCTTGAATGGAAATTAATTTTAGGTCCCCAAAAGGATATTAAAACGTATGTGTGTGTTTATGTGAGAGTGTGTGTGCATGCATGCATTGGTGTGACATGCACACACACACACACACACACACACACACACACCGACACACACACACACACACACACACACACACACACACACACACACACACACACACACACACACACACACACACACACACACACACACACACACACACACAGACAGTGTGAGGGTTGTACAAAGCCGAAAATCTGCAAAGAGATGACATTTAACAAATCAATTCCTCTTTAATGTAGGCCTACTGGTGTTTTTCATTCTTTCTATGCAGCGTGGAAGGAGGAGGGTATGCAGAAGAATGGACAGGTGGAGCCGGTGTTCAAACCCCTGGTAACGGAGCCGGAACCAGGCCTGAAGGTGGCAGAGTGTGCGTCTGGTGAATGACGTTAGAGAGGGACGGATAGAAAACAGGAGAGAGTGTGGAGGAAGGAATGAGAGGAACAACTGTGTAAAAGATGCACTGACTCAGTTGCATTATTATCTGTATTCTGTAAGACTATAGCAGTAACCTCATACGTTGTCCTATAACATGCTATGGAGAGACGGACACTGCATTAATTTATGCTTGCTCATTTCAGGTCAGTATGAGGAATTACATGTACTGCATGTTTTCTCTGGCTCAGTATGAATTTGTATGACACTGACCTTGCACATACAGATGCATTCACCTGCTAGTACAACAGATCACATTTACTGTGGAAAAATTATTCACACATTAGGTGCACACACACACACACACTCTTCCCCTCCCACTCCTCTCCTGTGGCCAGGTCTCTGTCCTCTAGGGTAGTTGAAGGTCAGAGTGAAAGAGTAACAAGCAGCAGCAGGCAACGAAGAGAATGATTGCCTGGACATCAATTCCCCACCAGAGGAAATGCCCAGGCAGGAAGACAAAAACAAACCTTCTGCTGTTCATAAAGATATAGCCTCTATTTTTCACTGTATTCTGGGAGATGTGCATTTTCAATAAACAAAGTACCCTTGCCTCCAGTGTGTTTCTGGGTTTCATCAATCATTTTTTAAACATTGAGCAGCAAAGAGCACACACAGCACATGACTTCCATAATACATATCAGGATTATTGTTTAATAATGTGTTGAAGTAAAAAAATGAAGAAAAAAAACCACTCTCACACACTCACATAGACGCATATGCACACTCACACTCCCGCTATCTATCTCCCTCCCTCCCTCTGTCTCTCTCATTCTCCCTCTCGGACACACCATTTTTTATCAGTTGCATGCTTAGACGAAATACACCATATGAATAACATTATCTGGTGTGGGTTGACAACACATAATTACATTGCCTTCAGAAAGTATTCCTACCTCTTGACTTATTCCACCTTACGTTGTGTTACAGCCTGAATTCGATATGGACTAAACATATATGTATATATTTTTCACCTACCTACAAACAAAACCAAATAATAACAAAGTGTAAACATGTTTTTATAAATGTTGGCAAATTTATTGAAAAGGAAATACAGAAATATCTAATACATATGTATTCACACCCCTGAGTCAATACTTTGTAGAAGCACCTTTGACAGCGATTACAGCTCTGAGTGTTTCTGGGTAAGTCTCTAAGAGCTTTCCAAATCTGATTTGTGCAACATTTGCCCATTTTTATTATCAAAATTCTTCAAGCTCTGTCAAAATGGTTCTTGGTCAACAGTGCTAAACAACCACTGAATGGTTTTTCAGGTCTTGCCATAGATTTTCAAGATGAATGTCATAACTAACTTGGCCACTCAGGAACATTCACTGTCTTCTTGGTAAGCAACTCCAGTCTAGATTTGACCTTGTGTTTATGTTATTGTCCAGCTGAAAGGTGAATTCATCTCCCAGTGTCTGGTGGAAAGCAGACTGAACCAGGTTTTCCTCTAGGACTTTGCATGTGCTTTAGCTCCATTCTGTTTATTTTTTATCCTGAAAATCTCCTCAGTCCTTAATGATTACAAGCACACCCATAACATGATGCAGATGCTTGAAAATATGGAGTGTTCTATTTGATTTACCCTAAACATAACACCAGGCATTCAGGACAAAAAGTGAATTGCTTTGTCACATTATTTGCAGTATTACTTTAGTGCCTTTGTTGCAAACAGGATGCATGTTTTGGAATATTCGTATTCTGTACAGGCTTCCTTCTCTTCCCTTCGTCAATTAAGTTAATATCGTGGACTAAATATAATGTTTTTGATCCATCCTCAGTTCTCTTATCACAGCCACTAAACTCTAACTAAACTCAGCAAAAAAAGAAATGTCCCTTTTCCAGGACACTGTCTTTCAAAGATAATTCGTAAAAATCTACATAACTTCACAGATCTTCATTGTAAAGGGTTTAAACACTGGTTCCCATGGTTGTTCAATGAACCATAAACAATTAATGAACATGCACCTGCGGAACGGTCGTTAAGACACTAACAGCTTACAGACTGTAGGCAATTAAGGTCACAGTTATGAAAACTTAGGACACTAAAGAGGCCTTTCTACTGACTCTGAAAAACACCAAAAGAAAGATGTCCAGTCCCTGCTCATCAGCGTGAATGTGCCTTAGGCATGCTGCAAGAAGGCATGAGTACTGCAGATGTGGCCAGGGCAATAAATTGGCAGGACGGACTGTTGATTGTCCTCACAGTGGCAGACCATGTGTAACAACACCTGCACAGGATCGATACATCCGAACATCACACTTGCGGGACAGGTACAGGATGGCAACAACAACTCCCTGAGTTACACCAGGAACGCACAATCCCTCCATCAGGGCTCAGACTGTCCGCAATAGGCTGAGAGAGCCTGGACTGAGGGCTTGTAGGCCTGTTGTAAGGCAGGTCCTCACCAGACATCACCGGCAACAACGTCGCCTATGGGCACAAACCCACCGTCGCTGGACCAGACAGGACTGGCAAAAAGTGCTCTTCACTGACGAGTTGCTGTTTTGTCTCACCAGGGGTGATGGTCGGATTTGAGTTTATCATTGAAGGAATGAGCATTACACCGAGGCTTGTACTCTGGAGCGAGATCGATTTAGAGGTAGAGGGTCCGTCATGGTTTGGGGCGGTGTGTCACAGCATCATCGGACTGAGCTTGTTGTCATTGCAGGCAATCTCAACACTGTGCATTACAGGGAAGACATCCTCCTCCCTCATGTGGTGCCCTTCCTGCATGCTCATCCTGACATGACCCTCCAGCATGACAATGCCACCAGCCATACTGCTCGTTCTGTGCGTGATTTCCTGCAAGACAGGAAGGTCAGTGTTCTGCCATGGCCAGCAAAGAGCCTGGATATCAATCCCATTAAGCACGTCTGGGACCTGTTGAATCGGAGGGTGAGGCCTAGAGCCATTCCCCCCAGAAATGTCCGGGAACTTGCAGGTGCCTTGGTGGAAGAGGGGGGTAACATCTCACAACAAGAACTGGCAAATCTGGTGCAGTCCATGAAGAGGAGATGTACCACAGTAGTTGGTGGCCACACATTATTCCATTTATGTTAGTCATATGTCTGTGGAACTTTTCAGTTTATGTCTCAGTTGTTGAATCTTGATATGTTCATACAAATATTTACACATGTTAAGTTTGCTGAAAATAAACACAGTTGACAGTGAGAGGACGTTTCTTTTTTTGCTGAGTTTATTTTAGTCACCATTGGCCTCAGTAAAATCCCTGAGCGGTTTCCTTCCTCTCTAGCAACTGAGTTAGGAAGGACGCCTGTATATTTGTAGTGAATGGGTGTATTGATACACCATCCAAAGTGTAATTAATAACTTTGCCCATTTTTATTTTACCTTTGTTTAACCAGGTAGGCAAGTTGAGAACAAGTTCTCATTTACAACTGCGACCTGGCCAAGATAAAGCAAAGCAGTTCGACACATACAACAACACAGAGTTACTCATGGAGTAAAACAAACATACAGTAATTAATACAGTACAAAAACAAGTATATTTACAATGTGAGCAAATGAGGTGAGATAAGGGAGCAAAAGGCAATAAAAAGGCCACGGTGGTGAAGTAAATACAACACAGCAATTAATAACACTGGAATTGTAGATTTGCAGTAGGTGAATGTGTAAAGTAGAAATACTGTGGTGCAAGGGAGCAAAATAAATAAATAAATAAATACAGTAGGGGATGAGGTAATTGTTTGGGCTATTTATAGATAGACTATGTACAGGTGCAGTGATCTGTGAGCTGCTCTGACAGCTGGTGCTTAACGCTGGTGAGGGAGATAAGTGTTTCCAGTTTCAGAGATTCTTTTAGTTTGTTCCAGTCATTGGCAGCAGAGAACTGGAAGGAGAGGCGGCCAAAGGAGGAATTGGCCCTGGGGGTGACCAGTGAAATACACCCGCTGGAGCGCGTGCTACGGGTGGGTGCTGCTATGGTGACCAGTGAGCTGAGAAAAGGTGGGACTTTACCTAGCAGGGTCTTGTAGATGACCTGGAACCAGTGGGTTTGGCGACAAGCATGAAGCGAGGGCAAGCCAACGAGAGCGTACAGGTCGCAGTGGTGGGTAGTATATGGGGCTTTGGTGACAAAACGGATGGCACTGTGATTGACTGCATCGAATTTGTTGAGTAGGGTGTTGGAGGCTATTTTGTAAATGACATCGCCGAAGTTGAGCATCGGTAGGATGGTCAGTTTTGCGAGGGGGTGTTTGGCAGCATGAGTGAAGGATGCTTTGTTGTGAAATAGGAAGCCAATTCTAGATTTAACTTTGGATTGGAGATGTTTGATGTGAGTCTGGAAGGAGAGTTAACAGTCTATCCAGACACCTAGGTATTTGTAGTTGTCCACATATCAGTCAGAACCGTTCAGAGTAGTGATGCTGGGCAGGCGGGCTGGTGTAGGCAGCAATCGGTTGAAGAGGATGCATTTAGTTTTACTTGTATTTAAGAGCAGTTGGAGGCTACGGAAGGAGGGTTATATGGCATTGAAGTTCGTCTGGAGGGTAGTTAACACAGTGTCCAAAGAAGAGCCAGAAGTATACAGAACGGTGTCGTCTGCGTAGAGGTGGATCAGAGACCAGCAGCAAGAGCAACATCATTTATGTATACAGAGAAAAGAGTTGGCCCAAGAATTGAACCCTGTGGCACCCCCATAGAGACTGCCAGAGGCCCGGACAACAGGCCCTCCGATTTGACACACTGAACTCTATCGGAAAGGTACAGTGCCTTGCGAAAGTATTCGGCCCCCTTGAACTTTGCGACCTTTTGCCACATTTCAGGCTTCAAACATAAAGATATAAAACTGTATTTTTTTGTGAAAAATCAACAACAAGTGGGACACAATCATGAAGTGGAACGACATTTATTGGATATTTCAAACTTTTTTAACTAATCCAAAACTGACAAATTGGGCGTGCAAAATTATTCAGCCCCTTAAGTTAATACTTTGTAGCGCCACCTTTTGCTGCGACTACAGCTGTAAGTCGCTTGGGGTATGTCTCTATCAGTTTTGCACATCGAGAGACTGAAATGTTTTCCCATTCCTCCTTGCAAAACAGCTCGAGCTCAGTGAGGTTGGATGGAGAGCATTTGTGAACAGCAGTTTTCAGTTCTTTCCACAGATTCTCGATTGGATTCAGGTCTGGACTTTGACTTGGCCATTCTAACACCTGGATATGTTTATTTTTGAACCATTCCATTGTAGATTTTGCTTTATGTTTTGGATCATTGTCTTGTTGGAAGACAAATCTCCATCCCAGTCTCAGGTCTTTTGCAAACTCCATCAGGTTTTCTTCCAGAATGGTCCTGTATTTCGCTCCATCCATCTTCCCATCAATTTGAACCATCTTCCCTGTCCCTGCTGAAGAAAAGCAGGCCCAAACCATGATGCTGCCACCACCATGTTTCACAGTGTGTTCAGCTGTGTTGCTTTTACGCCAAACATAACGTTTTGCATTGTTGCCAAAAAGTTCAATTTTGGTTTCATCTGACCAGAGCACCTTCTTCCACATGTTTGGTGTGTCTCCCAGGTGGCTTGTGGAAAACTTTAAACAACACTTTTTATGGATATCTTTAAGAAATGGCTTTCTTCTTGCCACTCTTCCATAAAGGCCAGATTTGTGCAATATACGACTGATTGTTGTCCTATGGACAGAGTCTCCCACCTCAGCTGTAGATCTCTGCAGTTCATCCAGAGTGATCATGGGCCTCTTGGCTGCATCTCTGATCAGTCTTCTCCTTGTATGAGCTGAAAGTTTAGAGGGACGGCCAGGTCTTGGTAGATTTGCAGTGGTGTGATACTCCTTCCATTTCAATATTATCGCTTGCACAGTGCTCCTTGGGATGTTTAAAGCTTGGGAAATCTTTTTGTATCCAAATCCGGCTTTAAACTTCTTCACAACAGTATCTCGGACCTGCCTGGTGTGTTCCTTGTTCTTCATGATACTCTCTGCGCTTTTGACGGACCTCTGAGACTATCACAGTGCAGGTGCATTTATGCGGAGACTTGATTACACACAGGTGGATAGTATTTATCATCATTCGTCATTTAGGTCAACATTGGATCATTCAGAGATCCTCACTGAACTTCTGGAGAGAGTTTGCTGCACTGAAAGTAAAGGGGCTGAATAATTTTGCACGCCCAATTTTTCAGATTTTGATTTGTTAAAAAAGTTTGAAATATCCAATAAATGTCGTTCCACTTCATGATTGTGTCCCACTTGTTGTTGATTCTTCACAAAAAAATACAGTTTTATATCTTTATGTTTGAAGCCTGAAATGTGGCAAAAGGTCGCAAAGTTCAAGGGGGCCGAATACTTTCGCAAGGCACTGTAGTTGGTGAACCAGGTGAGGCAATCATTTGAGAAGCCGAGGCTGTTGAGTCTGCTGATGAGGATGTGTTGATTGACAGAGTTGAAAACCTTGGCCAGGTCAATGAATATGGCTGCACAGTATTGTTTCTTATCGATGGCGGTTAAGATATTGTTTAGGAGCTTGAGCGTGGCTGAGGTGCACCCATGACCAGCTCTGAAACCAGATTGCATAGTGGAGAAGGTACGGTGGGATTCAAAATGGTCGGTAATCTGTTTGTTAACTTGGGTTTTGAAGACCTTAGAAAGTCAGGGTAGGATAGATATAGGTCTGTAGCAGTTTGGGTCAAGAGTGTCCCCCCCCCTTTGAAGAGGGGATGACCGCAGCTGCTTTCCAATCTTTGGGAATCTCAGACGACACGAAAGAGAGGTTGAACAGGATAGTACACCTGCATTGCTTGCTGTTTGGGGTTTTAGGCTGGGTTTCTGTACAGCACTTTGAGATATCAGCTGATGTAAATACATTTGATTTGATTTGATTTTGATTAGTAATAGGGGTTGCAAAAATTTCGGCAGATCATTTTAGAAAGAAAGGGTCCAGATTGTCTAGCCCGACTGACTTGTAGGGGTCCAGATTTTGCAGCTCTTTTAGAACATCCGCTGACTGGATTTGGGAGAAGGAGAAATGGGGAAGGCGAGTTGCTGAGGGGGTGCAGTGCTGTTGACCAGGGTAGGGGTAGCCAGGTGGAAAGCATGGCCAGCCATAGAAAAATGCTTATTGAAATTCTCAATTATAGTGGATTTATCAGTGGTGACAAAGTTTCCTATCCTCAGTGCAGTGGGAAGTTGGGAGGAGGTGCTCTTATTCTCCATGGACTTTACAGTGTCCCAGAACCTTTTTGAGTTTGTGTTTCTGCTTGAAAAAGCTAGCCTTGGCTTTTCTAACTGCCTGTGTATATTGGTTTCTAACTTCCCTGAAAGGTTGCATATCACGGGGGCTGTTCGATGCTAATACAGAACGCCACAGGATGTTTTTGTGCTGGTTAAGGGCAGTCAGGTCTGGAGAGAACCAAGGGCTATATCTATTCCTGGTTCTAACTTTCTTGAATGGGGAATGCAAATTTAAGATGGTGAGGAAGACATTTTGAAAGAATAACCAGGCATTCTCAAAGGGATTTTCATTGTCTGCTTTTTTGAATTTGAATTTTCTATCAATAGGTTCCCTTCGTTGAGAGGCATTGGAAAACCTCCCTGGTCTTTGTGTTTGAATCTGTTTGAAATTCACTGCTCGACTGAGGGAACTTACAGATAATTGTATGTGTGGGGTACAGAGGTGAGGTAGTCATTCAAAAATCATGTTAAACACTATTATTACACACAGAGTGAGTCCATGCAACTTATTATGTGACTTGTTAAACACATTTTTACTCCTGAACTTTTGTGTAAAGATGTGCGCTGAGAGTCAGGAAGAGTTCAGGGAGTGAGTGTTTTAATAAATAAACACAACATAATACAAAACAAAAAATACGAACAACACACAGACTTAACACTGGGACAGAAACAATAACGCCTGGGGAAGGAACCAAAGGGAGTGACATATATAGGGAAGGTAATCAGAGGTGATGGAGTCCAGGTGAGTCTGATGACGCGCAGGTGTGCGTAACGATGGTGACAGGTGTGCGCCATAACGAGCAGTCTGGTGACCTAGACGCAGTAGAGGGAGCACACGTGACATTTAGGCTTGCTATTACAAAATAGTTTAATACTTATTTACTCAAGACATTTCAGCTTTTCATTTCTTATTAATTTGTAAACATTTAGAAAAAAAATATTCCACTTTGACATTATGTGGCATTGTGTGTAGGCCAGTGACAAAACAATCTGAATGTAATACATGTTTAATTCAGGCTGTAACAGAGCAGAATGTGGAAAAAGTCAAGGAGTGTGAATACTTTCTGAAGGCAACGCACAAAAGACATAGCAAACTCCTGTAACACACCCCAGCAGAAACAGGGTCAACATCATATCATCATAAAAACATACAGTGGGGAGAACAAGTATTTGATACACTGCCGATTTTGCAGGTTTTCCTACTTACAAAGCATGTAGAGGTCTGTAATTTTTTCATCATAGGTACCCTTCAACTGTGAGAGACAGAATCTAAAACAATAATCCAGAAAATCACATTGTGTGATTTTTAAGTAATTCATTTGCATTTTATTGCATGACATAAGTATTTGATACATCAGAAAAGCAGAACTTAATATTTGGTACAGAAACCTTTGTTTGCAATTACAGAGATCATACGTTTCCTGTAGTTCTTGACCAGGTTTTCACACACTGCAGCAGGGATTTTGGCCCACTCCTCCATACAGACCTTCTCCAGATCCTTCAGGTTTCGGGGCTCTCGCTGGGCAATACAGACTTTCAGCTCCCTCCAAAGATTTTCTATTGGGTTCAGGTCTGGAGACTGGCTAGGCCACTCCAGGACCTTGAGATGCTTCTTACGGAGCCACTCCTTATAGTTGCCTTGGCTGTGTTTCGGGTCGTTGTCATGCTGGAAGACCCAGCCACGACCCATCTTCAATGCTCTTACTGAGGGAAGGAGGTTGTTGGCCAAAATCTCGCGATAAATGGCCCCATCCATCCTCCCCTCAATACGGTGCAGTCGTCCTGTCCCCTTCGCAGAAAAGCATCCCCAAAGAATGATGTTTCCACCTCCATGCTTCATGGTTGGGATGGTGTTCTTGGGGTTGTACTCATCCTTCTTCTTCCTCCAAACACGGCGAGTGGAGTTTAGACCAAAAAGCTCTATTTTTGTTTCATCAGACCACATGACCTACTCCCATTCCTCCTCTGGATCATCCAGAGGGTCATTGGCAAACTTCAGATGAGCCTGGACATGCGCTGGCTTGAGCAGGGGGACCTTGCATGCGCTGCAGGATTTTAATCCATGACAGCGTAGTGTGTTACTAATGGTTTTATTTGAGACTGTGGTCCCAGCTCTCTTCAGGTCATTGACCAGGTCCTGCTGTATAGTTCTGGGCTGATCCCTCACCTTCCTCATGATCATTGATGCCCCACGAGGTGAGATCTCGCATGGAGCCCCAGACCGAGGGTGATTGACTGTCATCTTGAACTTCTTCCATTTTCTAATTATTGCGCCAACAGTTGTTGCCTTCTCCCCAAGCTGCTTGCCCATTGTCCTGTAGCTCATCCCAGCCTTGTGCAGGTCTACAATTTGATCCCTGATGTCCTTACACAGCTCTCTGGTCTTGGCCATTGTGGAGAGGTTGGAGTCTGTTTTATTGAGTGTGTGGACAGGTGTCTTTTATACAGGTAACGAGTTCAAACAAGTGCAGTTAAAATAGGCAATGAGTGGAGAACAGGAGGACTTCTTAAAGAAAAACTAACAGGTCTGTGAGAGCCGGAATTCTTACTGGTTGGTAAGTGATCAAATACTTATGTCATGCAATAAAATGCTAATTAATTACTTAAAAATCATACAATGTGATTTTCTGGATTTTTGTTTTAGATTCAGTCTCTCACAGTTGAAGTGTTCCTATGATAAAAAAATTACAGACCTCTACATGCCTTGTAAGTAGGAAAACCTGCAAAATCGGCAGTGTATCAACTACTTGTTCTCCCCACTGTACCTATTTTGAGAAAACGGACACCATTGAATTTGTGGCCTAAAAAATGTATCTGGATTAACTCAGAACTAAAATCTTGTATCATTTATGTCCACGACCGATTACTTTCAGGTGAATTCCGCACACCTTCGTAGTTCTTCACGACTGAGGATCTCTGCTGGGAAAGAAGAACAAGTGGATGTGTGAACTTAAAGAGACCAGGTCTGCCTCTGCATGAGTGGACCAGGTAATTAGGATTAGGTAACCTCTCAGTGGTGAAGTGCCTTCCCTTTGTTAACACCTCCAGGAGCCTACGCCACATGATTGCCTTCCTTCTTCTTATCCTCGCTTATACTCTATTTTCCACTCTGAGCTGTGAGCACCCCATGCCCTGGAGGAGAGGGGGAACAACCAGAAGAGAGGAGATAAGGATGAATCTGAACAGCAGAGGTGACATGGTGCATCTCAAGCGGGGCTCTGCAGATGGGGTGTGAGTGGTTGGGTGGGAAAGCAGACATCCAAGAAGGTATGGGGGAGAGGAGGAGTGGAGGGTGGAAATGTAACGTGTGTGTGTGTGTGTGTGTGTCTGTGTGTGTGTGTGTGTGTGTGTGTGTGTGTGTACGTGCAATTACATGAGGAGGGATGTGAAGGAGGGAAGTGTATGTCTTTTTGTGGGTGTGTGCGCTGGTGGTAGGTAGGGCATGTTCTCCTGGATGCTCTTTAAATAGATCATACTGCTGTAACTTCTCCACGCCTTTAACTTCTTATGGCTACAGGGGTAGTATTGAGTAGCTTGGATGAAAGGTGCCCAGAGTAAACGGCCTGCTCCTCAGTCCCAGTTGCTAATATATGCATATCATTATTAGTATTGGATAGAAAACACTCTGAAGTTTCTAAAACTGTTTGAATGATGTCTGTGAGTATAACATAACTCATATGGCAGGCAAACCCTGAGATGAAATCCAACCAGGAAGTGGGACATCTGAGGTTTGTAGTTTTTCAAAGCTTGGCCTACCGAATACACATTGAGATATGGATAAAGTTGCACTTCCTAAGGCTTCCACTAGATGTCAACCGTCTTTAGAAACTTGAATGAGGATTCTACTATAAAGGAGGGCTCATGAGACCTCTTTGAGTCAGTGTTCTGGCATAGTGCCTTGGTCTCATGACGTGCGCTCACGACAGAGTTACCACTCGTTCCAGTGCTTTTCTGAAAACAAAGGAATTCTCCGGTTGGAACATTATTGATGTTTTACGTTAAAAACATCCTAAAGATTGATTCCATACATCGTTTGATATGTTTCTAAAGGACTGTAACAGAACCTTTCAAGTTTTTGTCTGGATGAAGTGCCTGCGCCTCATGAAGATGGATTACTGGGCTGAACACGCTAACAACAAGTGTCTATTTGGACTCGCACAAGGGTGCGTTCTGAGCCCTTTCTTGTACTCCCTGTTCACCCACGACTGCGTGGCCATGCACGCCTCCAACTCAATCACCAAGTTTGCAGACGACACTACAGTGGTAGGCTTGATTACCAACAACGACGAGACGGCCTACAGGGAGGAGGTGAGGGCCCTCGGAGTGTGGTGTCAGGAAAATAACCTCACACTCAACGTCAACAAAATAAAGGAGATGATTGTGGACTTCAGGAAACAGCAGAGGAAGCACCCCACTATCCACATCGACGGGACAGTAGTGGAGAGGGTAGTAAGCTTTAAGTTCCTCGGCGTACACATCACGGACAAACTGAATTGGTCCACCCACACAGACAGCATCGTGAAGAAGGCGCAGCAGCGCCTCTTCAACCTCAGGAGGCTGAAGAAATTCGGGCTTGTCACCAAAAGCACTCACAAACTTCTACAGATGTACAATCGAGAGCATCCTGTCGGGCTGTATCACCGCCTGGTACGGCAACTTCTCCGCCCACAACCGTAAGGCTCTCCAGAGGGTAGTGAGGTCTGCACAACGCATCACCGGGGGCAAACTACCTGCCCTCCAGGACACCTACTCCACCCGATGTCACAGGAAGGCCATAAAGATCATCAAGGACAACAACCACCCGAGCCACTGCCTGTTCACCCTGCTATCATCCAGGAGGCGAGGTCAGTAGAGGTGCATCAAAGCAGGGACCAAGAGACTGAAAAACAGCTTCTATCTCAAGGCCATCAGACTGTTAAACAGCCACCACTAACATTGAGTGGCTGCTGCCAACACACTGACTCAACTCCAGCCACTTTAATAATGGGAATTGATGGAAATTTATGTAAAATATATCACTAGCCACTTTAACCTGTCTACGATACTGGTTCCCAATTGGGGATCAACCCTCCCACGTGCAGCTGGAACGGTGGCGCATGGAACGCAAAAATATTCTTAAAAATATTTAACCTCCACACATTAACAAGTCCAATAGCTCAAATGAAAGATAAACATCTTGTTCATTTAGCCAGCAAGTCAGATTTCTAAAATGTTTTACGGCGAAAACATAGCACATATATATGTAAAACCACCACCAGACACAGCTCATTTCAATAGCCAAAACATGCAATCAACAAACGCAGGATTAAAAAATAAATCGCTCACTAACCTTTTGAAAATCTTCATCAGATGACAGTAATATGACATATTACACAGTACATATTTTTTTTTTTCAATAATATGCCATTTATATCCATAAATGTCCATTTACAGTGAGTTCACCTTCAGAAATTACTCAAAAACGCCCGCAGGAAATCTATGTAGCGCGGCAAGATAACGTAAAATAGACATCATAAACTTTGACTAAATATACATGTTCTACATATAGTTAGAAAGATACACTGCTTCTTTATGCAACCGCTGTGTTAGATTTATTTTTAACGTTACAGAAATCGCACACTATTCCATATTGTGAGACAGCGCTCAGTTCCAAGCTACATTTCCACGTAATGTTGGAGTCAACAGAAACACAGATTTAAGCATAAATATTCCCTTACCTTCGATGGTCTTCGTTCAGAATGTTCTGGAAGGCTTCATACTTACCCAATACATCGTTTGGTTTCAAGTCTTGCGTCTTTGTATTAGCTACTGCTAATAACATCAGCTGAAATGCACCCAAAACGTCCTCTGGTCCGGATAAGTTGCGCATCAAAACTTCAAAATTACACATTATATGTCGACTAAACAGGTCAAACTAAGTGCAGAAGCAAGCTTTATGATGTTTTAGACGTGCAAAACAAACTTCAATTCAATCGCCCATCGTCTGCCCTTCTCTTCAGTGCTGGAAACAAAGGAATGACTGTGACCAATTCGCGCCCATACGCACAGCCTATTCTCTCGTGGCACGCACTAATTTCACTCCCATAGGGTCAATTCTCGCGCGATTTGAACGGTTTGAAGCTCTAATGAAAGAGGACATCTAGCGGAAGAGATAGAAAGTGTCCCCAGAATCATAGCTGGTTGGGAGGGGTGGGGGCATGACGTCAAAGTTGCTCCAACTTTCATGGCCACAGAAACTAGTTTGGAAGAATGCCTGCCCTGTGAGTTCTGCTATACTTACAGACATAATTCCAACGGTTTTAGAATCTTTAGAGTGTTTTCTATCCAATAATAATTTTTATTTGCATATATTAACAATTTTTGAAAGATTTTTTTTCCAGTTTACTAGGGGTACCCAATCTCTCCAAAGGGGGCGTTTGTCTGCCATATCCTCAACAGGTTGCTACTTAATATAATGTTTACATACCCTACATTACTCATCTCATATGTATATGTATATACTGTACTCTGTATCATCTACTGCATCTTTATGTAATATATGTATCACTAGCCACTTTAAACTATGCCACTTTGTTTACATACCCTACATTACTCATATCATATGTATATACTTATACCATCTACTGCATCTTGCCTATGCCGTTCTGTACCATCACTCATTCATATATCTTTATGTACATACAGTATTCTTTATCCCTTTACACTTGTGTGTATAAGGTAGTAGTTTTGGAATTGTTAGGTTAGATTACTCGTTGGTTAGTACTGCATTGTCGGAACTAGAAGCACAAGCATTTCGCTACACTCGCATTAACATCTGCTAACCATGTGTATGTGACAAATAAATTTGATTTGATTTGAAACTCGACGTACCCAGTTGCAGCCCACTTTTTGGAAGCGACCCACTTGATTTCGTCCCTACGTTATATCGTCATCAAACACATCATCCTCCCTAGAAGAGGAGGTGACCTCTGCTATTTATTGTTAAAACGAGAGGCTGCCTGGATCTTTACTTTAAAGACCCGTGCTCCCTTGTTTTAAAGCTGTATCCATACCCATTGGATGCAGTGATTACAATGTAGTGGCTATATCCAGGAAAGCCAAAGTTCCAAAAGATGGGCCTAAAATAGTGTATAAGAGACCATACAAAAGATTTTGCTGTGACTCTTATGTGGATGATGTTAAAAATATTTGTTGGTCTGATGTGATTAATAAGGAAAGCTGAAATGTCAGTCGTGAAGCTAATAGCAGTGACGCCAATTTCAACAATACTGTGTAACTCTGGTAGGGAAACATCTGAAAAATTGTGTGTACCGGGTCTCGATCAGTCGGCGAAAGCCAACATAATCCACGACAGAGGACGGTTGATTGTCAAGGGAAATGAATTCCATTATCTTGGCGTTAATGGGTTTCGCCTTTGAGTTGTCTTGTTGAAATTTTCTTACTCTTTCAAATGACTGCTCGACTTGAACTTGTTTAGTTGTTGGAACTGCGTTTGTTCTGTGTAGCGCTGTATTTTTAGTGGCGTCATTATGTCATCTATTAATGTTATATAGGTATGCACTTCAGCTCTGACATCGGTTTTGCACATCGGCATTAAACTAGACATCGGGCCGATGCCGATGTTGGCATTTTTAGCTAATATCGGCCGATTCCAATATGCTCACCGATATATTGTGCATCCCTAATCAAAACTATGAAATAACACATGGACTCATGTAGTAAGCAAAAAAGTGTTCAACAAATCAAAGTATATTTTACATTTGAGATTCTTCAAAGTAGCCACCCTTTGCTTTGATGACATCTTTGCACAGTCTTGGCATTCTCTCTACCAGCGTCATGAGGTAATCACCTGGAATGCATTTCAATTAACAGGTGTGCCTTGTTAAAAGTTAATTTGTGGAATTTCTTTCTTTCTTAATGCATTTGAGCCAATCAGTTGTGTTTTGACAAGGTAGGGTTGGTATACAGAAGATAGCCCTATTTGGTAAAATACCATGTCCATATTATGGCAAGAACTTCTCAAATAAGCAAAGAGAAACGACAGTACCTCATTACTTTCAGTTAGTCAATGCGGAAAATTTCAAGAACTTTGAACGTTTTTTCAACTGCAGTTGCAAAAACCATCAAGAGCTATGATGAAACTGTCTCTCATGAGGACCACCACAGGAAAGGAAGACCCAGAGTTACCTCTGCTGCAGAGGATAAGATCATTAGAGTTACCAGCCTCAGAAATTGGCAATTAACTGCACCTCTGATTGCAGCCCAAATAAATGCTTCACAGAGTTCAAGTAACACACAACACATCTCAACATCAACTGTTCAGAGGATACTGTATGAATCAGGCCTTCATGGTCAAATTGCAAAAAAAAACACTACTAAAGGACACCAATAAGAAGAAGAGACTTGCTTGGGCCAAGAAACATGAGCAATGGACATTAGACCGGTGGAAATCTGTCCTTTGGTTTGATTAGTCCAAATTTTAGATTTTTGGTTCCACCCGCTGTGTCTTTTCGAGACGCAGAGTAGGTGAGCAGATGATCTCCGCATGTGTGATTCCCACCGTGAAGCATGGCGGGGGAGGTGTGATGGTGTGGGGGTGCTTTGCTGGTGACACTATTAGTGATTTATTTAGAAATCAAGGCACACTTAACCAGCATGGCTATCACAGTATTCTGAAGCGATACGCCATCCCATCTGGTTTGCGAAGTGGGACTATCAATTGTTTTTCAACAAGACAATGACCCAAAACACAACTTCAGGATGTGTAAGGGCTATTTGACTAAGAAGAAGAGTGATGGAATGCTGCATCAGATGACCTGGCCTCCACAATCACCCTATCTCAACCAAATTGAGATGGTTTGGGATGAGTTGGACCGCAGAGTGAAGGAAAAGCAGCCAACAGGTGCTCAGCATATGTGGGAACTCCTTCAAGACTGTTGGAAAAGCATTCCAGGTGAAGCTGGTTGAGAGAATGCCAGAGTGTGCAAACCTGTCATCAAGGCAAAGGGTGGCTATTTGAAGAATCTCAAATATATTTTGATATATTTAACACTTTTTTGGTTACTACATGATTCCATATGGGTTCATTCATAGTTTTGATGTCTTCACTATTATTCTACAATGTAGAAAATAGTACAAAATAAAGAAAAACCCTTGAATGAGTAGGTGTTCTAAAACGTTTAACCAGTAGTGTACGTCGGACCCCAGTAAGACTAGCTGTTGCCATTGACGAATCAAATCAAAACTGACCACACAGAACTCATCTAGAGATGGATGGGGCACGGTGACATTTTAATCACAAATTTCCAGAGACACACTACATGAAAACACATTTAGAATAACGGCATTGTGAAAAACTAAAACCCAGTTTATACAAAACACACAAAGAGATGACAACCTCAGTAATTGAGGATGATTGGTTTAATCCAGTCTCTCTTATGTGTTTCAGAGGAAGGAGAGGGGAGTACCATTCACTCCTCTTCACAATACCTTGCCATGGTCTAATATTCATTATGGAAAATGTATATTCTCAGGTGAAGTGATTTTTTTCTTTTTACATCATTGGTGCTTCTGAGAAGATGTGTATATAGTATCACTGAATTCTTATGAAGACACTCAATGAGTGAGAGAGAAGAGGAGGAGTGAGAGAAGAGAAGACGCTGTTTAAACATGAGATCCTGGTAAACACTCCACTTACCCTTCTGAAGGAAAAAAAGAACAAATAACAGGAGAAAATGGAGGAGAAAGAGGTTGTGTCAAGGTAACCTGTGAGTGTACTTGTGTGTTTCTAAATCCAGAGGCGGCGGTCTGTGTTCTCGCTTCCTCACGAAAGCGTCAGGTCGCTCCTTCAGAAAAAAAACACACGCATGCACGTACACACACACACACTCAGTCACACAAAAGCATACACGACGCACAGACACTAAGGCTCACGCTGTTTACCGAATCGATGTTAGGCTTGGTTGAGCCACTCAATTTCCCACTGTGTGTGAGCGTTCTGCAGCCTTTCATCTATCCCTCCATGTGTCTGTCTCTCTGTGAGTCCCTTCCATGGGAGGCAGTGGTGGTGTACCCCCAACACAGCTGGTGGGGACTGTAGTTACCACAAAGCTCTTCAATAAATCATTCTGGTTCACATTCATTAAACATCAAAGAGATGAACCGCAGGGTTCCATCAAGTGCTAATAATTTGGAAAAAAGTTTTGGATAAAGGTCATTTTCCGATGTACACACACACTGACATCTGTTTCCCATGCATGCACATACGCTCACACACTCCCTATGCGCCCACAAATGCGAGGCCACGCACGACTCCAACACCAACATCAAGTTTGCTGATGACATGACTGTGGTAGGCCTGATCACCGGCAACAATGAGACAACCTACAGTGACCTGGAGGTCAGTGACCTGTCACTCAATGTCAGTAAGACCAAGGAGCTGATCGTACGCTACAGGAAACAGGGGGGCTACCACGCCCCCATCCACATCGACGGGGCTGCAGTGGAGCGGATCAAGAGCTTCAAGTTCCTCGTGTCCACACACACAAACTGTCGGGGCACGACAGCGCCTCTTCCCCATCAGGATGTTGACATTTTTTGGCATGGGTCCTCAAATCCTAAAAAAGTTATACAACTGCACCACTGAGAGCATATTGACTGGCTGCATCACTGTTTGGTATGGCAACTGTACTGCCCTCGATCGCATAGCACTACAGAGGGTGGTTCGGTATGGTAAGTGGTACCAGAAGATCAAGTCAGATACCAACAGGCTCCTGAACAGCTTCTATACTAAAGCCATAAATAGCTAGAAAAATGTCTACACTGCATTGATTACAACATTGAGTCTTTTTGGGTATGACGCTAAAAGCTTAGCACACCTGTATTTGGGGAGTTTCTCCCATTCTTCTCTGCAGATCCTCTCATGCTCTGTCAGGTTGGATGGGGAGCGTTAATGGACAGCTATTTTCAGGTCTCCAGAGATGTTCGGGTTCAAGTCTGGGCTTTGGCTGGGCCACTCAAGGACATTCAGAGACTTTTTCCAAAGCCACCCCAGCGTTGTCTTGGCTGTGTGCTTAGGGATGTTGTCCTGTTGGAAGGTGAACCGGCACCCCAGTCGGAGGACCTGAGCACTCTGGAGCAGGTTTTCATCAATAATCTCTCTATACTTTGCTCCATCCATCTATTCCTCGATCCTGACAGGTCTCCCAGTCCCTGCCACTGTAAAACATCCACACAGCATGATGCTGCCACCACCATGCTTCCCCCTAGGGATGGTGCCAGGTAAGAAGTTTTAGGTTGTAGTTATTATAGGACTATTTCTCTCTATACCATTTGTATTTCATATACCTTTCACTATTGGATGTTCTAATAGGTACTTTAGTATTGCCAGCCTAATCTCGGGAGTTGATAGGCTTGAAGTCATAGCGATGCAATGCTTGAAGCACAGCGAAGAGCTGCTGGCAAATGCAGGAAAGTGCTGTTTGAATGAATGCTTCTGAGCCTGCTGCTGCCTACCACCGCTCAGTCAGACTGCTCTATCAAATCATAGACTTAATTATAATATAATAACACACAGAAATACGACCCTTAGGTCATTAATATGGTCAAATCCGGAAACTATAATTTCGAAAACAAAACGTTTATTACTTCAGTGAAATACGGAACCATTCTGTATTTCATCTAATGGGTGGCATCCCTGAGTCTAAATATTGCTGTTACATTGCACAACCTTCAATGTTATATCATAATTATGTACAATTCTGGCAAATGAATTACGGTCTTTGTTAGGAAGAAATGGTCTTCACACAGTTCGCAATGAGCCAGCTGGCCCAAACTGCTGCATGCACCCTGACTCTACTTGCACAGAACGCAAGAGAAGTGACACAATGTCCCTAGTTAAAAGAAATTCATGTTAGCAGGCAATATTAACTAAATATGCAGGTTTAAAAATATATACTTGTGTATTGATTTTAAGAAAGGCATTGATGTTTATGGTTGGGTACACATTGGTGCAACGACAGTGTTTTTTTTTTCGCGAATGTGCTTGTTAAATCACCTGTTTGGCGAAGTAGGCTGTGACTCAATGATAAATTAACAGGCACCGCATCGATTATATGCAACGCAGGACAAGCTAGGTAAACTAGTAACATCATCAACCATGTGTAGTTAACTAGTGATTATGTTCAGATTGATTGTTTTTTATGAGTTTAGCTAGCACCTTACCTTGGCTCTTTGCTGCATTCGCATAACAGGTAGTCAGCCTGCCACGCAGTCTCCTCGTGGAGTGCAACGTAATCGGCCATAATCGGTGTAAAAAAATGCTGATTACCTATTGTTGAAATCGATTATTGACAACTTGAAATCGGCCCTAATTAATCGGCCATTCCAATTAATCGGTCGACCTCTAGCTAAAACCCCTGCATTTTGGAGCTGCCTGACTCAAGAAAGCAAAAAAGAAACCATGTTGGTATGCGGCTTTATTAACTCAATGATTATTTATGTTTTACATTGTTTGCAAACTGATATGTGACACTTATTAATGCCAAAATAACATGCAAAACAGGCAAAAAAATGGGGTGCCTCCAAACAGTTGGGTCTCTGCCCTGAATGATGCGTAGCCACTGCCCTACACATTGTCAATGGTATTGGCACTAACCCTGGAACTGACCCTGTATATAGCTTACTTACTTTCTTGTGTTCTTATTTTGTTCCACTTAACTTTTTAAAATAAATGTTATAGTATTACTGATACTGATTACTACATTGTTGGAAAAGAACAAGCAAGAAAGGAATTTCCTTGTACTAGTACACGTGACAATAAAAACTTGAAACTTGACAGACTCCGCTACACCTGCTCCTCACTCTTGTTTGGGTCCAGTTGTGTGACCGGGGCCACCTGTGTGGGTTTGCAGCAGCCTGCACAGATGTACTTGAGGAAACAGAGGTAGGCGCTCCCTGACACGATAACAGTGATGATGATGATGATGGTGGCGCCGAAGGCTGGGGACACGGCGTTCTGCAGGACAGACTTCAGACCGCCCACGTTGAAACCAGCTCCACTGCCCTCCGCTGGGTTCATACTCGGTCGGTTGGTGGTGTGACCTGGATGAACAAGAGATTTGGGGTCAATAACATGTCAGGTTTGGGCAAAAACACCAACTGTAACTTGAAGGAGGTATTTGTTCTCCAATCAACAAGGCTGTAGTGGATGCCAGGTTGTGTTTTGTAGGTTGGAATAGGTAGTGCGTAGTGTTGAAGGTACTGTAGTAGAATGTTTACTGTTTAAGCCAACACAGCTTCATAAGCAGGCTATTGTCATTTCAATATTCTCTTCCAAGGGATTATTTACCATCACGGTAGTTATAACTTTGTATGCTATTGGGAGGGAGGGACAAGCCTTTGAGAACAGTGTGAAACCGTGACTGAATCCCCCATGGGTTCCTCATGCATCCGCTCAGTGACGGCTGCTGGCACCTATAATGAAAGGAAATGTCACGGATCCCCCTGGTACTGCTGATCATTCTGTTCACCAGTTCCAGAGGTCTACATCACCTGCTTTCAGGCTTCACTGAACGGGATTCATTATCATCAACTGTCTTGTCTAATTACACACACCTGGTTCCCATTTCCCCTGATTAGTATGTTATATATGTGCCCTCTGTTTCCTCTGACTTTGTCGGTTATTGTTTCCATGTCCGTTGGTGGTGTCAGTACCTATGCGTTAGTGCAGCTGTTATGCTGCGTGCTATATATATATTGTGTATTACGGGTATCGTCCCGTGGCATTCAACAAGGTTTACCCTCTCTCTTTTGATTGGGTACAGCCCAGTGTTTTTGTATATGTATTTGTTTTGGGTGTATTAAAAACCCCTATTGTGTATTCCTGTGCCTGTCTCCAAATCCTTTATACCAGTGTGACAGGGAAACTGTCACGAAGATGTTTATAATTATGGCTACTAGTGTTGTTAGCAGCTGGGCTTTTATGCCTGGGGAATGGAAGAATTTCATAACATACTAATGGGCCAGTAACCGAAAGGTTGCTGGATTGAATCCCCGAGCTGACAATGTAAAAATCTGTCGCTCTGTCCCTGAGCAAGGCAGTTAACCCACTGTTCCCCGGGCGCCATGCATGCCAATTAAGGCAGCCCCCTGCACCTCTTTGATTCAGAGAGGTTGGGTTAAATGCAGAATGCACATTTCAGTTGAAGGCATTCAGTTGTTCAACTGACTAGGTATCCCCCCTTTCCCTAATGTATTTCATACTGTGCTACACTGCTGTCTAGGGAGGAGGAGGTGGAGAAGGCTTTTGATTACCTGTGGCTAGCTGTTGTTCTGGGGAGATTCTAGACAGAAACTGCATTAAAGAAAAAATAACATGTCGCTGACAGAATTGTCTTTTACCTGTTGAGAAGATATGACGAACGGGCACACACAGGCAGGGTTAATTAAAAAAAAGTTTCTTAGAACAGTTCCAACTGTCTGTGGTGAAAATAAGTTTTTCAATAGAGTTATAGCTCTGGATGGAAACAATATCCTTCTATCTGTCTGCAAATCTGTTTCAATTACACACAATAATGATATTATACTTCCACAGATGGAGTCACATGTACACAAACACACAGACACGCAAACACTCTCACATTTACACACACGCACATGTACGGATCTAATAATTTATGTGATAAATCTGTTTTTTTATTTTATTTTAATTTATGTCAGTTAAGAACAAATTCCTATTTACATTGACGGCCTACCCCGGCCAAACCATCTCTATTTCAAAGACAACAACAACACTATTTGTCACCCAAATGAATGTTCTGTATCTACATAAGCCCGTGTGCTGGAGTAGAGTAGAGGACGAGGCTCAGACTCTGATTGCAGCATTGATTCAGAAATAGGATGGCTTCCTGAGTCATTGTGCCAGGTTCTGTACTCTTTTGGTTAGACAAATTCTTGTCACATGCACAGTATACGTCAGGTGTAAAACAGTGAAATGCTCATTTTGCGAGCTCTTTCCCAACTGCATTCACAAAAAAAGGTAATAATAGCAATAGGAAGATAAATGTGAAATACGAGAGAAGGAAAAAGAAGAGAAACATGAGAATGCAATTATATACATGTCTTATATACAGGTCAATGCAGTGCCAGCACTGTTATTAAAATGTGCGGGGGTACTGAGTGGCTGAGGAAGGAATGTACACGTAAACAGGGGTTAAGTAACTAGTGGCTTAAATACCAATATAATAATAATAATCATAATAATGTCTAGGTGGGAGAAGGCAGTGTGGAATGCAATTGAGATCACGTCGTCTGTGGATCTGTTGGGGCGGTATGCAAATTGAAGTGGGTCCAGGGTGTCTGGGATGATGGCGTTGATGTGAGCCATCACCAGCCTTACAAAGCACTTCATGATTATTGATGTGATTGCTACAGGGCAGTAGTCATTGTGGCACGTTGCTTTAGAGTTTATCGGAACAGGAACGTTGGTAGTCAGCTTTAAACATGTGGGGATTACAGACAGACAGGGAGAGGTTGAAAATGTCCGTGAAGACGCCAGCCAGCTGGTCTGCGCATGCTCCGAGAACACAACATGGAATACTGTCTGGCCTTATGAGTGTTGACCCATTTAAAAATCTTCTTCACATCTGCCTCGGAGAGTGAGTTCACCCAGTTCTCCGGAACAGCGGTGGCCCTCACGCAAGGCTCAGTGCTTTTTTTGTCTAAGTGTTCGTAGCCTTGACCGTAGCCTCAGGGTTAGCTGCTATAGCCTTATGTGCTGCGACTCTGTCGTTTAGCTTGGTGTGCACCTACCAGGGTTGGGGTCAAGACAGAGAGCGAGATACATATCAGGGTTCGGGTCAATTCCACAAATGTAATTCTAATTCAATTCTCTTTCTCTGTAAATTCAATTTAATTCCAGATCAGTCTTTGAATTCAGAGATAATTCAATTAATTTGAATTCTGATTATTCTGTAAATTCCAAGAATTCAATTCCCAATTCAATATTATCCCTAACAATTCCACAAATTCCAATTCGATTTCAATTCCCTCAGGCTGATCATGTTACTGTTCAGACAGCCTAGCTATACTAGAAATTGTAGAATATTGGTTGAAATGATTAAAAACAAATCCTACAGTCCATTTTATACTATTTCTGAGCTCCAAGATAAACCTCAAAATGTTAAAAAAAACTGTGCCGGCTCTGACGTTCGTCGGATGCGGGATGGCTTGCAAACTATAACGGATTACAAAGGGAAAGCCAGCCATGAGCTGCCCAGTGACAGAAGCCTATCATACGAGCTAAATGTATTCTATGCTCGCTTCGAGGCAAGCAAAACTGAACCATGTATGAGAGCATCAGACAACTGTGTGATCACACTCTCCGTAGCCGAGGTAAGACCTTAAAACAGGTTAACATTCACAAGGCCGCAGGGCTAGACGAATTACCAGTACCCGTACTCAGAGCATTCGCTGACCAGCTGGCAAGTGTCTTCACTGACATTTTCAACCTCTCACTGACCCAATGTAATACCAACATGTTTCAACCAGACCACCATAGTCCCTGTGCCCAAGAATTCCAACATAACCTGTCTCAATGACTATCGCCCCGTAGCACTCACAGCTGTAGTCATGAAATGCTTTCAAAGGCTAGTCATGGCTCACATCAATGCCATCATCCCTGACACCCTGGATCCACTCCAATTCACATACCGCCCCAACAGATCTACAGAAGACGCAATCTTTATTGCACTACATACTACCGTCTTCTACCTGGACAAGAGGAACACCTATGTGAGAATACTGTTTATTGACTAGAACTCAGCATTCAACACCATCGTACCCTCCAAGCTCATCACTAAGCTAAGGACCCTGGGACTGAACACATCCCTCTGCAGCTGGATTCTGGACTTCCTGACGGACCACCCCCAGGTGGTGAGGGTAGGCAACAACACATCTGCCACACTGATGACACGACGGTGGTAGGTCTGATCACCGACGACAATGAAACAGCCTATATGGAGGAGGTCAGAGACCTGGCAGTGTGGCGCCAGGACCTCTCCATCAATGTCAGCAAGACAATGGAGCTGATCATGGACTACAGGAAACTGAGGGCCGAGCACGCCCAAGATCGTCAAGTTCCTCGATATCCACATCACTAAGGATTTATCATGGTCCACAACACCTCTTCCCCCTCAAGAGGCTGAAAAGATTTGGCATGGGCCCTCAGATCCTCAAAACGTTCTACAGCTGCACCAAAAAGTTCTACAGAGCATCTTGACTGGCTGCATCACCGATTGGTATGGCAAAAGCACCACCCTCGATTGCATGGCACTACAGAAGGTGGTGCTAACAGCCCAATACATCACTGGTGCCAAGCTCCCTGCCACCCAGGACATCATGTAAGTCAGTTTTTACCATCTCCTTTAGGTAACTGTGAGAGTTCCATGTTGTATCTGCAAGTGGTGACATGCCAAATGGTGCTAAATGGAGAAACGTTATTGCTATTCCCAATTTTTATTTTCCTAATAGGTATAATCCAATCTTTGAGTCTCCTGTTGTTCTGAAATCTCAAAGTAATCTGACTTGTATTGAAATGTATGATTTTAAATGCAGAAAAGGTTTGACATTTTTACATCTTAATATTCATAGTTTATTACCTAAAATGGATCATGTCAAGATCCTGATATTTTATTTTATCTGAGACCTGGTTAACTGATAAAACCCTGGACTCTGGGATTGATATGGATGGTTACAATGTGTTTAGGGCTGATAGGAAAGGCAAAGGTGTTGCTATTTACTTCTCAAAAGTTTTCAATTGTATTGTAGATAAACATGCTCCCTTTAAAAAACTGAGAACAAAAATAAATAAAAATCGGTCTTGCGCTTGGTTCAGTCCAAAGCTGTCTGAAGTCATACACAACAGAGATGCTGCCTGGGTCGAAGCTAGATTCACAGACTCGGGCCCAGACTGGCAGTCTTTCAGGTGATTGAGAAATCGGTGTGTAAAACTAGTTAAAAAAGCTAAATCGGATTATTATGGCAATACACTATCTGAATGTACAGGGAACCCAGCTACATTTTGGAAAGCTGTTAAATCACTGAAGGGTTGTGTCTCCTCTTCTCTCCCCCAATAAATTAATTTAGATTCTGGCCCTATTACTGACAAAATTGATATCATTAATACATTTAATCACCATTTTATATCTGCAGGCTTTATATTTTAATGCATTTCAAAGCCAGATCTTGAAAAGAGTCGCTTGGATGTAGATGGTGTTAATCTATCGAATGACACTGAAAACGCTGATCAGGAGTTTTCTTTTCGGAAATTCACTGATAAAGTAGTCTTGTTAGTCTTTGTTAACAATAGACAAAATAATCCACAGGGGCTGATCATTTGGAGCCTGGTCTGCTTAAGTGTGCAGCACCCCTTATTGCTGGCTGACATTTTTTATTTAACATTGTTATCAGGAAGTATTCCAAAAGCATGGAAATCCGCATATGTGCTGCCACTCAATAAGGGTGGAGATACAAATCATCTTGACAACTATCTGTGACAACTTTCAATACCACCTTGTTTAGCTAAGATACTTGAATCCTTGGTTAATGTATAACTTTGTTCCTTTTTATCTGATAATTGTATTCTTATCATAAACCAATCAGGGTTTAGGCCTGGGCATAGTACAACCACGTTAGTTGTTAATGATCTTGTCAATGCCTTGGATGCTAAAACGAGCTGTGCTGTCTTGTTTATTGACCTGTCAAAGGCGTTCGACACTGTTGATCATTCTGTTTTGCTGAAGAAATGATCAAGAGTAGGTCTGGGATATACAGCCTGTTTATAGTTTCAGAATTATCTTAGCGACAGGACTCAGGCCATCTTAATAGATGGGGTTAAATCTGAATTTCTTGAGATTCAAAAGGGTGTTCCTCAGGGTTGGATTTTGGGTCCATTACTGTTCACTTTGTCTATTAATGACATAAGAAAAACTGTTAATACTTGGAACATTGATCTCTATGCAGACTACACAGTTTTGTATTCCTGTGCTACCTCAGTGCAGCAGGCCATTTGTGAACTTCAGCATGACTGATTCAATTCAGAAATTACTTGCAGATCTTAAGTTACTGTTAAATACAAGTGAAACCAAGCTCATGTGGTTCTTTAGGTCACAAAATGTTAAACCTGAGGACCTGCATATGTGCGCTATAAATGGAGTCCAAATTGAGCTTGTTTCTCAATATAAACACCTGGGTGTCTGGATTGATGACAAGTTGTCCTTCGTAACGCATATAGAAAATCTTACTAAAGAAGCTAAGATCCAAGATTGCATTTTTATATTGAAATAAATCATAGTATTTAGTATTAAATAAAAAATTATAAAAATAGGAGAAAGATTGTTCAAACAACGCTTCTCCCTGTATTGGATTTTGGTGATACTGTTAACATGCAAGCGGCAAACCTCTGTTTTAAAACCTTTGGACGCAGTCTACCATTCCTCAATACGCTTTATCACAGGGGACACATTTAGGACTCATCATTGTAGTCTGTGTAAAAATGTGGGATGGACCTAGCTGTCTAAGAAGAGAGCTTCATTCTCTTTTATTTATTTACAAAGCAATCTTACATAAACTCCCTCTATTTGTATCATAATTAAATAAGATAAGAAGTTACCAAACCCGTTCACAGGGATGGATAACACTAGAGATCCCTTCAGTCTCCACAGATTTCAGGAAATCTGCGTTTAGTTTCTTTGACCCTAATTTGTGGAACAATATGCAGAGTTCACTGCAGCTACAGTGCCTTGCGAAAGTATTCGGCCCCCTTGAACTTAACGACATTTCAGGCTTCAAACATAAAGATATAAAACTGTATTTTACTGGGACACAATCATGAAGTGGAACGACATTTATTGGATATTTCAAACTTTTTTAACAAATCAAAAACTGAAAAATTGGGCGTGCAAAATTATTCAGCCCCTTTACTTTCAGTGCAGCAAACTCTCTCCAGAAGTTCAGTGAGGATCTCTGAATGATCCAATGTTGACCTAAATGACTAATGATGATAAATACAATCCACCTGTGTGTAATCAAGTCTCCGTATAAATGCACCTGCACTGTGATAGTCTCAGAGGTCCGTTAAAAGCGCAGAGAGCATCATGAAGAACAAGGAACACACCAGGCAGGTCCGAGATACTGTTGTGAAGAAGTTTAAAGCCGGATTTGGATACAAAAAGATTTCCCAAGCTTTAAACATCCCAAGGAGCACTGTGCAAGCGATAATATTGAAATGGAAGGAGTATCAGACCACTGCAAATCTACCAAGACCTGGCCGTCCCTCTAAACTTTCAGCTCATACAAGGAGAAGACTGATCAGAGATGCAGCCAAGAGGCCCATGATCACTCTGGATGAACTGCAGAGATCTACAGCTGAGGTGGGAGACTCTGTCCATAGGACAACAATCAGTCGTATATTGCACAAATCTGGCCTTTATGGAAGAAGAAAGCCATTTCTTAAAGATATCCATAAAAAGTGTTGTTTAAAGTTTTCCACAAGCCACCTGGGAGACACACCAAACATGTGGAAGAAGGTGCTCTGGTCAGATGAAACCAAAATTGAACTTTTTGGCAACAATGCAAAACGTTATGTTTGGCGTAAAAGCAACACAGCTCATCACCCTGAACACACCATCCCCACTGTCAAACATGGTGGTGGCAGCATCATGGTTTGGGCCTGCTTTTCTTCAGCAGGGACAGGGAAGGTGGTTAAAATTGATGGGAAGATGGATGGAGTCAAATACAGGACCATTCTGGAAGAAAACCTGATGGAGTCTGCCAAAGACCTGAGACTGGGACGGAGATTTGTCTTCCAACAAGACAATGATCCAAAACATAAAGCAAAATCTACAATGGAATGGTTCAAAAATAAACATATCCAGGTGTTAGAATGGCCAAGTCAAAGTCCAGACCTGAATCCAATCGAGAATCTGTGGAAAGAACTGAAAACTGCTGTTCACAAATGCTCTCCATCCAACCTCACTGAGCTCGAGCTGTTTTGCAAGGAGGAATGGGAAAAAATGTTAGTCTCTCGATGTGCAAAACTGATAGACATACCCCAAGCGACTTACAGCTGTAATCGCAGCAAAAGGTGGCGCTACAAAGTATTAACTTAAGGGGGCTGAATCATTTTGCACGCCCAATTTTTCAGTTTTTGATTTGTTAAAAAAGTTTGAAATATCCAATAAATGTCGTTCCACTTCATGATTGTGTCCCACTTGTTGTTGATTCTTCACAAAAAAATACAATTTTATATCTTTATGTTTGAAGCCTGAAATGTGGCAAAAGGTCGCAAAGTTCAAGGGGGCCGAATACTTTCGCAAGGCACTGTAGATGTGATGTAGCCACTCAGGTAGTTTAAATTGTTGATTGAGGACCTCTATGTAGTTGAATGTGATTGCTTTTATTAAATATGTTTATTTTTGTTTATTGTGCTGAATTATATTGTTTTATACACATGTATGTTGTTTTAATATTCTGTTTTTATTGTGATGTGTACAGGGCTCTCTTGTTTAAATAAAGGTTCAATTAAAAAAAATACTGTATATCAGACGGTGTGGAAGACTGGCGGTGTGGAAGACTATATCAGGCGGTGTGGAAGAATGGCGGTGTGGAAGACTATTCTCTCTGTTTCCGCAAGGCAAGCTGTACAGGTGCTTCAAGTCTGACACCATCAGCCTCTTGAATAGCTTCTATCCCCAAGCAATAAGACTGATAAATAGCTAATAAAATAGCTACATGGACTATATAAGTTAAATTCAAATCTTTGACTTTTTATTTACAATTTGCACTCTCTACCTGCACACTCACAGGGCCCTACACTGCCAACTCAGTATAAATGTACGTGCATATTATGTGTAACTCTACACACACGCACATCCACTCACATACAAGCTGCAGCTACTCTGTTTATCTTATATCCTGTTGCTTAGTCACCTTACCCCTATACATATCTACCTCCATCACTCCAGTATCCCTGCACATTGTAAATGTTATTGGAACTGACCCTGTAAGTGTATATAGTATTCATATTTAATGTGTTCTTATTATTTCTTGGGTGTTTTTTCTAGTATTACCTTGTTATTGATTATTGCATTGTTGGGTTTTGAGTTTGCAAGAAAGGCATTTCACTGTATTTGTGCATGACACTTTAAAAACTTGATTACTTTTATTATTACCTGTTATTACTTTTATATTAGTTCTCTATTTTCTTTATCTCTGCATTATTGGGAAGGGCAGTAAGTACGCATTTCACTGTGACTACACTTGTTGTTTACGAAGCATGTGACAAATACAATTTGATTTGATTTAGACACCCACTCATCCCAGCAATCCTCCATTCGTCTCATTTGATTGCATTCCCTATTTTCCAGCAACACTTTAGAGACCTTTTCCTGAGATTAAGTGACTGATACAGCTTTAATGCCTGGTCAGTCTATATATATATATATATATACACACACACATATACAGTGAGCACCATAATTCATTAGACAGTGACCATATTTTTGTGAAGTACAGACTGTCCGCTTTAATTTGAGGGTATTTTCATACATATCGGATTAACTGTTTAGAAATTATAGAAGCTTTTGTACATAGCCACCCCATTTTCGGCATCAAAAAACATTGGATAGTTTAACATAATGTAGAATAAAGTAATCATTGATAATATTTGGTTGCGTATTCTTTGCATGCAATGACTGCTTGGAGTTTGCGATGCATCGACATCACCAGACGCTGGGTATCTTCCCTGGTGATGGCTGCAGTACAAGCCTGGCAGAGCATCTTGAGTTCCTGCTTGTTTCGGGGACTTACCGACTTCAGTCTCCTCTTCAGCATGTAAAATGCATGTTCAATTGGATTCAGATCCGGTGATTGACTCGGCCATGCATCGATGAAGACAAGTGAGCCTGTTCCACTGGCAGCCATACAGGCCCAAGCCATAACACCCCCTCCACCATGTTTCACAGATCAAGTGGTATGCTTTGGATCATGGGCATGTCAATTTTTCCCCCACACTTTCATCTTTCCATCACTTTGGTACATGTTAATCTTTGTCTCATCTGTCCACAATACTTTTTTACAGAACTCTTGGGGCTCTTTTAGGTGCTTTTTAGCAAACTGTAATCTGGCCTTTCTGTTCTTCAGGCTTATCAGTGGTTTGCATCTTGTAGTGTACCCTCTGTAGTCCTGCTGGTGTAGTCTTCTACATATGGTTGACTTTGACACATCTACACCTGCTTCCAGGAGATTGTTTTTGATCTGTTGGGCTGATGTCGGGGGGGGGTTTCCTCATCATAGAGAGTATTCTCTGATCATCCGCTACAGTGGTCTTCCTCAGTCTACCGGTCTTTTGACATAATTGAGTTCACCGGTTGTTTTTTCTTGTTAATGATGAACCAAACTGTTTACTTGGGCATGGCCAGGGTTTTTGCAATGTTCCTGATTGATCGATTTTCATTTCTGACCCTTATGACGGCCAGCTTCATTTGCATCGACACTGCTGTTTTCCTCATGTTGTCACACCCCAACAACCTCCTCCAAAGGCTATAGCAAAGTCTAGAATCAATACGATTCATCAACAGCTCTCCTGCATTCACTTATGACACAAATGAATACACCTGCCTAACGACACACATCTGTGAAGCCAATTCAACAAATACCTGTCGTACCTTCAAATGGGTGGACCATGTACAATAGGTGCGTCAATTCTAAACGGCTCATCCGATATGTATGAAAATACCCTCAAATTAAAGCTGACAGTCTGCACTTCACCCTCAATGTCTCCTTTCAAACAAAGTGCTAGAGTACAGAACCAAAATAACAAAAAAAATGGTCACTGTCCAATGAATTATGGTGCTCACTGTATATAAAAAGTATACTTAAACCTACGTTGTTGTAGATTGCCATCTTCCCGTCTTCTCTCTGTGTAATCACTTTAGCTGCTCAAAGCTCTGTTTTCACTCTAAATATGACTAGCTATCAACTACTGTCCTAATCTTTAATAATGCATTGCAACACGTCATTCTACTGCCGGGTCGGACTACCCTTTTTTTCCAGAACAGCCTAAATTCTTTAGGGCATGGAAACGTTGCTAAATTGGTATCAAGGGACCTAACGTGTGCCAGGAAAATATTCCCCACACCATTACACCACCAAACTCTACTGTTGACACCAGGCAGGATGGACTCATGCAGCTTATGCCAAATCCTGATTCTACCATTTAAAATGTTAAGAACAAATTCTTATTTTCAATGACGGTCTAGGAACAGTGGGTTAACTGCCTTGTTCAGGGATAGAACAACAGATTTTTACCTTGTCAGCTCGGGGACTCGATCTTGCAACCTTTCGATTACAAGTTCAACGCTCTACCCACTAAGCTACCTGCCGCTCCTGTTGAATCATACCATCAGCATGACCAAACAGGAACCGGGATTCGTCAGACCAGGCAATGTTTTTTCACTCCTTTATTGTCCAGTGTTGGGGATTACATGCCCATCCGTGACAAGGACCGACGAGTTGTGCGTTCTGAGATGCCGTTCTGCACTGCGCTATTATTTGCATGTTTGTGGCTCGCCTGTTAGCTTGCACCATTCTTGCCACTCTCCTTCGACCTCCCATCAATGAGTTGCTTTCACCCACAAGACTGCCGCTGACTGGATGTTTTATGTTTGTCGCACAATTCTCTGTAAAACCCTAGACACTGTCGTGCGTGAAAAGTCCAGAAGGGCGGACGTTTCTGAGATACCGGAACCGGTGCTCCTGGCACCTATGATCATACCATGGTCAAAGTTGCTTCGGTCATTCATTTTGCCCATTCTAACATTCAGTCAAACAATAACTGAAAGCCTCTATGCCTGTCTGCATGCTTATATAGCAAGCAACAGCCAAGGCTGTCTTTAGGAGCGAACCATTTTCGTGAACCTAATAAACTGGCCACAGTGTACACAACCGGTCAAAGGTTTCAGAACACCTATGTATTCAAGGGTTTTACTTTATTTTACCATTTTCTACATCGTAGAATAATAGTGAAGACATCAAAACTATAGAATCATATAGTAACCAAAAGTGTTAAATGAAAATAAATTTTACATTTGAGACTCTTCAAAATAGCCACCCTTTGCAATGATGAAAGCGTTAAACTCTTTGCATTCTCTCAACCAGCTTCACCTGGAGTACTTTTCCAACACTCTTGAAGGAGTACCCACATATGCTGAGCACCTGTTGGCTGCTTTTCCTTCACTCTGCGGTCCGACTCATCCCAAACCATCTCAATTTGTTTGAGGTCGGGGGATTGTGGAGGCCAGGTCATCTGGTGCAGCACTCCGTCACTCTCCTACTTGGTCAAATAGCCCTTACACAGTCTGGAGGTATGTTGGGTCATTGTCCTGTTGAAAAACAATTGGTAGTCCCACTAAGCCCAAACCAGATGGGATGGTCTGCAGAATGCTGTGGTAGCCATGCTGGTTTAAGTGTGCCTTGAATTCTAAATAAACATAGACGGTGTCACGGGCAAAGAACCCCCACAGCCTAACAACTCCTCCTCCATGCTTTACGGTGGGAAATATACATGCAGAGATCATCCGTTCAGCCACACGCATCTTACAAAGACACAGCGCTTGGAACCAAAAATCTCCAATTTGCACTCAAGACCAAAGGACAAATTTCCACTGGTCTAATGTCCTTTGCTTGTGTTACTTGGCCCAAGCAAGTATCTTCTTCTTGTTGGTGTCTTTTAGTAGTGGTTTCTTTACAGCAATTCAACCATGAAGGCCTGATTCACACAGTCTCCTGTGAAAAGTTGATGTTAAGATGTGTCTGCGAAGCATTTATTTGGGCTGCAATCGGAGGTATAGTTAACTCCAATGAACTTATCCTCTGCAGCAGAGGTAACTCTGGGTCTTCCTTTCCTGTGGAGAGCCAGTTTCATCATAGCACTTGATGGTTTTTGCGACTGCACTTGAAGAAACTTTCAAAGTTCTTGAAATGTTCCGTATTGACTGACCATGTCTTAAAGTAATGAGGTACTGTCGTTTCTCCTTGCTTATTTGAGCTGTTCTTGCTATGATATGTACTTGGTGTTTTAGCAAATAGGGCTATATTCTGCATACCCCACTACCTTGTCACAACACACCTGATTGGCTCAAAAGCATTAAGGAAAGAAATTCCACAAATGAACTTTAAAAGAAGGCACACCTGTTAATTGAAATTAATTCCAAGTGACTACCTCATGAAACTGGTTCAAAGAACCCCAAGAGTGCGTAAGCTGTCATCAAGGCAACGGGTGGCTATTTGAAGAATATCAAATATATTTAGATTTGTTTAAACACTTTTTTGGTTACTACATGATTCAATGTGTGTTATTTCATAGTTTTGATGTCTTCACTACTATTCTACCATGTAGAACATTGTCAAAATAAAGAAAAAGCCTTGAATGAGTAGGTGTTCTAAAACTTGACTGGTTGTGTATATACTGTGGATAGAGAAACAACAGAGAGAGAGACATTACAAGTCCAGGTCAGTCTTTGAATTCAGAGACAATTAAATTCCTCTGAATTCTAATGTTGGGAATACAATTCTTGGAATTTACTTAATTCAATATTATCCCCAACAATTCCAATTCACTCCATCTTTCAGGTTGATCATGTCACTGTTCAGACAGCCTAGCTATACTGGAAATATTGTCACGGATCCCCCCACCGGTAATGTTGCTCATTCCGTGCACCAGTTCGAGGTCTATGTCACCGGCCTCTAGGTGTCACTGAACAGTCTGATTACGCATACCTGGTTCCCATTCCTCCTGAATAGTAATTGTATATGTGCCCACTGTTCACCATTGTTTTGCCGGTTATTGTTCCCATGTCCGTTGGTCTGTGCTTTGTTATTTTGGCTTTCGTGCTGCGTGTATTGTGCACTTGTTATTAAGTGTCTCGTCCTGTGTATTGTTGTGCATATGTTATTACGGGTCCCGCCCTGTATAGTGTATTGCAGGTCTCGTCCCGTGTATTTATTAGAGGTTTTACCTCACTATTTTGTTTGGGTTACATCCCTGTGTTTTTTTATACAAGTTTGTTTTGGGCTTCGTTCTCGTGCCTTTTCATGGCATGTTGTATATTTTGGGTGGAGTATTAAACCCCCTATTAGGAATTCCTGCACCTGTCTCCAATCATTTCTAAAACGTGACAGAATAACCTACCCGAAAAATACAACATGCCATGAAAGGCACCCAAACAAAAGAGCGAGGTTAAACCTCTAATAAATACATGGGACGAGACCCGTAATAACATATGCACAACAATACACGGGACGAAACAAGTACACAATACACGCAGCACTAAAGCCGAAACAAAGCATAGGTACTCACAAGACCAACGGACATGCGAACTAACCAACTAAGAGGGCCAACTGAGTTCCATGGGGATTTTTCATTCATGATATTAAATGGTACTGTGTATCAATACCACTCTCAATTATTTCTGAGCTCCAAGATATGCCTCAAAACCCCCAATTTAGACACCCACTCCAAGCCATCTAATTGAGCCGCCCCGGTGAGTGACTCATCCTCTAATTGCATTTCCTATTTTCCACCAACACCTTCGAGACTTTCCTGCAGCCTTGTCTCAAATTAGTAGGAAATCTTATGTTCGGTATGGTTACATAGGACCGAAGGTTACTTAAGTCAAAAAAACGAAAGGAGGGTGGTTGGTTGAGGTGGATGGATGGATGAGCATATAACGCAAATGTCAGACAACTTTAGCTTTTTAGCAACTTTCCAAATTAATATTTTTAGCTACTTTGCAACTACGTAGCATGTTAGCTAACCCTTCCCCTAACGCCAACCCCTAGCCTAGCTAACATTAGCCAGCAAGCTACTGTTAGCCACACCAAATTGGAATGTGTAACATATTGTACGAATTCCATTTTAGAAGATTTATAAAATAATTGTACGTTTTTCAAATTGGGAACATATATGAAAACGTAACATATACTACGAAATGGATGATGGACATCACAAATTAATACCATGTAAAACATAACATATATTAAACTGAGTATCTATAATTTACGTGCAGAATAATACAAAATGCTTTGAGACCAGGTTGTTTCCTGGATTAATATACTGATATGCGGTGTTGAGACCACATATTGAGTGTCTCGGTCTTGTGTCAGATAAATTTGTCTCAGGCAATGAGAACTCATAATTTCTTCCGAGATCAGCTGAGACAAACTGAGTAAAAACCTCATAATTATCAGCTCCCATTCAGTCAGCACATAAAACTGCTTGGTCAGGCCAACAACATCCTCAGCACCGAGAGAACGATATATTTGTAACTTGTCAGCTCAGGGATTCAACACAACAACCAGTATATTACTGGCCCAATGAACCTAGCTGCTAGGCTACCTGCCGCCCAACTCAAGGTGCAGCTGTGTAATGATCATGCTTTTTAAATCAGCTTCTTGGTATGGCACACCCGTCAGGTGGATGGATTACCTTGGCAAAGGAGAATTGCTCACTAACAGAGATGTAAACAAATTTGTGCGCAACATTTGAGAGAAATGTGTTTTTTGGGCGTATGCAAAATGTATGGTGTCTTATTTCAGCTCATGAAACATGGGACCAACATGCTTTTATATGTTTTTTCAGTGTATATTCATGTACTATTATCATCTTCCTCTCTTCCATTCTCTATGTGTAATTACTGTAACCGTCTCACTTGTTAAATATGACCAGCCCAATTGATCGACCGCTGTCCTACTCTTTAATAATGCATTGCAACACATAATGCTATCAACCAAGCTGTGCGTGATTAATCAGTAAAATTAACGATTCGATTCAATAATGGAATCCAATTATCTCCTCGTGCAGAGATAGAGATTTATACAGAGACAGATTTCAGAGAGAGACAAATCGAGATTAAATATTCTGTTGACTCTATCCAACTGAATAGAATCTCTGAATGCTCTCAGAATACGAAAAAAAAAAACAGTTTTTAGAACAATAATGATAGCCATAGACAATTTCTGTTTTGACACAGTCCTCTACATAGAAATATAACCATAAGGATGGAGAGAGATGCTGTCAACAAAGCCTCCCAGGAATGTGTGTTAGTGTTGCAAGATGAAGCAAACTCTATCCTGAGGACTGTTCGATTTAATTACGATACGGATGACATAACTGTCATCTCACCAGTGTCCGTTCTATAAATTATATTATAATATGTGGGGCTCCGGGCAACCATGTGGTCTGTTGGGGACATTAACTAACCATGCCATGTTTGGTTCCAAGGACGTTCCCCCCGGCTCCTACAAGTCCCCCCCCCCACAATGTTAGAAGCAGGAAAAATGTTCCCTCACAATACATCATTATTTTTATTTTTTTAGAAAAACTAGTTGCCAGATTCGTTGAGGGACTTTCATTTTGAAAAGGCTGAGTCACTTCCTCCGGACCCACTGACTGTTTCTTCTCACTCTGGCACCGTGTGAATGATAAAAAGCACAGTGTGCAGCAGCACCATCATTACTCACCGCACCAGGGAAAATGATTGTTGTTAGCAACAACAAAGTTTATCTAAAAAGTACATGAATGGGAATAAACTTTGATATGTTAGAACGAACGTGAGCAACTGTAAGCTTTATTTGTGGCTAGTAGCTACTTGGCTTTATAATTCATGTTTAGACATGTTTCATCTATATTACTAGCGAACACTGGGTAGTTCTGGCTGTGTGAAAAACTGATAGTGAAAGTTTTGAAGCCAAGAATACTTGCTAGCAACAGAATTACTTGCACATTAACTGTCTTAGTCTTCATCATAGGGTCAGCAAGTTAGCAAAGGAGTGCAAAGAAAAGTAAGTAAGTTTCTTGGCAATTGCCGCACACGTCCACTGGCAAATTAGCTGGCAACTTTCAGTGCTTTCAGCTTAGATGTCTATAACTTCATCACAGTGATTAATGGTCATGAAGGTGTGTTCCATGTGTTAAGACTTTGTTTGGTGCTATCATGATCATGGCAGAAGACAGACAGGCAGAGAGGGAGAGAGAGAGGCCACAAACCAACAGGTAAGATAATGAGAAGTGCCTCTCCAAACCCATAGAGTTCATAGACTGATTCATACTATGACAGATCAACAATCTGAATTATCATCTCTGATGAAATGATAGTCTAGAAGGTGTATTGCATGTGTTAACTTCATGCAGGAGAGAGGCAGCCACGATGATACCCACAGACAGACAGGCAGGCAGAGAGGCGCCACAAACCAACAGGTACGAAAGCGAGAAGTGCCTCCCCAAGCTCATAGACTGATGATCTGTCATAGTGTGAATGAACCTGAATTATCATATATGACCTCTGATTAAATGATAGCAGCTTACATCTCGAGGGTGTATTGCATGTGTTAAGTTAATGCAAGTGCCCCTCTGCAAGCCCCCCCCCCCCCCCAGATTTGTACATCTGTCCATTTTTAAGTTAATACTTGTCAGTACCCTTTTCTCAAAGGTCATTTAAATACTTTTCTTCTTTTTTTATCCGGGGGCATGCCTCCAGACCCCCGTAGCAAAATGTGTGTCCCCCAATGTCGGAGTCGCTCCTACCTCCCTGCTTGATTCAATGTGGGGAGGGCTGTCTGAAACTCAAAGACAGATCCTTGAAAGAGGCAAAATGAATGGTGTAACAAAATTAAAGTTGATCGATAAGCAACAGAAAGGGAATGAGTGTTCTCCAGGATGCTGGAGAGAGGTCTGTTCTGCCCCTGACACTTTCTGTTCCCCCACTCTCCTGGATCGTTACCAAGGCTGTTTTGATTACACCACTCAATGAAACATCTCTGCAACACATTTTCTCTCTATCTCGCTCTGCACACACACACTCTCCCTCTTTGTCACTTTCACTCTCGTAAAATGTGTCACATTGTCAGGGCCTTGCACAGACCTTTATTTATTTGTACCTTTATTTAACTAGGCAAGTCAGTTATGAACAAATTCTTATTTTCAATGACGGCCTAGGAACAGTGGGTTAACTGCCTGTTCAGGGGCAGAACGACAGATTTGTACCTTGTCAGCTCGGGGATTTGAACTTGCAACCTTTCGGTTACTAGTCCAACACTCATGCACATGCCCCAACACTTTGGTGTGCTACATTTTTTTTTTTTTTTTAAAGAGCACCGCCCCCCAAAAAAATCATGCAACAAGGGTCACAGACTCGTTGAATAATTATTACAAGAGGAGAATGCACAATCTGATGAGTAAAGGATTATGGTAAGAAAAGCCAACAATTCCAGTCAAAATAGAATATTGTAATACATACTGTAGCCTACCATTACTATATCCAACCAAACTCCATGTGTTGCCATTATCATCTATCCCAATGTTTTTCAAACATTTTGACCCCAAAACACTTGCCACCCCAGCGCACCCACATGCACACACAAACATGCGGGCACAAACATGCGGGCACTGCGCAAATGTAGCCTGTCATTACAGCCATAAACGATTATGCACTTTCAAAACACCAGATAGGCTACAGAAATGGAAGTGAAATCATTCATGTTAGCAGCCAATATCAACTAGGGATATATCATGTCACTTCTCTGGAGCACAGAGCAAGCAAAATAATGAGCTTACTTGTAGAGTAGGTTACAGGATCAGATGGAAAGCATGCACCGAGCCATCACTACGGAGGGCAGCCTGCCTGCAGAGTGCTCGTTGCCAGCCTGGTAACCCTGTTCTTCCTCACAAATATCGTAATAAATTTGCCAGAAAATTGTTACATCTTCATCCCATAATATTGAATGCAATGTTACAGCTGCTTATCTTTAGACATAGGTCTATGGCTACTGACTATCTGAAATATGAAAATGATCAATCAAATCGCCAGGTAGCCATATTGTTCTGGAAAATATGAGTCAGTAGTAGATTGCTAGTGTATTTTATATGGATGATAAATGTAGGCTTCCTCTGTTTTTGCCAGGCAAAATTGGAGGAAATTAAACAAGTTATTTCTGGTCATTAATCAAGACTTGCAACTTTTTGGTCCTGAAGCATAGATGAGAATTTTATGACTTGCCATATGGGTTCAGAACAATGACAAAACAATAATACAAATCAATTTGGGGGGGGGGAAATTATACCTCCACCGAAAAGAGCACTTTGGACACTGGAAGGGGAATGTGCTCTGCACAGGTAGAGTAGAGCCCCACCTGTGAACGTGCCTGAACACAGTGACACTGAGGGTGTTCTATTAACCTGAGCTGTGGTGCACCGGTCTATGGCCCGTGAAGTGAACAGGCAAAAGCAGTGAGGGAAGAGAGCCCTTCTGAAATGTAACAGTAATCTGCACCGCTCTGTAGTTTTATAGCACACCGTAAAGGGGTTAGTTACCCTTAAAGAAAACACATGATTTCACATGTAAAATGTCCACGTTTTGTACAAGTAACATTTTATTTCACGTGAAATAATGTGAAACCATGTGGTTTTGGAACACTTCACATCTGATGATATTTCACATGAAGTTACACGTGGCTATTTTTCCTGATAACATTTCACAGGTGATGCCCTACAAAAAAAATAGTAATTAAGATGTCCCCGGAATGTCACGCAGTCAGTGTTTTCAACGTACATATTTGACACATGATTACATTGTGTATGTTCATTTATACAGTAATTATTATTCAACATGTTCTCACCTGGGATTTGAACTCACAACCTCTTGGTTCAATGGCATTACGATCTTCCTGCGACGCCACCATGTCTGTGTCAGTAACTCGTTTCACCTCCATTTCTACACTTTGGACCACTAGAAAAACGATTATATTTGTCGTAGTGATTCAGGAGTAACATTAAAACAGAATACCAACTAACATTAGATAACTATACAGAAAATCCTCAAATTGCTGAAATAAGTACATTAAATCAATGAGAGAATAGTCAGTTTAACTGAAATACCAGTGCAGATGGCACTATTTTGTGCATAGATGAATTATAGATCATTAATCTGTATGGGACTTCTGAGAATGCTACAGACTTCATGGCACAGCAGAAAGATCAGTGTTTCCCAAATCCAGCGGTTGTGAGTTCAAATCCCAGGTGGAAAGTCCTGACTAAGTGATCATGTCAAATGTAATCATACTGATTAAAGATGTTTACACTATTTTAACTGTACAGCATACCACTTACCTTGAAGAAAAAAAAAAAAAAAAACTAAACCATTTATTTACTTGCCTTACAAAAAGCATTAAGTGTAGCGTCACATGTGAAATACCTTAGCTGTTTTTACACGTTGAGCTGAAAACAAAAGACACGCGAGGTCAGTTATTCACATGTGAAAATCGAATTTGCAGTTTTACATGTGAAAACTGTTTAAATACTGTCACGTGTAGTTTCTCTATGGTATTACAACTTTAAATGTAGCATCCCGATTTTGTCACATTACCTGAGATTGTGTTTTCACGTGTTTAGTTTTATGTTATCACATGTTGCTTTTAAATGTCGTCACATTGTCACATAAGATCACATGAAATTCATGTGGTACTTGAATTTGACAACAGCTTCCAGGAAACTCGTGGCAAGTAAAATTCTGTGATTTATATTACAGTACACCTATTGTAATATAAATACGGTATAAAAGCAAGTACTGTGTAATGACAGTACAATACCGTAAAATGTACTGTATTAAACTGTAAAAAAGTCAACGCAACCGTTATCGGGATGACTGGATGAAATTCATTGAGGGGAGGGGCTTTGTATTTCAGAGTATTTTACTGTAATTAAAAGGGATTGGTGCAAGCAGGTTGGATGCTAGGTGTTTACACATTACAGTATATTAATGAATATTTGGTGTTTGATATCACTTGCACTTCCAGAGGCCTTAAAGGCTTCCAAACTGGCAGCGATTACAGGGCAAAACAGACCAAAAGGACAAGGCAAAATGCTCAACCATTTAAGGTTTACGACTTGCTGCCCTATTCAGAATTGATAGAGCATTCTCACTCACAGGTGCAACAAAAACAGCCTCTTATAAGGCACGCCTCAAAATATGTTAAATACCATGCACCCACAAGCGGTCAAAAGGTTATTGGTGCTCTAAAGATACAGTACTGTATCTTGTGGCGTGGAGTATCTCGAGTACCAACTCGAATACAGCAATTCTCTCCCCACCCACAACATTTTCCCACAAAATGCACAATAATTTACAGTATGTTGCATTAAAAAATTCCAGAGAATTTTTCTGTCGATAATACCCCAAATTGCTGTATAATTTACAGTTTTCAGTTACAGCGGACATACAGTGCCTTGCGAAAGTATTCGGCCCCCTTGAACTTTGCGACCTTTTGCCACATTTCAGGCTTCAAACATAAAGATATAAAACTGTATTTTTTTGTGAAGAATCAACAACAAGTGGGACACAATCATGAAGTGGAACAACATTTATTGGATATTTCAAACTTTTTTAACAAATCAAAAACTGAAAAATTGGGCGTGCAAAATTATTCAGCCCCCTTAAGTTAATACTTTGTAGCGCCACCTTTTGCTGCGATTACAGCTGTAAGTCGCTTGGGGTATGTCTCTATCAGTTTTGCACATCGAGAGACTGACATTTTTTCCCATTCCTCCTTGCAAAACAGCTCGAGCTCAGTGAGGTTGGATGGAGAGCATTTGTGAACAGCAGTTTTCAGTTCTTTCCACAGATTCTCTATTGGATTCAGGTCTGGACTTTGACTTGGCCATTCTAACACCTGGATATGTTTATTTTTGAACCATTCCATTGTAGATTTTGCTTTATGTTTTGGATCATTGTCTTGTTGGAAGACAAATCTCCGTCCCAGTCTCAGGTCTTTTGCAGACCATTCTTCCAGAATGGTCCTGTATTTGGCTCCATCCATCTTCCCATCAATTTTAACCATCTTTCCTGTCCCTGCTGAAGAAAAGCAGGCCCAAACCATGATGCTGCCACCACCATGTTTGACAGTGAGGATGGTGTGTTCAGCTGTGTTGCTTTTACGCCAAACATAACGTTTTGCATTGTTGCCAAAAAGTTCAATTTTGGTTTCATCTGACCAGAGCACCTTCTTCCATATGTTTGGTGTGTCTCCCAGGTGGCTTGTGGCAAACTTTAAACGACACTTTTTATGGATATCTTTAAGAAATGGCTTTCTTCTTGCCACTCTTCCATAAAGGCCAGATTCGTGCAATATACGAATGATTGTTGTCCTATGGACAGAGTCTCCCACCTCAGCTGTAGATCTCTGCAGTTCATCCAGAGTGATCATGGGCCTCTTGGCTGCATCTCTGATGAGTCTTCTCCTTGTATGAGCTGAAAGTTTAGAGGGACGGCCAGGTCTTGGTAGATTTGCAGTGGTCTGATACTCCTTCCATTTCAATATTATCGCTTGCACAGTGCTCCTTGGGATGTTTAAAGCTTGGGAAATCTTTTTGTATCCAAATCCGGCTTTAAACTTCTTCACAACAGTATCTCGGACCTGCCTGATGTGTTCCTTGTTCTTCATGATGCTCTCTGCGCTTTTAACAGACCTCTGAGACTATCACAGTGCAGGTGCATTTATACGGAGACTTGATTACACACAGGTGGATTGTATTTATCATCATTAGTCATTTAGGTCAACATTGGATCATTCAGAGATCCTCACTGAACTTCTGGAGAGAGTTTGCTGCACTGAAAGTAAAGGGGCTGAATAATTTTGCACGCCCAATTTTTTCAGTTTTTGATTTGTTAAAAAAGTTTGAAATATCCAATAAATGTCGTTCCACTTCATGATTGTGTCCTACTTGTTGTTGATTCTTCACAAAAAAATACAGTTTTATATCTTTATGTTTGAAGCCTGAAATGTGGCAAAAGGTCGCAAAGTTCAAGGGGGCCGAATACTTTCGCAAGGCACTGTATGTTAGAATTTTCAAACATGTTTTTATTGGGAAGACAGATAAAGCGTTATCAAAAGCAATCACTTTTGCATGTGAAAAAAAGAGTAATTTTTTTTTCTAAGAGTGTAAGATTCTATCTGAACCTAAAAAGCTTTCTTAGGCTGTCCCCATAAGACAAGGGGGGGGCAACTAGATTCAGCCGCAAGCCAATTTTTGTTGGACTGGATGGTCGGAACATAATTATAATAATTTATACACTGCAAATTGACCACAACAAAAAGAGATTGTATATGAAAATAACAATTTCATACCTTGATTACATTGAGACACGATCCCTTATGTCTCTTTTTTTTATTTCTTATTCATGGAGATACTTGGGAACAGATGTCTAAATTAAACTTTTTTCCTTCTGAAGTCCTAGTGATTTTACAGTCTTTTTTGACAAAACATTTTTTTGCTGAATAAAAAAAAAACTTTGGGGGACCAAAATAAATCACGGGCCTGTTGAAGACCTCTGCCATAGAAGAACCTTTGTTGGTTCTAGGTAGAACCCCTTTGGTTCCAACAAGAACTGTTTTGGGTTTCATGTAGAACTAGGCTACAGTTTCAAAAAAATTGTAATCACTTTTCACCCGGTGCAAACAGATAATTGAATCCCTTCATTGGTCAACAGTCACACCATGTGACTGTGGTCACACCCCATGTGACCATTTACCTTTGTAGTCTGGTCTCCTTCACCACCAGCAGTTACCATACCCGGTGTGCTAGGTGGTTACTACTTAAAGTCCCCAGGACATTCACAGTATCATGCAAGACTGCCTTCTCTTCTTGTGCACCAGAGGCATGGAATATTCTACAATCCATGCTTCATCTGTATATGTTAGTGCCACTGAATGGAATATTCTACAATCCATGCTTCATCTGTATATGTTAGTGCCACTGAATTAATTTAAAATATTGATGGGAGACTGTTACTGAGGAGTGTACATTTTTTAGGCTGGATCATGTTGTTGTATGTTTTAATTATGCAATGTATTGATTGTTGCTGCCTTCTTGGCCAGGTCTCCCTTGAAAAAACAAGACTCTGGGTCTCAATGGGCTTTTCCTGGTTAATTTTTTAAAATTTTAATTTGAATTTCCCCCCACCAAAGCTGTAATGGTCTTTTAGGACAGAAAGGCAAACTGAGTGGATTTTAAAATGGGAAACAACACCAACTCGGCTTTGAAGCAGACCTGACCAAATAGGTTGATTTGTTTCAACAAGGATGAATAATAACATAGGCCTAATTCAAATTCCTCAGAGCCCATTGGATAATTTCTCTTCGGATCCCTCAAATCAGTTACAGCTGCAGTGCCTGTGGGGCACATAGCAGCTGTGAATCAAATCAAATCAAAAATATACCCTTATTCAACATTCAATATGAAGTATGGCTGCAGCAGGTATCCACTAACCAGCCCCTGGCAGATTGTGTCCTTTGGTTTTAACATCCATTCAACTATTTACCAGCAACCAGGTTTCATCTCTTACCTTGAACAATGGAGAAAGACAAAAAGGCAAACAGCAGCACTCCAATGGAAACACATACACGTTCTGTGGTCATCTTTATAAAGTCCTGTATGGCAGATTGAATGATACAGTTCAGTAGTTGAACGAATGCAGAGCCTTCAAATAAAAATGATACAGGACATAAGACTGTGTGAAGGACGTGACTATATAGCATAGAACCAAAAACAATAACACGGCCAATATTGTAATTCAGAGGTCTACTACATACCCTAAGATGAATAAATGGCAAGCAACACGTGCGAAACAAGACAACTAAGACCTACCGAATGCGCTGAGAACTGTTCAAATATCTAAAATGTACAATTATTCAATTGCGGTTTAAATTATGTGCAATAACTTCGTTATGCCTACCTCAATTATTTTAAATCTTCATGGGTTGTGCGCATCGTCCTGGTACGATAAAAAACCCTACACAACCGCAGGCGGATTACACAAACACATATATTTGAAGTGAGAGAGAACATAGCGATATTAACGTTAGTAGTCAAAATAAATGTACTTCTGTTTCTTGGTAATATTTTCCGAACTTGAAGCGCTGCGATGGATAACGCGTCTAGACCCAAAATGCATCCGTATAAACCCCAATTTGAAACATAAAGTTACATCTTCCGTCGCTGCTGAGCACACCGAGGTTTGCCGCACGAATTTAACTGACGCGTTTTAGCTGGTTCTCCTGAAAGTGCCTCTGCTTACATACTGAAATAGATTGTCTACTTAAGATAATACCACCAAATGACGGGATTTTTTTTCTTAATTAAAAAAAATCAGATAATCAAAATCATGTAGCCAACTGTAATGCGCGTTATTTCTGCATTATCATTCCCATACAATGAACAATTTTTTTTGCATAACAAAACAAATGTAATGCTGTTATCACTTGCAGCAAATGGAGTAACTGTAGAATGAAGCATGTCCACACACGAAGAGATGAAAGAAAGAAGGACAAAGTGGCAGAGGGAGAGAAGAAGCTGAGCCAGAGAAGATGAGAAAGACCTATAGTACAACTTGAAGAAACAGTAGATATTCCAACTGAAAATTTGGAGGAACAGAGGGGCAAATGTAAAGTTCCACTATCATGCAAATTACCACATTGAAGCTATTTACTAGAAACATTAAATTATATGTTAGTGTAGCATATGTAACGAGGCCACTTAAAGTGAGCGCTCAGATACATTGCAAAAGCTTTTAGTTGTTATGGCCTTTCAATTTAGGCAGACTGTCAAGCAGTCAATCCATATGTACATGATGTTCTCAAGACTGTGCATAGCAAAGTATAGTACAATGAATTCCCTATAGGATATTTCCTGATGAACAGAACCTAGACAGAGCCTACAAAAGGTGTCTTTTGCCATCCATTGATCTTACAGAATTGCAAATAACCTAACCTACAGTAATTGGTTTGGATGAGTGGGTATTCACTGGATTTGAAAACGTAAGTGAACTGTATAAAATTGTCAGCACCAAGTCAGTTCTAATTTCAGACAAATTCCCCAAGAGACCACATTGGTCAAAAGTGCTTCGAATTTGATGCTTATGTTTTTGTCTGACATTAACATTGGAAGCTCTTAGTGAAAGGACAATCCTGTCCATCAAACTCCAACACTTTTTTCACCAGAAACATGTCTATGGCTTGGTATTTTCCAGAGGATTGGGTTTTATCTGTACTTCTCCCTCCCGGTTCCCCATATCTCAGTACAGCACAGGAGGTTGGAAGCACCTTAATTGGGGGTAATGGGTGGAGCAGAATCGATTCAAATACGTGGTTTATAGGTATTTGATGCAATTTCATTTGTGCCAGCAAAGTTTGGTAATATTTAGATACCAAATGTGCGTACTGGCAATCCTTGATTATGGCAAACACATTTTGAAGGGAAATAAATGGGCAGAATTAATACATTTGTTTTATTTAATAAAAACGAACTAGTGGCATCCAGGAAAAGAGTTGCATTTTTTGGGGTGGTGACAATGGTTTGTGAGGATTACAGTTTAACCCTGGGGTGCGTTTAACCCCAAGCCACCCTATTCTTTCTTCCCTGTAAGGTCTGCCTTCTTCTCCCTCAGCATTTGGCTGAGGCACATCTAACGCCATGCTTAATACAGTATTACAATTCTGACTGGGCAAATCACAGCAATAAACTTTTCAGTTTGTGCTAAGGTACATAAAAACAGGATTTGGCCATGGGCTTTTGAATTGACCTTCAACTTAGAGACAAAAATGGAAATGAGGCAGCTGTTATTTGTTCAGAATCTTATTAGCTGAATATTTGATACTATTCAACCTGTTTCATCAGATGAACTCATGAATTTAGAGTTGAATATGGCAGAATGGATCATCAATTTCCTGATGAACAGAACCTAGACAGAGCCTACAAGGCTGAACAGCCTGTCTGGTCCCTACAATCCCCTAATCAGTGCAGGTTGTTCAACCCTTCTATATCGTGGACATAAAATTATTACCACAGCAATTCTTGGTACAGTGGTACACCGTCTGACCTACATCATTGAATAAATCAACTCGTCTCCACTTATGGGTTATAATCCACATCGCTGCCTGCCAATCCAAACGTTCTACTTGCCAATCAAACTTCAATCCAAGTTGACAGATTGATAGCCTAGGTGTCAGCCCATTTCTGATTTGCCCACCTTGTCATGTCTTTCCAAACAGCCAAAACTTTTCTTGCAGAATGAAGTGTCCTCTGTCTCACCAGTCTCCTCATGGACGACTAGAAAAAGTCAGCAGCAGAGTAGGGCGTTTGGGGCTGGCTTTCGGGATGCTCTTGGTCTTCTTCTTGGTGCTGTTGGTAAGAGAGGCCACTGGGGACTTCAGCACTCCAAACAGGGGTTTCTGCTGGGGGTCAAATGGCACTCTGGACGACCCTTCTGGACTCACCAGCAGGCTGCGATCGGTCTTCCTGAATTCTGGGAATCATAAATGGGCAAAAACAAATAGGAAAGTCTCCTCAAAACTATGGAACTTTGACCTGTAAATAAATGAGGACACAGAAGCTAGATTATCAATGAACACGGGACAACAAAGTAAATACATTGGAAAATAGAGGTCTTGTCCGTTGTATGAGTAAATAAGGTGCTATCCGGTCCCCTCATACCTGCAGCTTTGTTTTTATGAAGTCCGAAGGTAACCTACTTGGATTCAGATTTTGGAGTCTGACACTTCTGTGAAAGAAAATGATGAAAAGGGATGACACATTTGTGAACAGATGTTAACAAGGACAGATGGTGATGAAGTAACTTGATGTAATAATAGGCATCTTCTGTGTTGAACCAGTGTTTAGTACCTTCTTGCTGGACAACGATGTGCTGGGGCTTCCCTTTGCTCTCTTGAAGAAGATGGGTGTAGGGATGGTGGCATGGTTCTGGAACGTAATGAAGTCAGCCTCCTCCCCTCCCTTAGCCTTCTTGGGCATCATCATTTTTGTTTTCTTGGCGTTCACCGGTGTAGACGGCTCTTTGCTGTCCTGAGGAGAGGATGAAACAAAAAGCAATTTAAGTAAAGTCAAATTTATAAACAAGAAACCTGTTCAATGGCTACAAGCACATGGCTAACTAGGTCAGATCTGCTACACTTAAGCTAACTAAAATGTTATGCATTTAGGAACGAACTTCCAAACATGTGCATATTTGATTGAGGGGGACATCCATCAAATGTGGCAGGCTGATTCAACCTGGGCCTAGGAAGTGAAGTCAAATGGGAACTTAAAACTCACGTTGACTCTAGCAGCCTCTGCCTCAGCTTCCAGCTCCTCAGTCTCGACCTCAATCACTACCGGGAACTTCCGCTTCTACACGGGAGTCTCCAGGTCAACCTTTGTGGGCAGCTTCTCTGCTCCACTGCCATGGTGTCTGGCTCCTGCTCCTCAGATACCGGCGCTGCCTTCTTTTTCTTCTTGAGCGGAGTTGGTGTGGAAACCTCTACAAGCTCCGCCTCAGCGTCTACAAATGTGCGGTTGGAGTCTGCTCGCGTCTTTGTTTTACCCTCGGCCTCCACGCTCTGTTCTTCAGCTTTGGCCGTCTTCTTTTTGAGCAGGGTTGGTGTAGCGACTTCTGCCGGCACAGTCTCAGCGACTACAAGTATGACGGCCGTTTCAGTTTCTGGTTGCATTTCACCCTCGACCTCCACACTCTCCTCTTCAAACTTGGCCGCCTTTAGTTTCTTCTTTTTCAGGGAAGTGGTGGCGATGCGGACGTCAGCTGGAGGCTCCTCAGCTGGAGTGGCCATTGGTTTAGGGCCTGCTGGTGTCGTGTCTACCGGTGCTGAGTCTGTTTCAGCGACCTCTTCCTTTGTGCTCTCAGCACTCCGTTCAGCCTTCTTCCTCCTAGTCTTCTTTAGTGGGGTGGCCATAATCTCTTCTACAGCATCTGGCTTCGTCTCAACCTCCTCTACGGTGGTCTGTTCCTCAGGGTCCTGCTTGGTGCTCTTCCTCCTGCCCTTCCTCTTGGTTGTGCTAGTAGTAGCAGTCTCAGGGGCGCTCTCTGGCTCTGTAGCCCCCTCTGCAGCCTCTCCGTCCTGGGTAGCTGGAGCAGGCTGGTCTTCTGTCTCCGTGGCTTTCACACTAGCCTCCGACACATCTGTATTAGTCTCTGGTTCTGCTACCGCTTCCTCCTGTACAGGCGTTTTAGACTTCTTGATCTTTTTCTTCTTGGACGACGTGCTGTCTGGTAACGGTGTCTCGGATTGAGTCTTCTGTTCCATCTCCATGACAGATGATAGGCTCCCCACCACTACATCCTGTGGAGTTTCTGATTGGACCTCTGTCTCCACGGCAGTTACCTCTGTGGGAGTATCAGTGACCTTCATAGGAGAGGTGTCCTCCTCCAGGACAGCCTCTTGCTTCTCCCCAACATCAGTGCGCTCGGCCCGGGGTAGAGGTTCTCTTTACCCCCACCTCTCCGGCCTCTACAGAGTCTATTGGGGCAGAGAGCACAGTCTTTGCTTCTGTAGGTGCTGCCTTCTTAGCGTCTGTCGTTTCACTCTTTGTTGTAGGAGGAGTTGTGTCCACCTCAGCCTTCACTTCTGACTCCTCCGCCACACTGTTTTGCTCGTCACTCTTCACTTCTCCCATGCTCCTCTTCTTCCTCGTGGTGGTGTCCCCGGGTGTCTTTGCTGGTTCTCTCGTCCAATGCTGCACGCTGGTCTGACTTCCCTGGTTTTGAGTCGTTTTTCTTGCCTGAAGTAGAAAATATGGAGATACATCATTGCTAAGAACTACACTGAACAAAATAATGAACACAACATGTAAAGTGTTGGTCCCATGTTTCATGAGTTGAAATAAAAGAACCCAGAAATTTTCCATAAGCACAAAGTCCTTACTTCGCTCAGATTTTGTGCACAAATGTGTTTACATCCCTGTTAGTGAGCATTTCTTCTTTGCCAAGAGAATACATCCACCTGACAGGTGTGGCATATCAGTAACCTGATTAAACAGCATGATCATTACACAGGTGCATCTTGTGCTGGGACAATAAAAAGACACTAAAATGTGCAGTTTTGTCACACAACGCCACAGATGTCTCAAATTGATGGAGCATGCAAATGGCATGCTGACAGCAGGAATGTCCACCAAAGCGGTTGTCAGATAATTGAATGCTCATTTCTTTACCATAAGCCACCTCCCAATATAATTTTCGAAAATTTCTCAGTACGTCCAGCCGGCCTCACAACTGCAGACCACGTGTAACCACGCCAGCCCAGGACCTCCACATTCAGCTTCTTTACCTGCAGGATCGTCTGAGACCAGCCATCTAGACAGCTGATGAAACAGAGGAGTATTTAGGTCTGTAATAAAGCCCGTTTGTGGTGAAAAACTCATTCTGACTGCCCGGGCCTGGCTCCCCTGTGGGTGGGCCTGGCTCCAAGTGGGTGGGCCTATCCCAGGCCCACCCATGGCTGCACCCCTGCCCAGTCATGTGAAACCCATAGATTAGGGCCTAATTTATTTATTTCAATTGACTGATTTCCTTATATGAACTGTAACTCAGTAAAATCGTTGAAATTGTTGCGTTCATATTTATGTTCAGTGTACATTCAACACTGAAAAAATGTATAAATAAACATAAAGACACGTAATATCTATGGCAATCACGGTAACAAAGACTTCAGGTGAAAGGTTGGTGTATAAATAGTGAGTTTGATGTACCTTTACGTTTCTTGGCTGGTGAGCTCTTCCTCCTCTAGGGCTCTTCCCCTAGAGGGCTCTTTCCTCTCTCGGAGGACCTGAGCCCTAGGACTACCTGACATGATGACTCCTTGCTGTCCCCAGTCCACCTGGCCGTGCTGCTGCTCCAGTTTCAACTGTTCTGCCTTATTATTATTCGACCATGCTGGTCATTTATGCACATTTGAACATCTTGGCCATGTTCTGTTATAATCTCCACCAGGCACAGCCAGAAGAGGACTGGCCACCCCAAATAGCCTGGTTCCTCTCTAGGTTTCTTCCTAGGTTTTGGCCTTCCTAGGGAGTTTTTCCTAGCCACCGTGCTTCTACACCTGCATTGCTTGCTGTTTGGGGTTTTAGGCTGGGTTTCTGTACAGCACTTTGAGATATCAGCTGATGTACGAAGGGCTATATAAATACATTTGATTTGACTGCTTTTTGACACACTGCTCTCTTAACCCGGAAGCCAGCCGCACCAATGTGTCAGAGGAAGCACCGTACAAATGGCGACTGTGTGCAAGGACATTCCGGCCGGCCAAACCCTCCCCTAACACGGACGACGCTGGGCCAATTGTATGTCGCCTCATGGTTCTCCCGGTCGCGGCTACAGAGGTATCGTATTTGAATATTGAAACAAAGTTGCAAATGTCGGAACAAGTTTAATACAAATTTCCGCTGTTGAAAACGAAATGTTAGTCTAAAAGAAATGTGAGGTATTGTCTAAATGCTTTTTATAGAGGAGATCAAGTCCATAAAGTGCCTGGCTGGGCTGATGAGACAGTGGATTGCGCAGTCAGATAGAACCGAGTACATCGGCTAAATCTATGACGTTAAAATGCCTGTGGTAACTTGTGGAATAGACGCCAGCAGGAATGCGGTTTTAACCAATCAGCATTCAGGATTAGACCCATCTGTTGTATAATTGGGCAATAAAGCCTGGGGAGGTGTGGTATATGGCCAGTATACCATGGCTAAGCGCTGTTCTTAAGTGCGAGGCAATGCGGAGTGCCTGGACACAGCCCTTAGCCGTGGTATATTGACCATATATCACAAACCCCTGAGGAGCCTTATTGCTATTTTTCAACTGTTTACAAATGTAATTAGAACAGTAAAACTAAATGTTTTGTCATTCCTGGGGTATACGGTCTGATATACCACAGCTGTCAGACAATCAGAATTCAGGACTCAAACCACAGTTTATTACAAGTTATAGCACACTTTTACTCACACCAAGGTAAACCTGATCATCATCAAAATCATCTGATCCGACATCTTTAGCTACTCGTTTCTCTGTGAAACATTCCTCTTAAGTAAAAATTAAACCAATGGACTGCTGCCTCTTCTGTTTACAATTGTCATGACAAGAGGGGTTCATTTTTTCTCACCCGGACACCTGTGTAGACGTGTTTTGCACTGGCTGAAAGTTGATTGCATTTGATTTGGAACCCGGCTGCCTCCCGGGCTCGAGCCATGTGCCCCATTCAAAGCCCAAGGCGAAGTCAGCTCAAAATAAAAGCATAAAAAGGCATGTGTAGTAATTAGTAGGATTCAGTGGTGTGTATTCATGGGTGCCAAGGGAACCCAGGCTTCCCCCCAAAAATAACAAAATAATGTATATTTCGTCTCTGTGTTTCATAAATGTTCTTCAATTTGCAAGAGGTTGAATGTATCTCACCGGAGAAAGCATCCAAGCGAGCGAAACAGCGCCCCTCTGTCTGTATGTGTAGGGCATTTATCTGATGCTGTCTGGTCAGAAAGAGTATGACATTGTTGCTGCCTCTAGCAGTGAATGCAAGGGAAGCCAAGTGAGCATTTGGCCTCCCTTGATAAAAAATAAAATAACAATAGCCAATCAGCATTGAGCTAAACTGAGTGAGCTGTGAATGGTCCTGGTGTACCAACAAAAATTGTCAAAGGAAGACAAAAGCCATGCTTGACAGGATTTTTTTTTTATTGTTGCATCTTGTTGTGTTGTCCTCTGGTGGCTAGCTAGGTAAATAAAATTGTTACTAAATTAGCTATCGATGGAGATTGGTATTAGGACTTGTGGTTTTACTTAATTCTCCATATTGGCCAATGATTATAAAGACGATTCTGATCCAACCCTAAATTCATACATTCATTTGTGCCTATGTAGCTAGATGTAGTATGCTAATGTTAACTACAGTAGCTGGCCTGGAGTATCATTGCCCATGAAAGGAAGTTAGGCTAGCGAGCAAGTATTTTTGCTAGGTATTGTCACGCCCTGATCTGTGAACAGAACCTAGACAGAGCCTACAAAAGGTGTCTTTTGCCATCCATTGATCTTACAGAATTGCAAACTAACCTAACCTACAGTAATTGGTTTGGATGAGTGGGTATTCACTGGATTTGAAAACGTAAGTGAACTGTATAAAATTGTCAGCACCAAGTCAATTCTAATTTCAGACAAATTCCCCAAGAGACCACATTGGTCAAAAGTGCTTCGAATTTGATGCTTATGTTTTTGTCTGACATTAACATTGGGAGCTCTTAGTGAAAGGACAATCCTGTCCATCAAACTCCAACACTTTTTTCACCAGAAACATGTCTATGGCTTGGTATTTTCCAGAGGATTGGGTTTTATCTGTACTTCTCCCTCCCGGTTCCCCATATCTCAGTACAGCACAGGAGGTTGGAAGCACCTTAATTGGGGGTAATGGGTGGAGCAGAATCGATTCAAATACGTGGTTTATAGGTATTTGATGCAATTCCATTTGTGCCAGCAAAGTTTGGTAATATTTAGATACCAAATGTGCGTACTGGCAATCCTTGATTATGGCAAACACATTTTGAAGGGAAATAAATGGGCAGAATTAATACAATTGTTTTATTTAATAAAAACGAACTAGTGGCATCCAGGAAAAGAGTTGCATTTTTTGGGGTGGTGACAATGGTTTGTGAGGATTACAGTTTAACCCTGGGGTGCGTTTAACCCCAAGCCACCCTATTCTTTCTTCCCTGTAAGGTCTGCCTTCTTCTCCCTCAGCATTTGGCTGAGGCACATCTAACGCCATGCTTAATACAGTATTACAATTCTGACTGGGCAAATCACAGCAATAAACTTTTCAGTTTGTGCTAAGGTACATAAAAACAGGATTTGGCCATGGGCTTTTGAATTGACCTTCAACTTAGAGACAAAAATGGAAATGAGGCAGCTGTTATTTGTTCAGAATCTTATAGCTGAATATTTGATACTATTCAACCTGTTTCATCAGATGAACTCATGAATTTAGAGTTGAATATGGCAGAATGGATCATCAATTTCCTGATGAACAGAACCTAGACAGAGCCTACAAGGCTGAACAGCCTGTCTGGTCCCTACAATCCCCTAATCAGTGCAGGTTGTTCAACCCTTCTATATCGTGGACATAAAATTATTACCACAGCAATTCTTGGTACAGTGGTACACCGTCTGACCTACATCATTGAATAAATCAACTCGTCTCCACTTATGGGTTATAATCCACATCGCTGCCTGCCAATCCAAACGTTCTACTTGCCAATCAAACTTCAATCCAAGTTGACAGATTGATAGCCTAGTTGTCAGCCCATTTCTGATTTGCCCACCTTGTCATGTCTTTCCAAACAGCCAAAACTTTTCTTGCAGAATGAAGTGTCCTCTGTCTCACCAGTCTCCTCATGGACGACTAGAAAAAGTCAGCAGCAGAGTAGGGCGTTTGGGGCTGGCTTTCGGGATGCTCTTGGTCTTCTTCTTGGTGCTGTTGGTAAGAGAGGCCACTGGGGACTTCAGCACTCCAAACAGGGGTTTCTGCTGGGGGTCAAATGGCACTCTGGACGACCCTTCTGGACTCACCAGCAGGCTGCGATCGGTCTTCCTGAATTCTGGGAATCATAAATGGGCAAAAACAAATAGGAAAGTCTCCTCAAAACTATGGAACTTTGACCTGTAAATAAATGAGGACACAGAAGCTAGATTATCAATGAACACGGGACAACAAAGTAAATACATTGGAAAATAGAGGTCTTGTCCGTTGTATGAGTAAATAAGGTGCTATCCGGTCCCCTCATACCTGCAGCTTTGTTTTTATGAAGTCCGAAGATAACCTACTTGGATTCAGATTTTGGAGTCTGACACTTCTGTGAAAGAAAATGATGAAAAGGGATGACACATTTGTGAACAGATGTTAACAAGGACAGATGGTGATGAAGTAACTTGATGTAATAATAGGCATCTTCTGTGTTGAACCAGTGTTTAGTACCTTCTTGCTGGACAACGATGTGCTGGGGCTTCCCTTTGCTCTCTTGAAGAAGATGGGTGTAGGGATGGTGGCATGGTTCTGGAACGTAATGAAGTCAGCCTCCTCCCCTCCCTTAGCCTTCTTGGGCATCATCATTTTTGTTTTCTTGGCGTTCACCGGTGTAGACGGCTCTTTGCTGTCCTGAGGAGAGGATGAAACAAAAAGCAATTTAAGTAAAGTCAAATTTATAAACAAGAAACCTGTTCAATGGCTACAAGCACATGGCTAACTAGGTCAGATCTGCTACACTTAAGCTAACTAAAATGTTATGCATTTAGGAACGAACTTCCAAACATGTGCATATTTGATTGAGGGGGACATCCATCAAATGTGGCAGGCTGATTCAACCTGGGCCTAGGAAGTGAAGTCAAATGGGAACTTAAAACTCACGTTGACTCTAGCAGCCTCTGCCTCAGCTTCCAGCTCCTCAGTCTCGACCTCAATCACTACCGGGAACTTCCGCTTCTACACGGGAGTCTCCAGGTCAACCTTTGTGGGCAGCTTCTCTGCTCCACTGCCATGGTGTCTGGCTCCTGCTCCTCAGATACCGGCGCTGCCTTCTTTTTCTTCTTGAGCGGAGTTGGTGTGGAAACCTCTACAAGCTCCGCCTCAGCGTCTACAAATGTGCGGTTGGAGTCTGCTCGCGTCTTTGTTTTACCCTCGGCCTCCACGCTCTGTTCTTCAGCTTTGGCCGTCTTCTTTTTGAGCAGGGTTGGTGTAGCGACTTCTGCCGGCACAGTCTCAGCGACTACAAGTATGACGGCCGTTTCAGTTTCTGGTTGCATTTCACCCTCGACCTCCACACTCTCCTCTTCAAACTTGGCCGCCTTTAGTTTCTTCTTTTTCAGGGAAGTGGTGGCGATGCGGACGTCAGCTGGAGGCTCCTCAGCTGGAGTGGCCATTGGTTTAGGGCCTGCTGGTGTCGTGTCTACCGGTGCTGAGTCTGTTTCAGCGACCTCTTCCTTTGTGCTCTCAGCACTCCGTTCAGCCTTCTTCCTCCTAGTCTTCTTTAGTGAGGTGGCCATGATCTCTTCTACAGCATCTGGCTTCGTCTCAACCTCCTCTACGGTGGTCTGTTCCTCAGGGTCCTGCTTGGTGCTCTTCCTCCTGCCCTTCCTCTTGGTTGTGCTAGTAGTAGCAGTCTCAGGGGCGCTCTCTGGCTCTGTAGCCCCCTCTGCAGCCTCTCCGTCCTGGGTAGCTGGAGCAGGCTGGTCTTCTGTCTCCGTGGCTTTCACACTAGCCTCCGACACATCTGTATTAGTCTCTGGTTCTGCTACCGCTTCCTCCTGTACAGGCGTTTTAGACTTCTTGATCTTTTTCTTCTTGGACGACGTGCTGTCTGGTAACGGTGTCTCGGATTGAGTCTTCTGTTCCATCTCCATGACAGATGATAGGCTCCCCACCACTACATCCTGTGGAGTTTCTGATTGGACCTCTGTCTCCACGGCAGTTACCTCTGTGGGAGTATCAGTGACCTTCATAGGAGAGGTGTCCTCCTCCAGGACAGCGTCTTGCTTCTCCCCAACATCGGTGCGCTCAGCCCGGGGTAGAGGTTCTCTTTACCCCCACCTCTCCGGCCTCTACAGAGTCTATTGGGGCAGAGAGCACAGTCTTTGCTTCTGTAGGTGCTGCCTTCTTAGCGTCTGTCGTTTCACTCTTTGTTGTAGGAGGAGTTGTGTCCACCTCAGCCTTCACTTCTGACTCCTCCGCCACACTGTTTTGCTCGTCACTCTTCACTTCTCCCATGCTCCTCTTCTTCCTCGTGGTGGTGTCCCCGGGTGTCTTTGCTGGTTCTCTCGTCCGATGCTGCACGCTGGTCTGACTTCCCTGGTTTTGAGTCGTTTTTCTTGCCTGAAGTAGAAAATATGGAGATACATCATTGCTAAGAACTACACTGAACAAAATAATGAACACAACATGTAAAGTGTTGGTCCCATGTTTCATGAGCTGAAATAAAAGAACCCCGAAATTTTCCATAAGCACAAAGTCCTTACTTCGCTCAGATTTTGTGCACAAATGTGTTTACATCCCTGTTAGTGAGCATTTCTTCTTTGCCAAGAGAATACATCCACCTGACAGGTGTGGCATATCAGTAACCTGATTAAACAGCATGATCATTACACAGGTGCATCTTGTGCTGGGACAATAAAAAGACACTAAAATGTGCAGTTTTGTCACACATCGCCACAGATGTCTCAAATTGATGGAGCATGCAAATGGCATGCTGACAGCAGGAATGTCCACCAAAGCGGTTGTCAGATAATTGAATGTTCATTTCTTTACCATAAGCCACCTCCCAATATAATTTTTGAACATTTCTCAGTACGTCCAGCCGGCCTCACAACTGCAGACCACGTGTAACCACGCCAGCCCAGGACCTCCACATTCAGCTTCTTTACCTGCAGGATCGTCTGAGACCAGCCATCTGGACAGCTGATGAAACAGAGGAGTATTTAGGTCTGTAATAAAGCCCGTTTGTGGGGAAAAACTCATTCTGACTGCCCGGGCCTGGCTCCCCTGTGGGTGGGCCTGGCTCCAAGTGGGTGGGCCTATCCCAGGCCCACCCATGGCTGCACCCCTGCCCAGTCATGTGAAACCCATAGATTAGGGCCTAATTTATTTATTTCAATTGACTGATTTCCTTATATGAACTGTAACTCAGTAAAATCGTTGAAATTGTTGCGTTCATATTTATGTTCAGTGTACATTCAACACTGAAAAAATGTATAAATAAACATAAAGACACGTAATATCTATGGCAATCACGGTAACAAAGACTTCAGGTGAAAGGTTAGTGTATAAATAGTGGGTTTGATGTACCTTTACGTTTCTTGGCTGGTGAGCTCTTCCTCCTCTAGGGCTCTTCCCCTCTTCATCCTCTTTCTGCTGCCAAACATTTCATTGTCATCCGTTGACACTTCCTCGGGGTACTCGTCCTGTGGGAAGACTCCTGAGAGAGCGAGAGGAAGACAAAAGGAAAAGAGCGACGTCACTGAGATCCCGGAGACTGCAGGGGAACAAAACCGAAAAAATAGGAATGCCAGTCAGAATACACAAGCTGAACCAATTCCTCTTAATCCGAGTTCATTTCAAGCTCTTCTAATGTAAGTGTGTGCTTTTACTTACGTCTTGATGACTTTGTAGAGTCTCTGTCTGTTGTGGCTGGGGGTGTTGCTACGGCTGGCTAGCCAAACAGCCTGTCCGCCAGGGCAGAGTAGTCAAACTGGAGAACAGGTCCAATCCCCCAATCTTCTGGTATCTCAGACTCCAAATCGCTCTCCAGATGGAGCATTTCATCTTCTTCATCCGCCAGACTATATTCATCATCTGCCTCAGATGATACGGTGCCTAAAACCACAAAGGGAGGAGAGGACCAGACTTAAAATATTGAATACCTGGACATTTTTAATTAGAGGTCTTGTATCATTAATAAGACAATTCCATATAATGCAATGTAGACTTGTGGAAGTCAAGCTAATTTCTCTACCAGTTAGTCCTCAGAACTTCATGCCTACAGTTGGTCTGCTTTCCAGAGGTTTTCATGGGGATTTCATAGCAGCTTTTTCTCTTCCTCTTCTTCTTCTTCAGAAGCCTGTCCCGAGTCAGACTCCTCAGACCCTCCACCTGTAGCATTCACTCCTTCAGCAGGTCTTCAATGACGAAGGGAGCCTGGTCCACGATGGCACTGAAGATGCTGCCGCAGATAGCCTTGAGCAGGATCCGACTGGGACAAAGGAAACAAGGGGAGGAGAAAAAGAGAAGGGGAATGCGCAGAGTGAGTTAAAACAAAAGTCAAAGGGTGATGGTCATTAATGTGAAAAGGGTCATAGATAAAGACAGTGGTATTACTCAAGGGGCTGTTGTCACCCCTCGCACAAAAGTTCCCTGTAACACTCACTCTTTGGTTTTGGATGCTGTTTTGCAGAACGGGTCGATAAACGTCAGGTTCTGAGCCGCTGTGAGCTGCAATCACAACAAAAGCGCTAAATCATTCAACTGTGGTGGAATCAATCTCAGCATGAAACTTAGCTCACACACACTATGAATTCCTAAAAACCAACAAACCCTAACCATTATGAAAGCCATATCATTATCATACTTTAGTAATACCACGTCTCTACCTTCATAAGCAGATTTATTACGTCACAATTACATTACTAATTGTAGCGGCAAAACTAAATCTCGATCAGCACTTACAGTAACCATGGGTTATACCTCAGAGCCAACTGCAGCCAGCTCGGTCATGTAGAGGTCCAGTATGTGAAACTGCAACCCACAAGGGGCTCCGCTGGTGCTGTGGAGGACCTGAGCAGTCAGGAGCTCCAGAAACCTGGTCACCACACTGTAGAAAGACAAAACAAGTTATTTGAACATCACAGGAAGGATGCACGCAAAATGGCTTAAAGGGACATTACAGTTCAAAATCATAGTTTATCAGGTGTTTAGGGTCAAATAATCACCCACCTGGTCTCCCATTCTTTCATCTTCATCATTTCAAAAGAGTTCCTTAACACAAAACGAACCAGCTGTCACAGAGAAAGACAAAGAGAGGGAATGTAAGGATGTAATTTCTTCATGTCTAAATTATTTTTACAGTTTATTCTCCAGCTATATGTGATGATTTATTGGGTAAGGAAAAGCTGATAACATTTTGATGGATGAAAATACTGACCTGGAAAAACATATCCATGCGAAGCCTGTCAATGCCAGTCCATTCTCTTTTGATGGTCTGCAGGAAAGTCTCCATAAACAAAAACACAACAAAGGGGATTAGAGAGTCAATGGAAAAAATAAACACATCTCAAATTGGAGTCAATTCTCCGAAAATTTGTTCACAGACCCATAGGAAATATTAAAAAAATGAAGAAGTGGCTTGTCCTGCATCCACAGGCAATAAAAGAGGCCCTTCCATAGTTTAAGTAACTCGTCGCCTGTGAAACCACCTAGAAAAAAGTAAATCGGTGAAACTGGATAAATTACTAAAGTTACTATAAAAGGAAGTTGGCAACTTTGTTGGTCGCATCGTTACTGGGCTTGTGCGACTTTTCTTTAATGTGTTCTACATCTTAAGACCTTTTACATAATTGTTTGCCCTAACGACAAGTTAACTATTGTATTGTTAAACCGTGAAATTCCGATGGTTTAACAAACACAAACGAATCAAAGGGTTAGAAAACTAGCAATACGAAGAGATAATGCGGACATGCTGAGTATCCCTTCCACCGTCATGTTAAAAGAGAAGTGCGTGGTCCAATTTCTCCGTAAGCCCGTTAGCCTCACCGTTGATTTTCTGTGACCTAACACTGATATATTTTCTTAGCTTCTTGATGGCCTTTGTCCGTATGGGCTTCTCGTTAGATGCCGATCTCTGCTTCTTGTTGTATTGGCGCCATGTTCCCACAAATTCAAGTGGAAACACATTTCTCTCTGCTTTCCGCACGCGTTTTCCCTCGTCGCAGAATGATGACACTTAAAATAAATTGCCGCTATTCTGCATTTCGTCACAGGGCGGCAATGTTCACTCAACTTTGACTCGTCAACTAAATCAATGGCTACAGAGGGACCTATCTTTAAAAGGTAGAGTCCTAATAACCAAGGCTGAAGGTATCTCTAGACTAACATATGGTGCGCTATCTTTATATCTTGACCGTAAAATAAGCAAGGAGATAGACCAGATGCTTTTCAACTTTCTTTGGAGAAACCGTACCCATTACATTAGGAAAACTGTCGTAATGAACACTTATGAGAATGGAGGACTGAATTTTCTGGATTCTACTACTTTAAATAATACTTTTAAGATCAATTGGATAAAACAATTTCTAAGAAGACCCACTTCTATCTGGAATTGTATTCCTCATCATGTCTTCTCTACTTTTGGTGGCCTTAACTTCATGTTGTTTTGCAATTATAATATTGACAAAGTTCCAGTGAAGCTTTCTGCTTTTCATCGGCAGGTTTTCTTGTCATGGTCCTTAATTTATAAACACAATTTTCTCCACACAGATATTATATATGGAATAATCGGGATATATTGTATAAAAATACCTCTCTGTTTTTAGAATATTGGTTCCAAAATAATATCCTATTGGTGAGCCAACTGGTAAATGCAGAGGGTCTTTTACTCAGTTATAAAGAATTCTTATCACTTTACAAGGTCCCTGTAACACCTAAAGATTTTGCAATTGTTTTAGATGCCATTCCCTCAGGTGTTGCTATGTTATTCAGGAACCTGTCAAGACCTGACCCTCAGAGCCTACCTTCTGTTGACCCTGTTGACTCATCAGTAGGAAAGATTTGTTTCTCTTTTGGTCCATTCAACAACAGAGCGATACGAACCTTGTTTCAGCAGGATGTTGTATCTATCTATACCATATGTCATGCCTTATTGGAATGGATTTATTGAGAATATCTGTTGGAAAAAAGTTTGGATGTTGCCACACACATACCTACTTGTTAACAAAATTAAGGAAGTTTCCTTTAAAATTATTCATAAATATTATCCTGCCAACCACTATATGAAGAAGTTTAAGGAAAACATCAACTCAAATTGCTCCTTTTGTAATGACCACCCAGAAACAGTTGTGCATCTTTTTTGGCATTGAATGCATGTAAGAAAACTGTGGCAAGACATCAGTAGGTTCATAATTGAACACATTTATGAAGATTTTACACTATTGTGGAGAGATGTACTGTTTGGATTCTTTACATACAATAGAAATAAGCGGAATCATTTTTATGTAATTAATTTCATTATTCTTTTGGCCAAATTTCATATACACAAATGTAAATTTACAAACAGAAAACCAAATTTTCATACCCTACAAAAATAAATTGAACTGTATTTTTAGACAGTTAAATGCTCTACTAACAAAAAAGCTGTTAGAATTGTAAGTATATGCATGTCCCTTAAGGTCCTTGTGTAATTGTAATGTGATATTGTACCCCCTAGCTCGATTGTCTATTGTGTGTAATCTATGTATGCTTGTGTTCCCTCATGTGCTTTATGTATTGATTTGAAATTAATAAAAAAAAATTTGACTCGTCATTTCTACCCTGACAGAGTCCATGGAGGCTACTTATAATCACACTCAACCTTTTAATACTGAGAGAATTCCTCAGTGACATGCAAATCCCAGAACAGTAATTATGAGATAGACACTTAGGCTACTATAGTAACATCTTTATAATTGAAATAAACTGAACAAAAACATTACCGCAATTTCAAAGATTTTACTGAGTTACAGTTCATATGAGGAAATCAGTCAGTTGAAATCCATTAACAGCTCACTGCCCTAATCTATGGAATTTACATGACAGGGAATTTTTATTTTATCTTTATTTAATTAGGCAAGTCAGTTAAGACCAAATTCTTATTTTCAATGACAACCTAGGAACAGTGGGTTAACTGCCTGTTCAGGGGCAGAACGATAGATTTGTACCTTGTCAGCTCGGGGGTTTGAACTTGCAACCTTCCGGTTACTAGTCCAACACTCTAACCACTAGGCTACCCTGCAGATATACATCTGTTGGTCACAGATACCTTTAAAGAATGGGCCGCACAATGTATCTCTGGATCTCGTCATGGTATTTCTGTGCATTAAAGTTGCCATAGATAAAATGCAGACCACGATAAAAAAAAATGTATGTACAGTGGCTGTATTAATTTGGTATCTATCGTCCCACAATGGTCCCATAGTCTGTTTGGAATAGGCTGTTTCTTTCTCGCACAGAACGACAAGCTGACCAATAGAATAGGTCAACTTTTCTACTATGGGGGATAGCAGATTGACATAGGCTAGTGATTTTGCGGTTCTTACTCGTCTGGTTGGCTGACGAAAAGTTAATGTGTTCAGTTATTCTATTATCAATATGCGCCTTGGAATTCAATAAGGACGCGTGCCTTTGCATCCCTGATGTGTCTGTCTTCACTTGTAGCCTACGTCAGAGCTGCAAGGCCTGTGAATAGGACCAGATCAAGTGACCGGCATTGGCTAATAAGAATTTAAATATCTGAGACAGCCACGTGAGTGAGAGGTGCTTTGGAGCACAGCAATTGGAATTATAATTATTATATTCAGCACAACGGCCACAAGGCATATGGATTTTTTTAGGGAGCATTACAGCCACACAAGGGGGCATCGGTGGGCACTACAGTGGCGCAGATGAACAGCTACACAGCACCTTCTAACAGACTTCCTCTACACACCCCACCCACCAAGATCATTAAATGTTCTTTCCAGTCTGTTTAAAAGAAACGAGGACTGTTGCATTGTTGTTTAGTTGGGTACAGGACAAGTTATCTGTTTTACAATTACTTATCCGTTATGTGATTCTTATTGCTTTAACTATTTACTCTGCAAAGTGTTTTTAGAAAATGTTTTATTGTTCCTGCCTTTAGTGTTGTGAATGCAGATATACCCCTTTTATGTCCCGCCTACCATGTGGGGTGATTGGCAATAGTGTTGGCCAATCATCAGTCAGTGCCACATTCATGTTCTGTGTAACTGTCATTTTGGGGGAGTTGAAATGTTGTATGGCTTAAAGAAGAATCCCCATTCAAAGTCTCCTGGGCAGCGTTTACCCAGGCAGCCCAATTCTGATATTTTTTCTCTTCACTAATTGATCTTTTTGTGATCTAATGTGACTAAAGACCAATTAGTGGAAAAAAATATCAGAATTGAGCTGCCTGTATAAATGCAGCCTTGTAGTGTAATCCCAGATTCTGGTTCAATTGCTAGCTAGCACTGCCAGCTCAAAATCTGCGGTTGTGAGGCTGTTATGCATTTTCTACTTAAGTGATAATGCCTTTGAATCCGGTGTTTGGAAGTTATATTGGCATGGGTGTTGAAACCGAGACGAAGTCGAGGACCGGCAAACCATGCCAATATATCCCCCGAACACCAGCTTCGAGGGAATTATTACTTTTATACAACGGTTTACCAACATTCAAATAATGATTGACATATTTTCATTAAAAAAAACATTATATTTCAGTCTTCCACAAGATATAGTCCTGACACAAATCTAGGGTTGCTACCCAAGGCGTCTGGTCGTTCGCTCTATTGGTTCGGTTGCTAGAGACGCGACCCAGTTGTTCAGTCTTTTTGTTCTTTATCTATGGACGGGACCCAGTTCTTCATTCTAAATTCCTATTCCTTTCTTGCTAACTTACAGTCTCGTCAAAAAGTAGAGCCAGAATAACAGCAAACTAGCTGCACTTCATTTCATTTTATCTTTTTTCAATCAAGATTTCTTTGTATATATCCATAAAAAATTATGCCAGCTTATTCATGATTTCGACTGGCTGAGAAACAATGCCTGCCTGTCTGTCTCGTCCCGACTTCCGAAACGTTCATTACTATAGGACAGCTGGAGATCTATGTTTTTTTGTTTTATTTTTATTTGTTCTTTTTTTAAAATGTTGCTCCTTTTCTCCCCAATTTTCGTGATATCCGATTGGTAGTTACAGTCTTGTCCCATTGCTGCAACTCCCGTACGGACTCGAGAGAGAGGTGAAGGTCGAGAGCCATGTGTCCTCCGAAACACGACCCTGACAAACCGCACTGCTTTTTGACACGGCGGAGGTCTTTGTGGGCTATACTCAGCCTTGTCTCAGGATGGTAAGTTGGTGGTTGAAGATATCCCTCTAGTGGTGTGGGGGCTGTGCTTTGGCAAAGTGGGTGGGGTTATATCCTTCCTGTTTGGCCCTGTCCGGGGGTGTCCTCGCATGGGGCCACAGTGTCTCCTGACCCCTCCTGTCTCAGCCTCCAGTATTTATGCTGCAGTAGTTTATGTGTCGGGGGGGCTAGGGTCAGTTTGTTATATCTGGAGTACTTCTCCTGTCCTATTCGGTGTCCTGTGTGAATCTAAGTGTGCGTTCCCTAATTCTCTCCTTCTTTCTCTCTCTCGGAGGACCTGACCCTAGGACTACCTGACATGATGACTCCTTGCTGTCCCCAGTCCACCTGGCCGTGCTGCTGCTCCAGTTTCAACTGACCTGAGCCCTAGGACCATGCCCCAGGACTACCTGACATGATGACTCCTTGCTGTCCCCAGTCCACCTGACCGTGCTGCTGCTCCAGTTTCAACTGTTCTGCCTTATTATTATTCGACCATGCTGGTCATTTATGCACATTTGAACATCTTGGCCATGTTCTGTTATAATCTCCACCAGGCACAGCCAGAAGAGGACTGGCCACCCCACATAGCCTGGTTCCTCTCTAGGTTTCTTCCTAGGTTTTGGCCTTCCTAGGGAGTTTTTCCTAGCCACCGTGCTTCTACACCTGCATTGCTTGCTGTTTGGGGTTTTAGGCTGGGTTTCTGTACAGCACTTTGAGATATCAGCTGATGTACGAAGGGCTATATAAATACATTTGATTTGATTTGATTTGACTGCTTTTTGACACACTGCTCTCTTAACCCGGAAGCCAGCCGCACCAATGTGTCAGAGGAAGCACCGTACAAATGGCGACTGTGTGCAAGGACATTCCGACCGGCCAAACCCTCCCCTAACACGGACGACGCTGGGCCAATTGTATGTCGCCTCATGGTTCTCCCGGTCGCGGCTACAGAGGTATCGTATTTGAATATTGAAACAATGTTGCAAATGTCGGAACAAGTTTAATACAAATTTCCGCTGTTGAAAACGAAATGTTAGTCTAAAAGAAATGTGAGGTATTGTTTAAATGCTTTTTATAGAGGAGATCAAGTCCATAAAGTGCCTGGCTGGGCTGATGAGACAGTGGATTGCGCAGTCAGATAGAACCGAGTACATCGGCTAAATCTATGACGTTAAAATGCCTGTGGTAACTTGTGGAATAGATGCCAGCAGGAATGCGGTTTTAACCAATCAGCATTCAGGATTAGACCCATCTGTTGTATAATTGGGCAATAAAGCCTGAGGAGGTGTGGTATATGGCCAGTATACCATGGCTAAGTGTTGTTCTTAAGTGCGAGGCAATGCGGAGTGCCTGGACACAGCCCTTAGCCGTGGTATATTGACCATATATCACAAACCCCTGAGGAGCCTTATTGCTATTTTTCAACTGTTTACAAATGTAATTAGAACAGTAAAACTAAATGTTTTGTCATTCCTGGGGTATACGGTCTGATATACCACAGCTGTCAGACAATCAGAATTCAGGACTCAAACCACAGTTTATTACAAGTTATAGCACACTTTTACTCACACCAAGGTAAACCTGATCATCATCAAAATCATCTGATCCGACATCTTTAGCTACTCGTTTCTCTGTGAAACATTCCTCTTAAGTAAAAATTAAACCAATGGACTCTTCTGTTTACAATTGTCATGACAAGAGGGGTTCATTTTTTCTCACCCGGACACCTGTGTAGACATGTTTTGCACTGGCTGAAAGTTGATTGCATTTGATTTGGAACCCGGCTGCCTCCCGGGCTCGAGCCATGTGCCCCATTCAAAGCCCAAGGCGAAGTCGGCTCAAAATAAAAGCATAAAAAAGCATGTGTAGTAATTAGTAGGATTCAGTGGTGTGTATTCATGGGTGCCAAGGGAACCCAGGCTTCCCCCCAAAAATAACAAAATAATGTATCTTTCGTCTCTGTGTTTCATAAATGTTCTTCAATTTGCAAGAGGTTGAATGTATCTCACCGGAGAAAGCATCCAAGCGAGCGAAACAGCGCCCCTCTGTCTGTATGTGTAGGGCATTTATCTGATGCTGTCTGGTCAGAAAGAGTATGACATTGTTGCTGCCTCTAGCAGTGAATGCAAGGGAAGCCAAGTGAGCATTTGGCCTCCCTTGATAAAAAATAAAATAACAATAGCCAATCAGCATTGAGCTAAACTGAGTGAGCTGTGAATGGTCCTGGTGTACCAACAAAAATTGTCAAAGGAAGACAAACGCCATGCTTGACAGGATTTTTTTTTTTATTGTTGCATCTTGTTGTGTTGTTGTCCTCTGGTGGCTAGCTAGGTAACTAAAATTGTTTCTAAATTAGCTATCGATGGAGATTGGTATTTGGACTTGTGGTTTTACTTAATTCTCCATATTGGCCAATGATTATAAAGACGATTCTGATCCAACCCTAAATTCATACATTCATTGTGCCTATGTAGCTAGATGTAGTATGCTAATGTTAACTACAGTAGCTGGCCTGGAGTATCATTGCCCATGAAAGGAAGTTAGGCTAGCGAGCAAGTATTTTTGCTAGGTATTGTCACGCCCTGATCTGTTTCACCTGTCCTTGTGATTGTCTCCACCACCTCCAGGTGTCGCTTTTCCCCCCAGTGTATTTATCCCTGTTTCCTGTCTCTCTGTGCCAGTTCATCTTGTATGTTTCCAAGTCAGCTAGCGTTTTTCCCATTCTCCTGCTTTTTGCATTGTCCTTTTTCTAGTCCTCCCGGTTTTGACCCTTGCCTGTTTCTGGACCTTGTACCCGCCTGCCTGACCATTCCACCTGCCTTGACCATGAGCCTGTCTGCTACTCTGTACCTCCTGGACTCTGATCTGGTTTTGACCGTTTGCCTGTCCACGACCATTCTGTGGCCTACATCTTTGGATTAATAAACATTGTAAGACTCCAACCATCTGCCTCCCGTGTCTGCATTTGCGTCTCGCCTTGTGCCTTGATAGTACGAACTGGCCATGACAGACCCAGCAGACTTAGACCAGCTCCGCCACGCTGTCTCCCTGCAGGGGGCCACCATTGGGAGACATCAGGAGTTGCTACAGTGCCTTTTGGAAGAGCTCAGTTCCTTGACAGAACGCCACAACCATGGGTTAAAGGCTATTATGGAGCAAATCAGGGAGTTAGCTCAGAGACTACCTGCCACCTCTGGAAAAACCCAAATCACCCAGTAATTTTTTTCTATATCTGTGGGGAGTTTGTAACAGCCTATCCCGACTCCCAGTGAACCCCGCTTACCTCCTCCAGAGCAATATTCTGGGAATCCTGGTACCTGTTGGGGTTTTCTTTCTCAGTGCTTGCCTATTTTTGAGCTACAGCCATCTTCGTTTTCTTCAGACCGATCGAAGATAGCGTATATAATTACGCTAATGTCGGGAAGGGTGCTCTCCTGGGCTACGGCAGTTTGGGAACAACAATCTAACAATGCTAAGGCACTGGACGACCACTCTATAGGGGAAGTCACCAATAGTACTGTGCCCATTCAATTACGGGTTTCTGGTAACCATAGTGAGACCATACAGTTCCTCCTCATTGCATCTCTCCATGTTCCAGTTGTGTTGGGATTTTCCTGGCTACAAAAACACAATCCTGTGATTGACTGGACAACCAGATCCATCCTGGGTTGGAGTCCTTTTTGCCATTCCCACTGCCTTCAAGCAGCACAGCCTTCCCCAAGTCGTCCTCCTCAGGATGTTAGACTGTGGATGTCTCTGCTATTCCTACTGAATACCATGACCTCCTGGAAGTATTCAGTAAGGCACGTGCTAATTCCCTTCCCCCACACCATCCTTATGATTGTGCCATTGACCTTCTCCCAGGCATTACACCACCTCGGGGTCGGATGTATTCTCTGTCCGGACCAGAGACCAAAGCTATGGAGGTGTACATAGAGGAGTCTCTGGCCACAGGGGCCGCCCGTCCTTCTGCATCTCCTGCTTGTGCAGAGTTTTTCTTTGTGGAGAAGAAGGACAAGACCCTGCGCCCATGCATTGACTACCGGGGACTTAACGATATCACTGTCAAAAATCGTTACCCCCAACCTCTCCTCTCATCGGCGTTTGAAGCTCCCCAGGGGGCTACCATGTTTTCCAAGTTGGACCTTCGGAATGCCTACCACCTGGTTCGGATACGCAAGGGGGATGAGTGGAAGACAGCCTTCAACACAGCCAGTGGACATTATGAGTACCAGTTCATGCCATTTGGACTCACCAACACCTGCGCTGTCTTCCAGGCTTCGGTCAATGATGTGCTTCGGGACATTGTACACCAGTTTGTGTTTGTCTACCTGGATGACATCCTGTTTTTTCCCCGATCTGCCCAAGAACATGTCCTCCATGTGAGACAGGTACTTCAGCTCCTCCTGGAGAACCAATTGTTCGTGAAAGCCGAGAAGTGTGAGTTCCACCGCTCTTCTATCACCTTTCTGGGATATGTCATTGCCGAGGGCAATGTTCAGATGGATCCTGGAAAGGTGAAAGCAGTGGTGGATTGGTCTCAACCAACATCCAGGGTGCAGTTGCAACGATTTCTTGGGTTTGCAAACTTCTACCGCCATTTCATTCGGGATTACAGCACCCTGGCGGCTCCCTCTCGGCACTCACCTCCCCCAAGGTACCGCTCAAATGGTCTCCAGCTGTCGACAAAGTGTTTGTGTACCTGAAGCATCGGTTCACAACAGAACCCATACTCATCCATCCGGACCACTCGCGTCAATTTGTGGTGGAAGTGGATGTTTCGGATGTTGGAGTGGGGGCCATCCTGTCCCAGCGATCTACCCAGGACCAGAAGCTTCATCCCTGTGCCTTCCTGTCCCTGTCCCATCGAACTCCCGGTGGTGAAGATGGCGTTGGAGGAGTGAAGGCACTGGCTGGAAGGAGAAGAACAGCCATTCCTGGTCTGGATCAAACACAAAAACTTGGAATATCTCCATTCAGCCAAGCGCCTCAACTCAAGTTAGGCCCGGTGGGTCCTCTTGTTTACCAGATTCAACTTTACAATTTCCTACCGTACTGGGACTAAAAATGTGAAGCCTGACGCTTTCTCCTGCCTATACAGTTCCTCTGCCACACCCTTGACTTCTGAAACCATTCTCCCTAACTCATGCCTTGCTGCCACTGTGGATTGGGTTATTAAGAACCTGGTTCGCGAGGCACAACGCTCCCGGCCTGGACCTGAAGGGGGCCCGGCTAACCGGCTGTTTGTCCCTAACCCAGTCCGGTCCCGGGTCCTGGAATGGGCTCATTCCTCCAGGCTGACCTGTCATCCAGGGTCCCGTCGTACACTAGCCTTCCTTCGACAATGTTTCTGGTGGCCCACAATGATCCCTGACGTCTCTGCCTTCGTCATCGCATGCACTGTGTGTGCTCAAATCAAGACTCCACAGCAAGCTCCTTCTGGCCTCCTGCAGCCACTACCGGTTCCTCATCGTCCCTTGTGTCATATCTCTGGACTTTTTCACTGGGCTCCCTCCGTCTGATGGCAACACTATCATTCTAACGGTAGTCGACCGGTTCTCCAAGGCCACCCATTTCATCCCTCTCCCCAAACTACCTGCTGCCAAGGAGACAGCCCAGCTTATGGTAGGGCATGTCTTCCGGATCCATGGACTCCCAGTAGACATGGTCTCCGATTGGGGTCCTCTGTTCTTGTCTCAGTTCTGGAAGGCATTCTGCACCCTCATTGGGTATACCTGGAGAAGAGCCAGGGCGGCTATTCTCAAGACCAACTTCAGGTATCGTCGACAAGCGGACCGTCGCAGGACACCAGCTCCCCACTACCGCATTAGGCAGAGGGCATTGATTTCCATTCGGGATCTGCCCCTTCGGGTAGAGTCCCACAAGCTGACTCCCTCCATTGGTCCTTTTCCCATCTCCAGATTCCTGAGTTCCACTGCTGTCCATCTTGTGTTACCCTCCGTATTCACCCTACCTTCCATGTGTCTAGGATTAAGCCTGTGTCTCACTGTCCTTTTATGTATTCTGTCTCCAGGCCCATCCCTCCCCCCAGGTTATCGGTGGCCAGCCAGTGTGTATGGTGAGACTCCCCCTGAAGGTTCGACCACTGGGCAGGGGTTTCCAGTACCTGGTTGACTGGGAGGGTTATGGCCCAGAGGAGAGGTACTGGGTCCCGGCTAAAGACATCTTGGACCCGGCCCTCATTGCCAATTTCCACCGCCGACACCCCGGTCAGCCAGGTATGCGCCCAGGTAGGACACCAGGTGGCGTCCCCAGGGGGAGGGGGGCTACTGCCATTCCCTGATCTGTTTCACCTGTCCTTGTGATGGTCTCCACCCCCTCAATGTGTCGCTTATTTTCCCCAGTGTGTTTATCCCTGTATTTCCTGTCTCTTTGTGCCAGTTCGTCTTGTATGTTTCCAAGTCAACCAGCGTTTTTTCCGTTCCACAGCTTTTTGCATTCTCCTTTTTCTTGTCCTCCCGGTTTTGACCCTTGCCTGTTTCTGGACTTTGTACCCGCCTGCCTGACCATTCTGCCTGCCTTGACCACGAGCCTGTCTGCCACTCTGTACCTCCTGGACTCTGATCTGGTTTTGATCTTTTTGCCTGTCCACGACCATTCTCTTGCCTACCCCTTTGGATTAATAAACATTAAGACTCCAACCATCTGCCTCCTGTGTCTGCATTTGGGTCTCGCCTTGTGTCTTTCCAACAACAACAAAACTAAAAGTGTGTACTGTATGACAGAGGCATAGTCATAGACCATTTCGGCAACATGAAAGAGAATGGCATTGACGTTTCTCTACAAGTAGGGTGAGTCAACATGTTCTTTCTACTTGCATGCACACACACCACACACACACACACACACACACAGAAATCAGTACCATGGACAGCTACATCTTATTTAACTTACGTTAATTCTACTAAAGAGTTTTTGTTATCTGTAAATTGTCACTGTATTAGACTAAGCATAGATGATTAGATTATGTTGAAATGGTGCTGGAATAGTGGAGGCAGCTCCTGTTTTCTTTGCGTCTTGCGGTAAGTCTCCGTGGTTCTAAATCAAGTTGTTTAATATTCCGAAAATGTCGGAAACATTACCTTGCTTGACCATGCTGTAGGTCATGTAACTGTTTGTTATATGCAATATGTTTTGTGGACTCCACCGGATAGATGTAGCTCTCCGGTTTTGTAATGAAACAAATGTGTGGTTGAATTTATTCTGCCACTGAGTCTTCTTATTGTCTCAGCCTATTATGATGGTGTCAAGGCATATGAACTAACCGGTTATACAGCAAACAATGTAATTATCACAACGCAGGTTGTAATATGCCTTTTTTTCTGGCTTGGCTTCACCGGTGATTTTACCCACGCACCGCTACAGGTATGATTCCGTGTTTTCCATGCAAAAGTGATTGCTTTTGATAAAGAAATGTTTTATCTGCCTTCCCAATGAGTTAGACAATTCAAACAGTTACTTAGGGACTATAAATATGTTTCTGGACGATGCACTATGCTTCCTTGTTGACATAATGACCAAGTGGTACAGATTACTGTTCGATTTGATATCAGCGTTCCTCCCTCCCCACTTGATGTGTGACGGGCCTTTGCCAGGTGCCCCGCGGCTCAGCATAATCGAAACCGTTCAATCCCACTGGTCGCCCAACCTCTCCTTTGGTCTACAAATGACGTCAGAATAGTACAAGGAACTGCTGTGTCTGATGTCTCTGGTTAGATATAAAACATGCCTTTTGGTGTGGGAATGAAGTGAACCAACAAGGGAATTACATTTTTTTTTAAGTATCTGCTACTGGAAAACCAAAAAAGGCCTGTAGTTGGCCTGTTTGAAGAGGATATAATGATAAGGATATCTAATCCAGTTCAAATAGGCCAGCTTAGCCTTGTTTGGTTTTCCAGTAACAGATAAATATTGTCAATAAATTATAAACCTAAAAAGCCTTTACGTGGAACCAAAAAAGTTATAATCTAAATGCAAGAGTTTTTAAGATCTTGTTTATATATATTTTTGCGTATGATTTGATGTTTTCCCCAATTTTCCAGGTCGGTCAAATGTCTGAACCCCAGTCCCACATTGAGGTAATTATTTTATGCTGGCCCGGGTTGAATCGGGCAAAGGCCTGTTACATAATCGTGCGAAAGTCGGGAGGGAGGAGCGCCCTTCTCAAATAAACAATAATCTGCGCCGCTCTGCCATTTTGTCAACAAGGCAGCATGGTGTATTGTCCAGACATATACAACATCTCTTTTCCATAAAATAAATGTTTAAACCCATACAGAAAACTCATGTATTATAATATATGTTCATACAGTATATGGGGGGGAATTCAAAATATATATGCATATACTGTACAGAATATATCTATGAAATGTATAACATGAGCACTCATATACAGTATTTACATAATCTATGTTAATGCAATATATTTTTGAGCCACATGTATCAATCTGAATTGTAGTGTTGAGTCTACTGATCTCTGGTACCTTGGCATTAGGTTCCCAAAGGGGGGTTTGCATACAAAAGTTAGAATTGGCTTTAGTAAGAAGGAAATCCTTGCACTTTTAGCACAATAACCATACGGTCCAAATGATAAGTATTATGACCTGGATTTTGTGCCTTATATTATTTTCAGAAGGAGGAACTGTGGTTACATGCATAGGTGGAGACGAGCAGGTTGTGTATGCATGCAGTTGTGTGTGGGCGGTAAAAACTAGGGTCAAAACAAACAAATGATCTAATACACTTGTTCAAACAGTTGTAACTGCGCTCTCACGCTTATCAAGCTAATGATCTAATAACTGGTGTCAACATGCTTCATTTCGTTTGGTGGCTAGCTGAAGTCGGCTAGGCGAACTGAACGAGTGTGCTCGCATGCTCCCTAAAGAAAAGCTTGAAAAACAAAAACACGAAGTGGAAAGCGGAAATATTACCCTGGGACAGTAGAGGGCGATGAGCAGGTAATAGCCATCTACAGCCAAACAAGGAAGACACGGGTGGGAAAATAAAATAGTGTACACAGTATGCGTTTCAAACTCATAAAGGACAAAGGCTGCGTTTCAAACTCATAAATCACACATCCTCCTCCACTTACGCCCTTGGGGAAATCCCCGTCACCATCTTGGCCGTTGGTCCAAATGATTAGCCAAGCAAGGGAAGTTGGCAACGTAAGCCCCTCAACCGTTGTTTTTTATCGAGTTTGCTAGTGTACAATTATGTTCACTCCGGGCCTGAAACACTCCATAATTCAATTTGCGATGATTGTACATCCGCTAAGAAAAGTTTGCCAAAACTTAAAACCAACATTAATATGGAGAAGTCAACATAAAAGTGTAAGTAAAAACGAATGTAAATAAGTTAGAAATGTGCAAGTAGAGATACTGGGGTGCAAACGAGCAAGAGAAGAAGTAACAATATGGGGATGAGGTAGTTGGGTGTGCTATTTACAGATTGGCTGTGTACAGGTACAGTGATCGGTAAGCTGCTCCTACAGCTGAGGCTGAAAGTTAGAGAGCGAGATATAAGACTCCAGCTTCAGTGATTTTTGCTATTTGTTCCAGTCATTGGCAGCAGAGAACTGGAAGGAAAGGCGGCCAAAGGAAGTGTTGGCTTTGGGGATGACCAGTGAAATATACCTGCTGGAGAGTGTGCAATGGGTGGGTGTTGCTATGATGACCAGTGAGCTGAGATAAGGCAGGGCTTTACCTAGCAAAGACTTATAGATGACCTGGAGCCAGCGGGTTTGACGACAAATATGTAGTGAGGGCCAGCCAACGAGAGCATACAGGTCGCAGTGGGGGTAGTATATGTGGCTTTGGTGACAAAACGGATGGCACTGTGATAGCCTACATGAGTAGAGTGTTGGAGGCTATTTTGTAAATGACATCGCCGAATTCAAGGATCGGTACGATAGTCAGTTATACGAGGGTATGTTTGGCAGCATCGGCGAAGGAATGCTTTGTTACAAAATAGGAAGCCATTTCTAGATTTAATTTTCAATTGGAGATGCTTAATGTGAGTCAAGAAGGAGAGTTTACAGTCTAACCAGAAACCTAGGTATTTGTAGTTGTCCACATATTCTAACTCAGAACCGTCCAGAGTAGGGATGCTAGTCAGGCGGGAGGGTGCGGGCAGCAATCGGTTGAAGAGCATGCATTTAGTTTTACTAGCATTTAAGAGCAGTTGGAGGCCACGGAAGGAGAGTTGTATGGCATTGAAGCTCGTTTTGGAGGTTTGTTAGCACAGTGTCCAAAGAAGGGCCAGATGTATACAGAATGGCTTCGTCTGCGTAGAGGTGTATCAGAGAATAACCAGCAGCAAGAGCGACATCATTGATATATACAGAGAAAAGACTCGGCCTGAGAATTTAACCCTGTGGCACCCCCCTAGAGACTGCCAGAGGTCTGGACAACATGTCCTCTGATTTTTACTCACTGAACTCTATCTGAGAAGTAGTTGGTGAACCAGGCGAGGCAGTCATTTGAGAAGCCAAGTGTAACCAGAAGTGGTCTTGTGATAATTGTTTGTTTCTGCTGGCTTGAGGGAGAAGGTGCTCTGCGTTAAATGAATGGGGGCAAGAAATGTGAAATGTTTTGCTCTCAAGAAAAGTGTGCCATTGAAAGGAGTGATTACTGCGGTAGCAGTAAATGTAAAAGTTGACCAACTGAATTGGAAGATTCCTGGTGTTTGTGATGCTCATCGTTTGGTGCGACACAGACAGGGTGGCATGAGTGGTGAAACAGAGGAGTCATTTTCTGTTCTTTTGAATTTTTATGTGGAGTCTTTGCCCAACAAAGTGATGTTAGGATATATAAATTATCATGTACGTGCTTTTGTGCCAAATACATTACGTTGTTACAGGTGTCAAGCTTATGGGCATGTGGCAGCAGTGTGTAGGTGGGAGGTACCTTGGTGTGAGAAGTGTGCATAAGGACATAATACAAAGAAATGTGTAGCTTTGGGGAAGGTAGTGATATGTGTTAATTGTAGGGGTGCCCATGGAGCTGGGGATCAGAAATGTTCCGTGCGAGAGAGGCAGGTTGAGGTTTCCAGGGTTAGAGTTGTGCAGAAGTTGTCAAATGCTGAGTCAGGGAAGAAAGTAGAGGAAGATGGGTCAAGGGGTAGGGATCCTGAAAGAAGTGGTGTGAGTAGTAGATCTGTACCAGTACAGAGGGATAGGCCAACAAGTGAAATATGTTCCAGTAAGATTGGATTTTTCGCAGATAATTGAGATTGTGGTGGCAGCTGCAAAGAGGTATTTGGGTGTGCGAGACATAACATCAGGAGAGTTACAGGGTGTGTTAAGTGGTGGTGTCTCATCCTTTCAGGTTGTTGGCCTGAGGTAGGACTAAATAGATTTAAATAGTGGAGTAGGGTGGTGGTATTATTCTTCTTCTTTTTTTCTGAGTGTAGCGTTAGATGGTAGGGGATTTATTTTTTCAAGCAAAGTTGTACTCCAGCCTAGTAGGTGGTGGTAATGCCACATTTATTGGATGCCAACTGCCGTTAAACCTCATCAAAGAAGACACACACACACACACACACACACACACACACACACACACACACAGAGAGAGAGACACTTGACGTGGGGAGGAGTTGGAAATGTCGGCGAGTAGTGCGGACAAAATGGAGGAAAAGGATAAAAAGTTGGTGAAGCAACAGCTGTGCTGGAATGCGAACAATGTGTGTGTCAATTCTGATGGTATGGAGCAGGAGTATGAGGGTCAAGGAACGTAATGGTCGGTTGTGGAAAGACATGGGAAGAAGAGAGATCATGATACAGAAAGCAATCTTGTAAAGAAAGCAGAAAGAGGGCCAAGGTAGGAAGCAAGAGTAAAGTGTTGGAGTGGAAAGTGGTGATAGTTTTTGATGAGACCACATGGCCTCACTTACACCCTATCCAACTAACTAATACAGTAGAAAAAGAGGTAGGTGAAGTGAAATTGGCTCGGTTCATTGGAAATGGTAGATTGTTAATATTTTGTGGTAGCCTGGCAAAGCAAGAGAAGACTCTGAAAATAGAAAAGCTTAATGGGAAGAAGATTAAAAGCCATGTCCCTGGTGCTTATGCTAGGTTGAGGGTAGTCATCATTGATGTCCCAATATCTATTTCCATAGATTATATTAAATCAAATGTGAAGGGAGTGATGGAGGCCAAAAGGTTAATCATTAGGAAAGAAGGTAAAAGAAGTGAAAGCCTATCAGTGCTGCTGAGGTTTGAGAATGTTATGCCTGGGAAAGTACAGATAGGATTTCTTTGTTTCAATGTGAGATAATTTGTCCCATCCCTTTAAATGCCAAATAATGGGATTATGTAGCTAGCGGTTCAATGTATAGGAAGGTAAAGAGTTGTCAAGTGTGGAGGGGAACATGATTATGGTCAATGTGGGAGCAATGTGAGGGTTAAGTGTTGTAATTGTGGTGGGGAACATAGTGGTGCAGAAAGAGGCTAGAGAGGCTCAGAGATATATAGTTAGTCATGATTGCATGCAGAACCTGTAAAACAGATTGGTGGAACTACATTGTGGAAGGATGGAGCTTCCATGGTTGGCACTGTAGTAAGTTGACCTAATGTCTGGGTTGGTGTTTCTGCTGGATCAGGCATGGTTAGGAGGCCTCTTCAGAAATCTTGCGCTCATGAATGTGCAGTGTCAAAGGACACTTTGATAATGAAAAAAAGTTGACTGCATAGTTTTTATTGGTAAGGTTATCAATACGACTCGGGTTGTGGAAAAATACACTGCTCAAAAAAATAAAGGGAACACTTAAACAACACAATATAACTCCAAGTCAATCACACTTCTGTGAAATCAAACTGTCCACTTAGGATGCAACACTGATTGACAATAAATTGCACATGCTGTTGTGCAAATGGAATAGACAACAGGTGGAAATTATAGGCAATTAGCAAGACACCCCCAATAAAGGAGTTGTTCTGCAGGTGATGACCACAGACCACATCTCAGTTCCTATGCTTCCTGGCTGATGTTTTGGTCACTTTTGAATGCTGGCGGGGCTTTCACTCTAGTGGTAGCATGAGACGGAGTCTACAACCCACACAAGTGGCTCAGGTATTGCAGCTCATCCAGGATGACACATCAATGCGAGCTGTGGCAAGAAGGTTTGCTGTGTCTGTCAGCGTAGTGTCCAGAGCATGGAGGCGCTACCAGGAGACAGGCTAGTACATCAGGAGACATGGAGCAGGCCGTAGGAGGGCAACAACCCAGCAGCAGCAGGACGGCTACCTCCGCCTTTTTGCAAGGAGGAGCAGGAGGAGCACTGCCAGAGCCCTGCAAAATGACCTCCAGCAGGCCACAAATGTGCATGTGTCTGCTCAAACGATCAGAAACAGACTCCATGAGGGTGGTATGAGGGCCCGACATCCAGAGGTGGGGGTTGTGCTTACAGCCCAACACCGTGCAGGACGTTTGGCATTTGCCAGAGAACACCAAGATTGGCAAATTCGCCACTGGCACCCTGTGCTCTTCACAGATGAAATCAGGTTCACACTGAGCACATGTGACAGACGTGACAGAGTCTGGAGACGCCGTGGAGAACGTTCTACTGCCTGCAACATCCTCCAGCATGACCGGTTTGGCGGTGGGTCAGTCATGGTGTGGGGTGGCATTTCTTTGGGGGGCCGCACAGCCCTCCATGTGCTCGCCAGAGGTAGCCTGACTGCCCTTAGGTACCGAGATGAGATCCTCAGACCCCTTGTGAGACCATATGCTGGTGCGGTTGGCCCTGGGTCCCTCCTACTGCAAGACAATGCATGTGGCTGGAGTGTGTCAGCAGTTCCTGCAAGAGGAAGGCATTGATGCTATGGACTGGCCCGCCCGTTCGCCAGACCTGAATCCAATTGAGCACATCTGGGACATCATGTCTCGCTCCATCCACCAGGAGCATACAGGAGTTGGCGGATGCTTTATTCCAGGTCTGGGAGGAGATCAAATCAAAATCAAATCAAATATATTTATATAGCCCTTCGTACATCAGCTGATATCTCAAAGTGCTGTACAGAAACCCAGCCTAAAACCCCAAACAGCAAGCAATGCAGGTGTAGAAGCACGGTGGCTAGGAAAAACTCCCTAGAAAGGCCAAAACCTAGGAAGAAACCTAGAGAGGAACCAGGCTATGTGGGGTGGCCAGTCCTCTTCTGGCTGTGCCGGGTGGAGATTATAACAGAACATGGCCAAGATGTTCAAATGTTCATAAATGACCAGCATGGTCGAATAATAATAAGGCAGAACAGTTGAAACTGGAGCAGCAGCACGGTCAGGTGGACTGGGGACAGCAAGGAGTCATTATGTCAGGTATTCCTGGGGCATGGTCCTAGGGCTCAGGTCCTCCGAGAGAGAGAACGAAAGAGAGAATTAGAGAGAGCATATGTGGGATGGCCAGTCCTCTTCTGGCTGTGCCGGGTGGAGATTATAACAGAACATGGCCAAGATGTTCAAATGTTCATAAATGACCAGCATGGTCGAATAATAATAAGGCAGAACAGTTTAAACTGGAGCAGCAGCACGGCCAGGTGGACTGGGGACAGCAAGGAGTCATCATGTCAGGTAGTCCTGGGGCATGGTCCTAGGGCTCAGGTCAGTTGAAACTGGAGCAGCATCACGGCCAGGTGGACTGGGGACAGCAAGGAGTCATCATGTCACGTAGTCCTAGGGCTCAGGTCCTCCGAGAGAGAGAAAGAAAGAGAGAAGGAGAGAATTAGAGAACGCACACTTAGATTCACACAGGACACCATCCGCCACCTCATCAGGAGCATGCCCAGGCGTTGTAGGGAGGTCATACAGGCACGTGGAGGCCACACACACTACTGAGCCTCATTTTGACTTGTTTTAAGGACATTACATCAAAGTTGGATCAGCCTGTAGTGTGGTTTTCCACTTTAATTTTGAGTGGGACTCCAAATCCAGACCTACATGGGTTGATAAATTTGATTTCCATTGATAATTTTTGTGTGATTTTGTTGTCAGCACATTCAACTATGTAAAGAAAAAAGTATTTAATAAGAATATTTCATTCATTTAGATCTAGGATGTGTTATTTTAGTGTTCCCTTTATTTTTTTGAGCAGTGTATATATTTAATATTTGAGATTCTTCAAAGTAGCTACGCTTTTCCTTGATTACAGCTTTGCACACTCTTGACATTCTCTCAACCAGCTTCACCTGGAATGCTTTTCCAACACTCTTGAAGGAGTTCCCACATATGCTTAGCACCTGTTGGCTGCTTTTCCTTCACTCTGCGGTCCGACTCATCCCAAACCATCTCAATTTGGTTGAGGTCGGGGGATTGTGGAGGCCAGGTCATCTGATGCAGCACACCATCACTCTCCTTCTTGGTAAAATAGCCCTTACACAGCCTGGATGTGTGTTGGGTCATTGTCCTGTTGAAAAACAAATTTTAGTCCCACTAAGCCCAAACCAGATGGGATGGCGTATCACTACTGAATGCAGTGTGCCTTGAATTCTAAATTCTAAATAAATCACAGACAGTGTCACCAGCAAAGCACCCCCACACATAACACTTCCTCCTCAGTGCTTTATGGTGGGAAATACACATGCGGAGATCATCCATTCACCCACACACGTCTCACAAAGACACGGGGGACTCCAGACCAAAGGACAGATTTCCACCGGTGTCCTTTTTTTGCAGCAATTCGATCATGAAGCATTTATTTGGGCTGCAATTTGTGAAGCTGGAAACTCTAATGAACTTATCCTCTACAGCAGAGGTAACTCTGAGTCTTCATTTCCTGTGGCAATCTTCATGAGAGCCAGTTTCATAATAGCGCAAGATGGTTTTTGCGACTGAACTTGAAGAAAGTTATTGAAATTTTCCGCATTGACTGACCTTCATGTCTTAAAGTAATGATGGACTGTCGTTTCTCTTTGCTTATTTGAGCTGCCATAATCTGGACTTGGTCTTTTACCAAATAGGGCTATCTTCTGCATACCAAACCTTGTCACAAAACAACTGATTGGCTCAAACGCATAAAAAAAAAAAGAAATTCCACAAATGAACTTTTAACAAGGCACACCTGTCAATTGAAATGCATTCCAGTTGACTACCTCATGAAGCTCGTTGAGAGAATGTCAAGAGTGTGCAAAGCTGTCATCAAAGCAAAGGGTGGCTATTTGAAGAATCTCAAATATAAAATATATTTTGATTTGTTAAACACTTTTTTGGTTACAGCATGATTCCATATGTGTTATTTCATAGTTTAGATATCTTCACTATTATTCTATAATGTAGAAATGAGTAAAAATGAGTAGGTGTGTCAACTTTTGACTGGCACTGTATGTACAGTATTTGAAACACTGCCGATTTTGCAGGTTTTCCTACTTACAAAGCATATAGACGTCTGTAATTTTTATCATAGGTACACTTAAACTGTGAGAGACGGAATCTAAAATAAAAATCCAGTAAATCACATTGTATGATTTTTAAGTAATTAATTAGCATTTTATTGCATGACATAAGTATTTGATACATCAGAAAAGCAGAACTTAATATTTGGTATAGAAACCTTTGTTTGCAATTACAGAGATCATACGTTTCCTGTAGTTCTTGACCAGGTTTGCATACACTGCAGCAGGGAGTTTGGCCCACTCCTCCATGCAGACCTTCTCCAAATCCTTCAGGTTTCGGGGCTGTCGCTGGGCAATACGGACTTTCAGCTCCCTCCAAAGATTTTCTATTGGGTTCAGGTCTGGAGACTGGCTAGGCCACTCCAGGACCTTGAGATGCTTCTTACAGAGCCACTCCTTAGTTGCCCTGGCTGTGTGTTTCGGGTCATTGTCATGCTGGAAGACCCAGCCACGACCCATCTTCAATGCTCTTACTGAGGGAAGGAGGTTGTTGGCCAAGATCTCGCGATACATGGCCCCATCCATCCTCCCCTCAATATGGTGCAGTTGTCCTGTCCCCTTCGCAGAAAAGCATCCCCAAAGAATGATGTTTCCACCTCCATGCTTCACGGTTGGGATGGTGTTCTTGGGGTTGTACTCATCCTTCTTCTTCCTCCAAACACAGTGAGTGGAGTTTAAACCAAAAAGCTCTATTTTTGTCTCATCAGACCACATGACCTTCTCCCATTCCTCCTCTGGATCATCCAGATGGTCATTGGCAAACTTCAGACGGGCCTGGACATGCGCTGGCTTGATCAAGGGGACCTTTCGTGCGCTGCAGGATTTTAATCCATGACGGCGTAGTGTGTTACTAATGGTTTTCTTTGAGACTGTGGTCCCAGCTCTCTTCAGGTCATTGACCAGGTCCTGCCGTGTAGTTCTGGGCTGATCCCTCACCTTCCTCATGATCATTGATGCCCCACGAGGTGAGATCTTGCATGGAGCCTCAGACCGAGGGTGGTTGACCGTCATCTTGAACTAATTCCATTTTCTAATAATTGCGTCAACAGTTGTTGCCTTCTCACCAAGCTGCTTGACTATTGTCCTGCAGCCCATCCCAGCCTTGTGCAGGTCTACAATTGTATCCCTGATGTCCTTACACAACTCTCTGGTGTTGACCATTGTGGCGAGGTTGGAATCTGTTTGATTGAGTGTGTGGACAGGTGTCTTTTATACAGGTAACGAGTTCAAACAGGTGCAGTTAATACAGGTAATGAGTGGAGAACAGGAGGGCTTCTTAAAGAAAAACTAACAGGTCTGTGAGAGCTGGAATTCTTACTGGTTGGTAGGTGATCAAATACTTATGTCATTCAATAAAATGCAAATCAATTACTTAAAAATCATACAATGTGATTTTCCAGATTTTTTTTTTTTAGATTCCGTCTCACACAGTTGAAGTGTACCTATGATAAAAATGACAGACCTCCACATACTTAGTAAGTAGGAAAACCTGCTAAATTGGAAGTGTATCAAATACTTGTTCTACCCACTGTATATATCCTATAGCACAACGTGTGTATATTTTCATTTACAATTTAATTCATCCATGAAATAAATAATACTAGCACATCAAATTACGTTACTATTGTACACTAACATTCTCCCCTATTAACACAAGACATATTTAGGCATACTGTGTTAAGGCAAATTTGGTTTATTTGAAAATAACATATTTATTGTTGATAACGTATTGTCAAAAGCACGTAGGCAATATAATTTCCTAACAATATTGTTTAAATACTTAAATACAGCCCACTTACTCCTCAATCGAATCAAGGACATCTTGGTAATTCTTTTCATAGTTTCCTTAAAGACAATCTGGGGCAGACACTCTCTAAAACCGTGTCTGCCAAACGAACACTTTAATATCTGTGTCACAGCCGAGCTCTCAAAATCTATGCCTGTGTTTCACTCTATGTATGGTCCGTGCTATCCGGATTCCTTGGGACGTCCCTACCATGACCCCTAAACTATAACTCTTATCTTAACCATTTCACATTTCTACTTGATTGAGGTAGGGACATCACAAGGATCCCAAATAGCAAGTATCCTCTGGGAAAGCCTATGAACTCCTCTATTTGACTGAAAGCCACAGACACAACTCTTATGGTGCTGTAATGTAGGCTACTGGGAACTGGTAACAACATAGTCTGTGATTGGCCAACAACATTTAGATCTGTATACAGCAAGATAAGATAACATGCTTTCCCATGGGGTGTTGAGGGAAAGACAGATTACCTATAGATTGGACATAATATTTTTTAGGCCATTAGCGATAACAGGAAATACACAAGCCGTAGGCTACACTATAGCTCAAGGTGGCTACATCCGAATGTTGGCTTGCACGGGAAAAACTAAGTTTCTAACATTTATGGTTGAGATTTAATTAATATAAATTTAAACCATGCACCTTATGACTTTCATTAACACGCAGGCATCACGCAGACGTTAGTAAGGCATTGGTATGACGACATGTTAGTTACACGTTCAATGGTAGGTGACAGCCACACAATGGTACTGTTAACTAGGCTGAATTTAGGCCTTTATCACCCCGCATAGGAGAGCATAGATGTGAGAAGGAATACAATATGGCTGCTATGAAAGTGAACTGTGTTTATGATTGATCAGGGGTGTATTCATTCCGCCAATTCTGTTGAATAACTTTTCTTAAACGGAAGCAAACGGAACGAAATGGAGATAAACATACCTGAATTTGTCCAGTAGAAGCTCTCGTTTGCAACTGTTTGATTAATGATTACACCATAGATCAGCTAGATACAGGCAAGAGTGTGCAAGGCGGTATTGAATGTGTCACTGTCTGTCACCTCAAATTTTCTCTTGACCTGTGCACCTACATTATAAACTTTCATTCACAGGCTAGGTTGTAGCAACCTCATGATGTGTACAGGGAAAATGTTAGTATCATGTAGTAGCCTAAACCTATCAATGTTACATTGAACTGGGTGAATGGAATATGAATGAGAGTCATCCAATATGCTGTATTATAAGGCCATGCTCATGAAAAGTAAAGATCATCCTCCCTCTTAAACGGCACCGACCGCCACTAATATATCATGTACAGTGTATATAATATATATTATCTTGTTACCTCTCATTCACAGGTATCCATCTCAATGAACCATGGAGTACCTGGAAGTACTGACACCCTTGTTGTCGGAGAGTCAAAGAATGCATTTGGCATCATGGCTGCAAGGATTCTTAGTCATCCAATCAGTGTACCCCTGAAATGGTCATGTGTGGCCCTCCACAACTATCTGTCCTCCACGGATGAAGCCCATGAGCCAAATGCAAGATACGTGGCTCTTCTGTATGTTGTCAGCACTGGATGTTCAAATAGAATGCATTGAAATTGACCTTTGTATTGAGATGAAGAAATGCCAAAAGAGCTTTTTCAGCACACAAAAATAATCCATTATTCTTTCTTCTGGGCTCTGAAAGTAAACCACAATACAAAAGTGTCTGCTGAGAACAGATAAGCCAACATGTTTCTATGGCCTAGCTGCTACTCTCTAAAATATACTATGCACAGTCATCAAAGAGAAAGAGGACCAAGTGTTGACCATGCTATGCACAGTGTTGGTATACGCAGGGGATTAAGGATAACATTGCATTGAATTCGAAAGGCATCATGTCTGCACGCAACTCCATGTCTCTTCGCATGAATATACTCTGTACATATATGTAAATATATTTTGAATTCCCCTCATATACTGTGTGTACATATATTATAATATATTAGTTTTTCCGTATGAGTTCAAACATTTATTATATGTTTCCATATTTTATTTTATGGAAAAGAGATTGTATGTGTCTGGACGATGCACTACGCTACCTTGGTGACCAAATGACCGAGCGGCGCAGATTACTGTTCGATTTGATAACAGTGCTCTTCCCTTCACGTTTTTGTACTATGACGTGGCAGGTTTTGGCCGGGTTCAACCGGGCCAGTATAAAATGACTCCCTCAATGTGTGACTCGGGTTCAGACACGTAACCTATCGAGAATATTGGTAAAAACATAAATAAACCCGCAAAAAAAAAGAATAAATAAACATCAATATGTTCAAAACTGTTGCATTAAGATCCTAACTTTTTTTTGTTCCATGTAAAATATGTTCAGGCTTATCATATATTGACAATATGTATCCGTTACTGGAAAACCAAACAGGGCTAATCTGGCCTATTTGAACAGGATGATATATCCTTATCATTAAATCCCATTAAAATAGGCCAACTACAGGCTTTTTGGTTTTCCAGTAACAGATACATGTTTTATCTAATTCCCTTCTTGATTCACTTTGTTGCCACACCAAAATGCTTTCAAAAAAATATATAGCCAGGAACATCAGACACAGCGGTTCCTTGTACTATTCTGACGTCATTTGTAGACCAAAGGAGCGGTTGGGCGACCAGTGTGATTGGGCGGATTCGATTATGCTGAGCCGCGGGGCACCGGGCAAAGGCCCGTCACGTCATCGGGAGAAAGCGGGGAGGGAGGAGCCCTGATATCAAATCAACCAGTTGTCTGTGCCACTTGGTCATTATGTCAACAAGGCAGCATGGTGCATCGTCCAGAAACATATTTATATTCCCTAAGTAACTGTTTGAATGTTCTGACTATTTTTCATTGGGAAGGCAGATAATAAAAAAAATAATAAAAAGCCATCACTTTCGCATGGGAAACAAAGATTCCAACTAATTACTACACATGCTTAGATACGTCACTTTTGCTTTGAGCCTACTTCGCCGTGGGCTTTGAACGGGACACGTGGCTCACGCCTGGGAGGCAGCGCGGTTTCATATTAAATGCAGTCACATTTCAACCAATGCAAAACACGCCTACACCGGCGAGATTTATCGAAACCCCTCACTGAAGTGTGACAGTTACACCTTGGTCTGAAAGAAGAAGGAAGTTGTAGTTGACAACCTGCCGCCTTTTTGGACGAGAAACAAGACGTGTCTTTTGGTTTCCCCCCTGTATTTCAACCACGGCAAGTTTGATAATGTCTCTCGGTGTCTGTGAATTGATGGGCGCGGCGATTTTCCACAGATAGACCTCCTTTTCTGTCAAGCGTCGAACGCACGAGGATGAGCAGAAAGTGAATTGGAGAGCACGGTTACGTGCACACAATAATGCGATTATTGTGTATAACGTTAGTCGAATTAATAGAATAGTTAGATTCACAAATTTACATGTTTTGCAAGAATAACGATTAACCTAATAGTCATATTTTACATGGGCACATCTGAAATCAAGCTACCTGATGGCACTGATCAATGCAGACCATGTTAGTTTTGGGAAGGATATTTTATTCTAAGTAAGGACATACATTTTGTATGTGAAAACTACTTCAAGACCCACACATTTTTTTCCTGACTCATTTCGCGAGGGAGGGAGGCTCGCTCGGCTGGTGGTAGGACATGGGCAGATTAAATAAATTGCTCGAAGGCGGATTAAAAGTGTTTACATTTCGAAAGATTGCCCAGAAAACTAGGTGTTTTAATCGGTTTTGACCTTATGACGATTTAAGATGAGCAGAATAAGGTGTTTACATGACTATTGCATAATGCCTACTACCATACTCAGTTTAATATCGAGTTATTAGTGTACATATAAACATATGTAAGGAAATTGGAGAAACGATTGGTTACAAAGTAGCTGATGATCATAATCATTGAAAACATAGTATGGACGGTGGCTTACTAGCAAATATCCTGCAGTATGCTTCTCTCTTTGATGGCTGTCACACAAGGACGTCCTATTTTGATTTTATATATATATATATATATATATATATATATATATATATATATATATATATATATATATATATATATATATATATATATATATATATATATATATTTTACAACAACCCAAGATAATTAGTATTTGGCTCTGTATACAACTGATCTCAATTGGGATGCTAGATAATAAGTCCCTAAATTAGGAAAAATATATTTATTTTAAAATAACAGGTTACACCAGTATTGACTACTGAAGTTCAGTTGCCTAATTAACTTCAGTAAATCATTTAGAGGCTCTGCAACTGCCACACATCTAAATATAAAGCCTGGTCCAGTTGATGTGCAGTCCAAGATTCCAAGTATGAGGTTTTGCAATTAGCTCTACTGCAGGCTGCTGTAGTGAATGGTTGTGGTGGAGCAAAAGTTTTAGCGTGTTACTTAGTAGCCTGTGTATAATTAATCCATTCAACTTTCACTTTAAGTACTAAAATGACGGTGACCATATCAGTAGTGTAAATGACTAATGTCGTGGCAGAGACCCATGATGGAGTTAAATAGTACAGTAGGTGTAGCTACAAGCAAGCCAAGCTGTCGCTAGATACACAGTTGGTGGTTCAGTGCTTGGCAACGTCATGTTTTCAGACCAAGATTCCAGCATAGTAGGTTATTCATGTCTGGTAATAAAAGCAATGATACTTCTGCTCTCCTCTGCTACACATCTGATCCCCAGAGTACGAAACAGAAGTTGTTTGAATGCCAGGAATATATCTGATCCCTACTGAGATGAGTTGCTTGGTGGAAAGTTTACTGTAGCCTACAATGCCTTCCTTGGACATGTGCAGTGCATTTGGAAAGTATTCAGACCCCTTATTCCACATTTTGTTATGTTACAGCCTTATTATAAAATGTATGAAATATTATTTTTCTCACCAATCTACACACAATACCCCATAATGACAAAACAAAAACAGTTTTTTAGACATTTTTGCAACTGTAGTTCAGTTTTGTATTTGTAATATCACATTTGCATAAGTATTCAGACCCTTTACTTAGTACTTTGTTGAAGCACCTTTGGCAGCAGTGACAGCCTCAAGTAGGGTTGCACATTTTGGGGAATATTCAGAGGTGGAAACTTTCCTTGGGCATTTAACCGGAATACCAGATACACGGCACGCCACTGTATTAATACCATTTAAATGTAGATGTTTTTTGCATTGGATAAACACCTTTTACCTTATCATAAGTAGACATAATTGCAAATGTTTAAATCATTCCAAAATAAAAATAAAAAACAATTTAGTTACGAATTAAACTTTTAATTAAATTAGTTGACTCTTCACATGGGATGATTTCACTGAACAACAAAATAAAGGGAATATTGAATGATCCCAAATGATCCATTGTATGTTTTCAAATTTAAATTGATAGTCTAGAAACTAAAGCTTTGGTTGTCTTCCTCTCAGCCTTCCATGTCTTCTCCCTGGACCTCCTCAATGCCCACCTCTTGAACATCAGACTCTGAGGCCTTATCTTCACTGTCACTTCCCAACCTTGTTGAGGATGGCTCATTGTCAGGGTCAAAAAGACTCAAATTTGCCTGGACAGCCACCATTTTTTCAACCCTTGTATTGGTCAGCCTGTTGTGTGCTTTTGTATGTGTGTTCCCAAACAAGGACCAGTTGCACTCTGAGGCGGTTGATGTTGGTGGGATTTGGAGGATGATGGAGGCAACAGGGGAAAGAGCATCAGATCCACAAAGTCCCTTCCACCAGATGGCTGATGCAATATGGCAGTCGTGCCAACATATCGCATCTCCATCCCAAAGCCCTTGCTTTGGCAGCTTCAATGTGGTGCTCTTATTCTTCTCACTTTGCTTGGTGAGGTAGATTCCTGCTATAATTTGATGACCCTTCACATAACTAACCATTTCCTTGGCTCTCTTGTAGAGTGTGTCCATTGTTTTCAGTACCATGGTGTTCTTGAGGAGCAGATTCAATGCATGAGCATCACAGCCAATGGGTGTGATGTGAGGGTAGGACTCCTTCACTTTAGACCAAGCAGCCTTCATGTTCAAAGCACCAGTGCAAATAACTATTGTGGTCCTAGGTCATTGATGACTGCCTTCAGCTCATCTGCAATGTAGAGACCGGTGTGTCTGTTGTCCCTTGTGTCAGTGCTCTTGTAGAATACTGGTTGAGGGGTGGAGATGATGTAGTTAATTATTCCTTGTCCACAAACTTTTGACCACCCATCAGAGATGATTGCAATACAGTCTGCTTTCTATATGATTTGCTTAACCTTCACTTGAACTCTGCATCCAGCAAATTAGTAGATGAAGCATGTTTGGTTGGAGGGGTGTGTGCTGGGCAAAGAACATTCAGAAAAACTTCCAATATACATTGCCTGTGAACATCAGAGGTGAACCAGTTACATACACAGCTCAAGCAAGACATTCATCAGCATTTCTCTGACTACGTTCCTCCATTGAGTCAAAAACACTTCTGATTCCAGGAGGACCATGAGTTGTTGCTATCGATAAGGTCTCTGATTCATCATTTTCACCTCGACTAGAAGTAGAGGAACTTTTGTCAGAGGTTGCTTGTTGTGAGCGCTGAGGGAACTTTATGCACTTGGCCAGATGATTCTGCATCTTTGTTGTGTTCTTCACATATGATTTGGCACAGTATTTGCAAATATACACAGCTTTTCCTTCTACATTAGCTGCAGTGAAATGTCGCCACACATCAGATAGTGCCCGTGGCATTTTCCTGTAAAGATTAGGGAAAAAAGGAGTAAAAAAACAACATACAATTCCATGTACAGATAAATAGTTAAGCAGTTAGAAAAGGAGTTGTTTAATCTAAGAAATGTTTTAAAATAAAATGTGAATGGAAACAGGTGAATTAACACTCCCTCAGTTAGCAGGCTCAAGCAAGCTAAAACCCACACGGTAGCAAAAACGAACTAGCAGAAATTAAGTTAGAAGGGATTTAAACACACTTTGCTGTAGGCTACTGTTTACTAGTAAACAAAAAATCGTGCATGTCATAAAATATTCACCCCACCCAATATTGTAATCAAAATGTACCAGAAAGCATGTAGTCCTCAGCTCAGATAGTTGTAGTAGTGTGGGCTCAATAGCATCTCATTAGTGTGCAAGATCCTGAGAATCAGCTGTGCATGTGATGGAAGAGTGCACTGTGCATGCAGAGGGTTGCAATTCCATTGAAATGGGGAGAGTTTAACCAAAATATGCCACAAGACTGAGAATTGCCTTGTGTATTTGATGAATTTAAGCAAAATTCCCAGCAAAGGGTCTGATTACTAATGTAAATAAGGTGTGTGTGTATATATATATATATATATATATATATATTTTAATCAATTTGTCTAAACCTGATTTCGCTTTGTCATTGTGGGGATTGCTGAGTAATTTCCTTTATTTAATCAATTTTAGGATAAGACTAACGTAACAAAATGTGAAATAAGTCAGGAAAGTATTCAGACCCCTTAACTGTACATCGACAAAGTTGAAGTTATAGAACTTACATTATGGAATGGAGAGAGATGCCAATTTCAGAGACCCTGCTCTGTTTGAAACGTTCTTTTGTTGTTGTGCCTTTTAGGAGAACACTTCTGAGGGGTTATTCCAGAAGGTTCTTGGCCATGTCTCCCAGGCCTAGTGTTGAGCTCACAGGGTTCTTCTGGCCAGAGGTGAGCTGCAGTTCTGTGTGTTGGTCATCATTGCTGTGAGATCTACCTATCTGTTGACCCCTGACCCCGCAGTGCCCGTTATCACCCAATCATCATGGCCCCAGTGCCACCTGGCATCCGCTTTTTGGCCTCCTTCAACAGAGACCAGTGGTGAGTTTTGTATGTCTGTCTGTCAGATCAATACTTTCTGTTGGTTTGTCAGTACAGGTCTGGCTTACACGTGAACTGGCTTACACGTGAACTTAGTTGTAAATTGTTGATGACTTATGATGAAGAGACCTCAGGGCTCAAGCCATAATGTTCACGTGTGTGCCTGTGCAGGAGTGTACATGTGAGTGTGTCTGTGCTTGTAGCTGTTTCTATTTAGTCCTAATTACGTGTTTTCTGCAAGAGAGTGAATTGGCCGGGACACAGAGAAAGAGAACACTGTGCAAATAACAGAACTGTCCTCTAAGTTCCCATACCTCATGTAGAGTAAGGGCATACGTACCATCTACTGTATAGCCCTGTATACTTGCAGGAAGCTTAATGATCATGTATCCCAGTCATTATTAGGGCCAGGAGTTGTTCCTGGTCAGGAAAAACTCCTGATCTTATTTATTATCAAGAACCCTGTTCTGAACCTGACTTTGAAGTATTTCTTATAGCTTTATCACATTTAATTGCGTTCAGACTGACTTGTTATACAGTGTGAGTGACTGGCTGTAGCCAGTCCAGTCTCCCTCTGCACTGTCTCCTATATCATATTTTTTATTTAACCTTTTATTTAACTAGGCAAGTCAGTTAAGAACAAATTCTTATTTACAATAACGGCCTACCAGGGAACAGTGGGTTAACTGCCTTGTTCAGGGGCAGAACGACAGATTTTTACCTTGTCAGCTCGGAGATTCGATCCAGCAACCTTTTAGTTACTGGCCCAATGCTCTAACCACTAGGCTACCTGCCACCCCGTATGTCTGGTCCTATCAGAGAGTTGGCACCAGAGAACATGACTGACGTTTTACATTCTCCCAACCAATTGTGCAATTTTTGGGGATTTTTTTTTTGCGTTTTGTGGAACTTGGTTTTTAACTTATTGTGTACATAATGTTGGTGCTACTGTCTCTTATGACTGAAAATAACTTCTGGACATCAGAAAAGCAATTACTCACCGTGGACTGGAAGAAACTTTTTCCTTTAACGAGTCCAACGAGAAGAATATCCTGCTTTCACTGAAACAGTCCCAGATCCAGGCTCTTGCACGAAAAGGGGACGCAGATCGGGTATCCTTCTGAGAAGCCGGAGGCGAGCGAGTAAACTCCCAATGCCTTCCATTCTTCTTGCTAACGTGCAATCGTTAGAAAATTTAAATTGATGACCTACTATTAAGATTATCCTACCAACGGGACATTAAAAACTAACATCTTACGTTTCATCGAGACGTGGCTGAACAAAGAAACAGACAATATAGAGCTGGCGGGATTTTCCCATGCAACGGCAGAACAGAGACGCTACCTCTAGTAAGATGAGGAGTGGGGGTGTGTGTCTTTTTGTCAATAACAGCTTGTGCCTCTAATATTAAAGAAGTCTCGAGATATTGCTCGCCTGAGGTAGAGTACCTTATGATAAGCTGTCGACCACACTATCTACCAAGAGAGTTCTCATCTGTATTATTCGTAGCCGTCTATTTACCACCACAAAGCGAAGCTGGCACTAAGACCGCTCTGAAACAACTCTATAAGGCCATAAGTAAAGAAGAAAATGCTCCACCAGAAGCGGTGCTCCTAGTGGCCGGGGACTTTAATGCAGGCAAACTTAAATCAGTTTTACCACATTTTTAACAGCATGTCACATGTGCAACCAGGGAAGAAAAAAAATCCAAGACCACCTTTACTCCACACACTTTTGTCGCACTGCTTTGCTTTATCTTGGACAGGTCACAGTTGTAAATTAGAACTTGTTCTCAACTGGCCTACCTGGTTAAATAAAGGTGAAATAAATCAATAAAAAACACACAGATGCATACAAAGCTCTCCCCTGCCCTCCATTTGGCAAATCTGATCACTGTCCTCCTGCTTACAAGCAAAAACTAAAGCATGAAGTACCAGTGACTCGCTCAATACAGAAGTGGTCAGATGCCGCGGAAGCTACACTACAGGACAGTTTTGCTAGCACAAACTGGAATATGTTCCGGGTTTCATCCAATGGCATTGAGAAATACACCGCCTCAGTCATCGGCTTCATCAATAAGTGCATCGATGACGTCATCCCCACAGTGACTGTAAGTGCAGTGCCTTGCAAAAGTATTCATCCCCCTTGGCATTTTTCCTATTTTGTTGCATTACAACCTGTAATTTAAATGGATTTTTGTTTGGATTTCATGTAATGAACGTACACAAAATAGTCCAAATTGGTGAAGGGAAATGGAAAGAATTACTTGTTTAAATAAGTTCTCAAATTAAAATCGTAAAAGTGGTGCGTGAGTATGTGTTCACCCCCTTTGCAAGGAAAAGGTCTGGTGCAACCAATTACTTTCAGAAGTCACATAATTAGTTAGTCCACCTGTGTGCAATCTAAGTGTCACATGACCTGTCACATGATCTCAGTGCATATATATACACCCGTTCTGAAAGGCCTCAGAGTCTGCAACACCACTAAGCAAGGGGCACCACCAAGCAAGTGACACCACGAAGACCAAGGAGCTCTCCAAACAGGTCAGGGACAAAGTTGTGGAGAAGTACAGATCAGGGTTGGGTTTTTAAAAAATATCCTAAACTTTGAACATCCCACGGAGCACCATTAAATCCATTATTAAAACATTTAAAGAATATGGCACCACAACAAACCGCCCACCAAAACTCACGGACCAGGCAAGGAGGGCATTAATCAGAGAGGCAACAAAGAGCCCAACGATAACCCTTTAAGAGCTGCAAAGCTCCACAGCGGAGATTGGAGTATCTGTCCATAGGACCACTTTATGCCATACACTCCACAGAGCTGGGCTTTATGGAAGAGTGGCCAGAAAAAAGCCATTGCTTAAAGAAAAAAATAGGCATGTGGGAGACTCCGCAAACATATGGAAGAAGATATTCTGGTCAGATGAGACTAAAATTGAGCTTTTTGGCCATCAAGGAAAACTCTATGTCTGGTGCAAACCCAACACCTCTCATCACCCCTTGAACACCATCCCCAGTGGGGATGTTTTTCATCGCCAGGGACTGGGAAACTGGTCAGAATTAAAGGAATGATGGCTGGCGCTAAGTACAGAGAAATTCTTGAGGGTAACCTGTTTGTCTTCCCCCAGCTGCTACTCGCTGTTTGTTTGTTACCTATGCATAGTTACTTCGCCCCCACCTACATGTACAGATTACCTCAACGAGCCTGTACCCCTGCACACTGACTTGGTATTGTTCTTATTGTGTTACTTTTTATTATGGCTATTTATTTTAGCCTACTGGTAAATCGTTTCTTCTTCTTGAACTGCACTGTTGGTTAAGGGCTTGTAAGTAAGCATTTCATGGTAAAGTCTACACTTGTTGTATTCGGCGCATGTGGCAAATAAAGTTTTATTTGAGTTGGGACAGTGGTGGTGTTCTGTGGTGTCACAGAGCCACTGACATGTTTTTCACTAAATGACTGGCAACAAGGAAGACACACAGCCAGTGTCCTAACTGTCCCCTTCCTGTCATGTCTTATGAACACAACCCCCTCCCCACTCGACACATGGAGAGAGAGATACAAACACGCACACATGCTGCCCAGCTGTTGTGAATGTGTAAAGGCAATCAGTGATTCTTCCCTCTGGCTACTTTCCACTCCTTAGCAATTGGTCTCTAGGAATGGTTTATGGTGGTGTTAAGACATCCAGACTGCCATAAGTGGCTGTGTTTGGCTCGTGCAGGGGCAGACCCACGTCGAGGTGGCTGCGTTTGGCTAGGTCAGGGTCGTCCAGGGGCAGACCCACGTCATGGTGGCTGTGTTTGGCTAAGTCAGGGGCAGACCCACGTCGAGGTGGCTGCGTTTGGCTAGGTCAGGGGCAGACTCACGTCGAGGTGGCTGCGTTTGGCTAGGTCAGGGGCAGACCCACGTCGAGGTGGCTGCGTTTGGCTAGGTCAGGGGCAGACCCACGTCGAGGTGGCTGCGTTTGGCTAGGTCAGGGGCAGACCCACGTCGAGGTGGCTGCGTTTGGCTAGGTCAGGGGCAGACCCACGTCGAGGTGGCTGCGTTTGGCTAGGTCAGGGGCAGACCCACGTCGAGGTGGCTGCGTTTGACTAGGTCAGGGGCAGACCCACGTCGAGGTGGCTGCGTTTGACTAGGTCAGGGCCAGACCCACGTCGAGGTGGCTGCGTTTGGCTAGGTCAGGGGTTAGACGTGTCCGGATATGTTAAACTCAATTTGTTTGCCAATTGCACAAGTCCACAAGGAAATGATTGAGTGAGTGGGAGAGTTAAAGGAACGGCACATCCTGGCCTTTGTTATACTTACCAGTTCTCACTGTGTACTTTAACATTGAATTACAGTTGAAGTCAGAAGTTTACATACACCTTAGCCAAATACATTTAAACTCAGTTTTTCACAATTCCTGACATTTAATCCTAATAGAAATTCCCTGTCTTAGGTCAGTTAGGATCACTCATTTATTTTATGAATGTGAAATGTCAGAATAATAGTATAGTGATTTCTTTCAGCTTTTATTTCTTTCATCACAATCCCAGTGGGTCAGAAGTTTGCATACACTCAATTAGTATTTGGTAGCATTGCCTTTTAAATTGTTCAACTTGGGTCAAATGTTTTGGGTAGCCTTCCATTATCTTCCCACAATAAGTTGGGTTAATTTTGGCCCATTCCTCCTGACAGAGCTGGTGTAACTGAGTCAGGTTTGTAGGCCTCCTTGTTCGCACACGCTTTTTCAATTCTTCCCACAAATTTTCTATAGGATAATTTATAGGCTACTTTCCACTCCTTAGCAATTGGTCTCTAGGAATGGTTTATGGTGGTGTTAAGACATCCAGACTGCCATAAGTGGCTGTGTTTGGCTCGTGCAGGGGCAGACCCACGTCGAGGTGGCTGCGTTTGGCTAGGTCAGGGTCGTCCAGGGGCAGACCCACGTCATGGTGGCTGTGTTTGGCTAAGTCAGGGGCAGACCCACGTCGAGGTGGCTGCGTTTGGCTAGGTCAGGGGCAGACTCACGTCGAGGTGGCTGCGTTTGGCTAGGTCAGGGGCAGACCCACGTCGAGGTGGCTGCGTTTGGCTAGGTCAGGGGCAGACCCACGTCGAGGTGGCTGCGTTTGGCTAGGTCAGGGGCAGACCCACGTCGAGGTGGCTGCGTTTGGCTAGGTCAGGGGCAGACCCACGTCGAGGTGGCTGCGTTTGGCTAGGTCAGGGGCAGACCCACGTCGAGGTGGCTGCGTTTGGCTAGGTCAGGGGCAGACCCACGTCGAGGTGGCTGCGTTTGACTAGGTCAGGGCCAGACCCACGTCGAGGTGGCTGCGTTTGACTAGGTCAGGGGCAGACCCACGTCAAGGTGGCTGCGTTTGACTAGGTCAGGGGTTAGACGTGTCCGGATATGTTAAACTCAATTTGTTTGCCAATTGCACAAGTCCACAAGGAAATGACTGAGTGAGTGGGAGAGTTAAAGGAACGGCACATCCTGGCCTTTGTTATACTTAAATTGTTCAACTTGGGTCAAATGTTTTGGGTAGCCTTCCATTATCTTCCCACAATAAGTTGGGTTAATTTTGGCCCATTCCTCCTGACAGAGCTGGTGTAACTGAGTCAGGTTTGTAGGCCTCCTTGTTCGCACACGCTTTTTCAATTCTTCCCACAAATTTTCTATAGGATTGAGGTCAGGGCTTTGTGATGGCCACTCTGATACCTTGACTTTGTTGTCCTTAAGCCATTTTGCCACAACTTTGGAAGTATGCTTGGTCCATTATTGTATTGTCCATTTGGAAGACCCATTTGCGACCAAGCTTTAACTTCCTGACTGATGTCTTGATGTTGCTTCAATATATCCACATAATTTTCCTTTCTCATGATGCCATCTATTTTGTGAAGTGCACCAGTCCCTCCTGCAGCAAAGCACCTCCACAACATGATGCTGCCACCCCCGTGCTTCACGGTTGGGATAATGTTCTTTGGCTTGCAATCCTCCCCCTTTTTCCTCCAAACATAACGATGGTCATTATGGCCAAACAGTTCAATTTTTGTTTCATCAGACCAGAGGACATTTCTCCAAAAAGTACGATCTTTGTCCCCATGTGCAGCTGCAATCCGTAGTCTGACTTTTTTATGGCGGTTTTGGAGCAGGGGCTTCCTCCTTGCTGAGTGGCCTTTCAGGTTATGTCGCTATAGGACTTTTAATGTGAATATAGATACTTTTGTACCTGTTAAAATGCTGGAGGAAACGAGGTCCTTTGCTGTTGTTCTGGGATTGATTTGCACTTCTCGCACCAAAGTACGTTAATCTCTAGGAGACAGAACGCGTCTCCTCCCTGAGCGGTATGACAGCTGCGTGGTCCCATGGTGTTTATACTTACGTACTATTGTTTGTACAGATGAACGTGGTACCTTCAGTCATTTGGAAATTGCTCCCAAGTATGAACCAGACTTGTGGAGGTCTACCATTTTTTTTCTGAGGTCTTGGCTGATTTATTTTGATTTTCCCATGATGTCAAGCAAGGAGGCACTGAGTTTGAAGGTAGGCCTTGAAATACATCCACAGGTACAGCTCCATTTGACTCAAATGATGTCAATTAGCCTGTCAGAAGCCTCTAAAGCCATGACATTTTCTGGAATTTTCCAAGCTTTTTAAAGGCACAGTCAACTTAGTGTATGTCAAATTCTGACCCACTGGAATTGTGATACAGTGAAATAATCTGTAAACAATTGTTGGAAAAATTACTTGTGTCATGCACAAAGTAGATGTCCTAACCAACTTGCCAAAACTATAGTTTGTTAACAAGAAATTTGTGGAGTGGTTTAAAAACAAGTTTTAATGACTAAGTGTATGTAAACTTCGGACTTCAACTGTATATTACAAAGATTTGCAAATTACTTTGCTTGTGTCTTGGTGACACCCTCCCAGGTGAAATGTTTGATCTCCATTCAGCTCATTTACGCCACTATAAACGAAGCCAGCCAGTCAGTCCAGCCAAGAGGTCCAATGTCCAGTTGTCTTCCACCCTCTCAGAATATAAGTTAACATAAACTCAGCAAAAAAAGAAAGATAATTATTTGTAAAGGGTTTTAACACTGTTTCCCATGCTTGTTCAATGAACCATAAACAATTAATGAACATGCACCTGTGGAAAGGTCATTAAGACACTAGCAGCTTACAGACGGTAGGCAATTAAGGTCACAGTTCTGAAGACTTACGACACTAAAGAGGCCTTTCCACTGACTCTGAAAAACACCAAAAGAAAGATGCCCAGGGTCCCTGCTCATCTGGGTGAACATGCCTTAGGCATGCTGCAAGGAGGCATGAGGACTGCAGATGTGGCCAGAGCAATAAATTGCAATATCCATACTGTGAGATGCCTAAGACAGCGCTACAGGGAGACAGGATGGACAGCTGATTGTTCTCGCAGTGGCAGACCACATGTAGCAACACCTGCACAGGATCGGTACAGCCGAACATCACACCTGCGGGACAGGTACAGGATGGCAACAAGTGCCCAAGTTACACCAGGAACGCACAATCCCTCCATCAGTGCTCAGACTGTCCGCAATACACTGAGAGAGGCTGGACTGATGGCTTGTAGGTCTGTTGTAAGGCAGGTCCTCGCCAGACATCACCGGCAACAACGTTGCCTATGGGCACAAACCCACCGTTGCTGGACCAGACAGGACTGGCAAAGAGTGCTCTTCACTGACAAGTCACAGTTTTGTCTCACCAGGGGTGATGGTCGAATTCACGTTTATCGTCAAAGGAATGAGTACACCAAGGCCTGTACTCTGGAGCGGGATCGATTTGGAGGTGGAGGGTCCATCATGGTTTGGGGCGGTGTGTCACAGCATCATCGGACTGAGTTTGTTGTCATTGCAGGCAATCTCAATGCTGTGCATTACAGGGAAGACATCCTCCTCCTTCATACCCTTCCTGCAGGCTCATCCTGACATGACCCTCCAGCATTACAATACCATACTGCTTGTTCTGTGCATGTTTTCCTGCAAGACAGGAATGTCAGTGTTCTGCCATGGCCTGCGACGAGCCCGGATCTCAATCCCATAGAGCATATCTGGGACATGTTGGATCAGAGGGTGAGGGCTAAGACCATTCCCCCCCCCCCCCCCCCACAGAAATGTCCGGGAACTTGCAGGTGTCTTGGTGGGGGAGGTGGGTAACCTCACCAGATACCGACTGTTACTTTTGATATTGACCCCCCCCCCGCCTTGTTCAGGGACACATTATTCCATTTATTTTAGTCACATGTCTGTGGAACTTGTTCAATTTATGTCTCAGTTGTTGAATCTTGTTATGTTCATACAAATATTTACACATGTTTAAGTTTGCTGTTAATAAACGCAGTTGACAGTGAGCGAATGTTTCTTTTTTTGCTGAGTTTATCTAAGGACATATCTAGGATTACCCTAAACCCAAACCTCACACTGACCATTGTGGGAATGATTCATCCCTGACCGCTCTCAGTGGTCAGGGATGAATGCTACCCACTGATGACCTCCTCCTATCCAGCCCTTCTCACTGCTGCCCCCTTGTGTTGTGTTGTCTCCCTCCAGGTACCGAGCCTTCACATTTAGCCTCACCTTCCTGCTGTACACCAGCTTCCACCTGTCCAGAAAACCCATCAGCATCGTCAAGGTAACGTGTGTGTATGTATGTATGTATGTATGTATGTATGTATGTATGTATGCATGTATGTATATATATTTATATATCTGATGTCCCTATAGGGAATTTACTGGACTATACTGGCATAGCACATAATAAGAGATTTACTAAATATACACTCCTATCCACACATTAAATATACATGTTATCAGCACAGGTGTTATTGTAACCTGAACAGCCTCAATGTGATTCATCCTGCTACTATATCTGGGGCGCAACATTCTGAAATTGCATTTTCGTCCCCCCCAGTTTTATCATTGGAATATGATACAAAACGAGGCAACGGTGTGCTTTCGAACCATGGGACACTTCCGAGCTGTCGGGTAGGCTGTTTGGAGTGTTTATCCGACTGGATACAAAATAAATTGTCCCCCCCCCCACCCCCAAAGTTGCGCCCCTGTCTGTGACAGTATATCAGAATGACAGTATCCCTCCCAAAGCAGAGCCAGGGATCAACTATTTATGTAACCAATGTTATCCACCATTGTTTACCTTGGAACCATAGCATGGCTGGAAGCACCTTGACATTTAGTATTAAATATATTTTAGATTAATGTTTGACCAGCTATATATGTTGGGTTTACTGTAGTTTGTGCTTTTTTTGTTCAGTGCGTGCACACACACGTGAATGTTTGCTCAATATGATTATTTGTTCCACAGAGTGAGCTGCATAAGAACTGCTCAGCTCTCAATGAGCTCTCCACAGCCAGTAGTAACCAGCTGCCAAACCTCCACACAGCTGCAGAGTGCAGCTGGAAACCCTTCGGTGAGACCCCACTCAACCCTTGTTCCCCCCCCCCCCCCCTTTCAGTCTCTCAATCCCTCTTTCTCCCACTTGCTCTACTAAATGTTATGCATCCTCTATCCCTACACTTATCACTAATCACACATTTGTTACTATTCATTCACACATTGTTGTCGATCCCCATAACCAAACCCAGGAGCCTGTATTCAGATGAGTGGTCCTTGGTTGAATTGATGTCATTCTCATGTAAAACTACCTCCATATCTAGATAAAAGCAACTATAAGCAGCTGCTGGGAGCCATGGACTACTCCTTCCTCTGTGCCTATGCTGTGGGCATGTTCCTCAGGTAAGGCTAAAACTAGGCTGTCCACATTACCTGATCAGGAATACCTCTGGCCTCTAGTTATCGGATAAAGCGCTTCCCCCATCTCTCATCCTTCAGTCAGTCAGTCACACTGCAGAGTCTAGGGCTGTTGCGGTGACCGTATTACCGCAGGTGGTCACGAGTCTTGAAGGCAGTCAAATTCCACATGACCGTTTAGTCACAGTGATTAGGCTTCTCCAAGCTCTGATGCTGCTGATGGTCATTAGTAACCTACCAACTTGCTAACTGCCTGGTACTCCGCACTCTATTGTCCCTCTCATCACTCTGACATCAATGCAAATGTCTTCGAAAATCCAATCAAACACTTCATGAGAGTTCATGAGCTCATGTTGTGCAACGTTTTTCTATAGGCTATGAAATGGTGTGAGAAAACAAGAGTGATGGCCTCTTAAAAAGAGGATCCTTTAGCTTTCTATAGGCTAGGCCTACTATAATTTATTTCTCAACTTTCCTAATATTAAGTACATTGCTTATTTTACAACAGGAGGATAGCCTACCTGGCTGGCATGGAAATGAACCACAGGAAAAGTGTCCTCCTTTTGGTACATAGATGACATGCGTTTCTTTTTTTCTCCTGTCACAGTTCTGAGACGGGTGCATGAAAATGGTCCATTCTAAATCAAAACATGTTTCACGCATATATATAGTATATGTAAAGACCAGATTAAATCAAGAATAGTCTGATGGGTGACAATATTAGCATATCACTCGTGAATGATGCCCAGCGTAAGACAATGCCTTTTTTTGTTGTTGCGGCTTTTATTCAAATCATGGTGTCTGTCACACCTTATGTAGCCTGGCCCATAGGCCTACATTTTTTTTGATAAGGTTTGTAATCAACTAACGTGGCCAAAATAACTTCTTAAAATGAAGAACATTCATTCGCTTTACAAGGGGTGTAGAGCCTAACTGGCAGCGTTTGAGTTTCAAGTTTGGGGAGGATAATTGTTCACCATAAAAATGCACCTTTTATAATAAAAGCATTACATGAATAATCACATTTGTGGTCACTTTTGATAATGGTGTTTTCCTGCTAATGGAGCACTTTTGCTTTTAGCCTTCTGCCATGTGCACTTTGCTGCACTTACAGTGTGAAGAAACAGCCTAATAGTTTAGCAACATTTAAAGCTAAACGTTCTGCTCTGTTGCGTCAGCCACATTGCGTCATTTCTTTTTTTTGACTCTCGTGGTTGTATTAATTTGGGACCTATCACATCCCGCAGCTGTCCCGGACTATGTTTGGAATATTTATTTCTCACATAGAGTTGATCAACTTTGGTACTATGGGGGATAGTAGATTGACAGGCTAGTGCTTTTGCTGTTTGTTAGGCCTATTCTTCTTGATGGCTGACAAAGTAAATGTGGACAGTTCTTCCGATATCTTCAATATGCACCTCAGAATTGGATAAGTACGCGCGCAGTTGCGTCCCCAGTGTGTCTGTTTTCACTTGTAACCTAAAAAAAGACCCAATCACGTGATGGAAAGCCATGTGAGTGAGGGGTGCTTTTGAGCACTCTGGGAGAAGGGCACAACCCAGCACTCCGGGCCAAGGACACAACGGCCACGCCGCAAAAGGCATGGCTTTTTTTCCCGGGTGCATTACGGCCACACAAAGGGGATGCAGCCAGGAAATTCAAGGCATTATCAAGTGCTTGTCAGATTGTGAATGAGAGACGACTGAGGAAGTACGTGTGTGTGTGTACAGTCTGTGAAAAAAAACAAAGCGGAGCTCATGCCATTTCAAGCAACTTTTAAAAAATCATTAGAGTTGCATCATGCAGCCTTACAATGTATTAAAAATCTAAACATATAGTCCAATGTTTGTAGAACAACTAAAGTTACACGAATAACTCTAAAATTAAGCAAATAGAAGTATCTATTTCTTTGTTAGCCGCATGTGCGCACTCCCTCACGTCGTTTGGAGAAAATATCCATTCTATTTTATTCAGCTTTGTTCAGTAGTATTCTTCGTACTATAATATAAAATAATTCCAAGGAATTCTAAGAAACTCTTGTCTGCTAAATGAACTGGTGTAGGCCACAGCCATTTAACATAGCCAGATCAGGACCTAACATAAGGACAACTCAGAGTTACTACTACTGTTGCTACTCTGTTCTTCTGAAATGGACTACATTTCCCTATCATGTTTCTTTAGACCTGTCTAAAATAAATAATGGATTTATTGTGGCGGTGTAGGCTATATTACATGGAGTTATTAGACTTTTAAAAATGTAGATGTTCTACAGGTCTGTATCAGTGGCTTGTAGGCCATGTGCGGAAGCCAGGAGATGCTAAATGTGTTTATGTTAATTAACGGTCAATTACCATGAGAGGGCAGTTATTTGCTTGAGAATCACCGGCTGATGAAATTTTGTGACCTCCACAGCGCTAGCAGAGTCTAGCAGAGTGTTTGTCCCATTTTGTGAATTCTTGGTTGGTGAGCAGACCCTGATTCAAAAATTTGAACTGATATCAATTATTTTTAGTCAGATCCTAATTGGGATATTGAATTTTATGTTCCTTTTTATGGCGTAGAAGGCCCTTCTTACCTTGTCTCTCAAATCAATCACAGAGGTAGGTATAGTTTGTGCTCTAGGGAAATGGTATCTAGATGGAATTTGTATTTGTGGTCCTGGTGACGGGACCTTTTTTGCAACACAATTATTTGTCTATTTTTTTTATTTTACTTTTTTACTGTCTGCGCTTCCATTCAACATTTTGGGTCAATTAGAAATGTTCTTGTTTTTGAATGAAAAGCATGTTTTTTTTGTCCATTTAAAATAACATCAAATTGATCAGAAATACAGTGTAGACATTAATGTTGTAAATGACTATTGTTGCAGGAAAAGGCAGATTTTTTAAACGGAATATCTATGTAGACGTACAGAGGTCCATTATCAGCAACCATCACTCCTGAGTTCCCATGGCACATTGTGTTAGCTAATCCAAGTTTATCATTTGAAAAGGCTAATTTATCATCAGAAAACCCTTTTGCAATTATTTTAGCACAGCTGAAAACTGTAGTCCTGCTTAAAGAAGCAATAAAACTGGCCTACTTTAGACTAGTTGAGTATCTGGAGCATCAGCATTTGGGTTTGATTACAGGCTCAAAATGGCCAGAAACAAATAACTGTCTTCTGAAACTCGTCAGTCTATTCTTGTTCTGAGAAATGAAGGCTATAATATTAACAATGTCTACACTGTATTTCTGATCAATTTGATGTTATTTTAATGAACAAAAATGTTTATTTTGACCCCAATCTTTTGAATGGTAGTGTAGGTGCTGCTGTAGGCCCTCCTTGGTTGGTGACAGAAGCAACAGATCATCAGTAAACAGTAGACATTTGACTTCAGATTCTAGTAGGGTGAGGCCTGGTGCTGCAGACTGTTCTAGTGCCCTCGCCTATGTATGTATGTATGTAATGTAATGTATGTACAGTTGAAGTCGGAAGTTTACATACACTTAGGTTGGAGTCATTAACTCGTTTTTCAACCACTCCACAAATTTCTTGTTAACAAACTATAGTTTTGGCAAGTCGGTTAGGGCATCTACTTTGTGCATGACACAAGTAATTTTTCCAACAATTGATTACAGACAGATTATTTCAATTATAATTCACTGTATCACAATTCCAGTGGGTCAGATGTTTACATACACTAAATTGACTGTGCCTTTAAACAGCTTGGAAAATTCCAGAAGATAATATCATGGCTTTAGGAGCTTCTGATAGGCTAATTGACATCATTTGAGTCAATTGGAGGTGTACCTGTGAATGTATTTCAAGGCCTACCTTCAAACTCAATGCCTCTTTGCTTGACATCATGGGAAAATCAAAAGAAATCAGGCAAAAAAAAATGGTAGACCTCCACAAGTACGCAATAGTACGCAAGTATAAACGCCATGGGACCACGCATACCGCTTCAGGAAGGGAGACGAGTTCTGTCTCCTAAAGATGAACTTACCTTGGTGCGCTAAGTGCAAATCAATTCCAGTACAACAGCAAAGGACCTTGTGAAGATTCTGGAGGAAACTGGTACAAAAGTATCCTATATCCACTGTAGAACGAGTCCTATATCGACATAACCTGAAAGGCCACTCAGCAAGGAAGAAGCCCCTGCTCCAAAACCGCCATAAAGAAGCCAGACTACGGTTTGCAACTGCACATGGGGACAAAGATCGTACTTTTGGGAGAAATGTCCTCTGGTCTGATGAAAAAAATAGAACTGTTTGGCCATAATGACCATCGTTTTGTTTGGAGGAAAAAGGGGGAGGATTGCGAGCTGAACAACACCATCCCAACCGTGAAGCACGGGGGTGGCAGCATCATGTTGTGGGGGTGCTTTGCTGCAGGACGGACTGGTGCACTTCACAAAATAGATGGCATCATGAGGGAGGAAAATTATGTGGCTATATTGAAGCAACATCTCAAGACATCAGTCAGGAAGTTAAAGCTTGTTCGCAAATGGGTCTTCCAAATGGACAGTGACCCCCAAGCATACTTCCAAAGTTGTGGCAAACCCAACTTTTTGTGGGAATCTTGTGGAAGGCTAACCAAAACGTTTGACCCAAGTTAAACAATTTAAAGGCAATGCTACCAAATACTAATTGCATGTATGTAAACTTCTGACCCACTGGGAATGTGATGAAAGAAGGAAATCTGAAAAATCATTCTCTCAGATATTATTCTGACGTTTCACTTTCTTAAATATTGTGGTGATCCTAACTGACCTTAGACAGGGAATCTTTACTAGGATTACATTTCAGGGATTGTAAAAAACGGAGTTTAAATGTATTTGGTTAAGGTGTATGTAAACTTCTGACCTTAACTGTATGTATGTTGAAGAGGGTGGGTGTCAAGCTGCATCCCTGCTTCATCACACAGCACTGAGGAAAGAAATCTGTTTGTTTTTAAAATTTTAACCGCACACTTGTTTTGTGGATTTTATGTTGTTTATACCGCATTCCATCAATTTATTTAGCCGACCCCTATGTCAAATTGAGTCAAGCTTTTTTCAAAACAAGAAGATTTTATTTTGTTTGTTTTTAGGGTGTGCTGGGTGAATACGTTGTCTGTCGCATGGTAATTTGGTTAAAAGCCAATTTTTTAATTTGCTCAGGATGTTTTCACTGAGGAAATGTAGGAGGCTGCTGTTAATGATAATGAAGAGAATTTGCTGTTGATGCAGATCCCACAGTAGTTTTTGGGGACCAGTCCTTGGTTCCAAGTATTGGGGAAGATGCCAGAGCTGAGGATTGTTAGATTTGTAATTGATCATGTCTATGTTTTTGTTCTTTCTTCATAGGGCCAAAATGAGAAGTGGTTTATCCAGACGCCTCTGTTTTGGATAGTTAGCTCTTCGTGTTGTTGTTTAGTGTGTTCGGATTTTCCCCGACGTGGTTCGATTCTATGGATTCTTCAATAACATTGAGCTGGTTTCTGGTGTGCTGTTCCTTTTTTCCTTAGTATATTCCTGTACCGTTTCAGTGTTTAAACATAGTAAAGGTGTCATGTTTTCTGGGTCTGTTTTTGGTTGGATATGTTTTTCAATTTCTTTCTTAGGTTTTTGCATTCTTCATCAAACCATTGTCATTTTTAGATTTGATGGTGAAGCTGGAAGGTCAAATATACTGTTTTGGCTTTCTATTGCCAGTTTTACGCATTCACTATTGCAGTGAAATGTTTTGTCCAGGAAGTTGTCTAAAAGCTATTGTTTTTTCCTGTTGTTTTTTGGTATGTTTCTACACTACTTTCTTTCCATCTATAACATTTCTTAATAGTGTGCGGTTTGTTTTGGCTTTGTCTCGTGATTTCAGTGTTGCTCTGTTCAAGTAGAGTAGACTGATTTTGCTGTGATCTGGTAGGAGTGACAGTGGGCTGACTGTGAACCCCGCGAGACTCTGGGTTGAGGTCGGCGATAAAGTAATCTACAGTACTACTGCCAAGGGATGAGCTGTAGTTGTACCTAATAGTAATAGCCCCCTCGACGCCTACCATTGACTATGTACAGGCCCAGTGTGCGACAGAACTGCAGGAGTTGTGACCCATTTTTTGTTGGTTGTTTTTATTGTAGTTGTCAAGGGGGGAATATCTCCCCCCTCGCTCCTTGTGTTCTCTTCTTTTTTTTTTCTTGTCTTTCGCTCTAACCTCTCACTCTTTCCCTCCCTTTCTTTTAGCCCTGAAAGGGTCCTCATTCTGTCTCTCTGTGTTTCCACAGTGTTACAACATGAACACAGTGTGCTTTTCAAGGACCGTGTTGCATAACTAACTCTGTGTCCCAGCAAGGTCAAATGGCTTCTAGCCAAGCTTGTGGTGTGCTGGATGTCATGCCGAATAGTGTTGATATTTTAATGTTTTTTTTTTTCATTCAAAATTGATGTTTCGTTTTTATATAAGGGGTGGATGAAAAATTCTCAATATGCCAGCCTATTTTTATGCTGAATATGCTAGCCATTTTTGTCAGCCTGCATGAACTTTTCTTATGCATTGTTAAAATGTCATTGTGCGTCCTGCAGTGGCATCATCGGTGAGCGCCTGCCCATCCGTCTGTACCTGACGTTTGGCATGCTGATGAGCGGCCTCTTCACCTGTCTGTTTGGCCTGGGCTACATTTACAGCATCCACAGCCTTGGCTTCTATATATTTGTCCAGGTAAGTCACAAAGTGGACCTACTGTAACTACCTACACATGTACAATATCAGTCATAGAAAAGCCATAGAAAATTCTTGGTCTGACATTTCATAGGAAGACTAGTTGAGAATTCAGAGGACAACAGTTCTATATTCTGAATGTTTTTCTAACTCTGTTTCTCCTCTGCCTCAGGTGGCTAATGGCTTGGTTCAGACGACTGGCTGGCCCAGTGTTGTCACATGCATCGGGAACTGGTTTGGCAAGGGAAGGTAAGCCACAAGATCTGTTAAAATGAAACGATTCCTCCATAGTTCAGATACACTGACATTATAGGAGATGCATTGAATATAAAATAGTTATAGAATATACATTTGAAGTTAGAATACTTTAACTGGTGTCTCCAATAGGAGGGGTCTGATCATGGGCATATGGAACTCCCACACCTCGGTGGGCAACATCTTGGGCTCTCTGATCGCAGGCTACTGGGTCTCCTCCAACTGGGGCTTGTCCTTCATCGTTCCCGGCCTCATCATTGCTGCCATGGGAATCATCTGCTTCCTCTTCCTCATTGAACGTGAGTACTGCTACGTGATTGGTTGGACGAGTGAAAGACTTGTTCCATTTGCCTTTGTTTAGCTTTGATGCAGGATTTATGCGACGGTCAGATTTTTGCCTGCTGATATTAAAACATTTAAACTCTGTGTTTTGTCTGTAGATCCAAATGATCTTAGAAGCATCCATGCTGTACAGAACCCTGCTCCCTGCAGGAACAATGTGAGTACTTAGGATGTCTCTCTTGTTCTCAAAAGCATCTCTACTTAGTATAGACATAATATTTAGGACATTTCAGAGGTATAAATTCACAGATATAGACAGGAAAAAGTCCCCATTTGGTTCAATGCTTAGTTTAAATACTAGTTTGAAAATGTGTGTCCAAGAATGGGATCATTGTGTGGATCACACGCCATCAGAATTTACCTGGATAGCATCACATCTGTCGCACATCGCGCCCGACCGTTTCCTAGACAACTGTCGCCCACTTTAGCTCCTTGCGTAGACGTAGAGTACCTGAGTGTCTCTGAGTGTGGGCTGGCTCTGGTAAAAATGCCTCCCTGGAGACGGACACACAAATCAAAAGGGATGAAACATGATTAACTTTTACCATGTGGGCAGATTCCTTGTATAAGCTTTATTTAGGGTTCTTCTTGATTGACAGGTATCATTTTCAGTCTCCCACGCTACTGTGAACTGCATTAGTTTTCTTCACTAGTAGCTGGTGGAACACTGTGTATAATAGTGATGTTAAACTATAGACTCCGTAACATTGTGGTAAACTGTATTGTACATTTTTTTTCTCATGCAGCAAAAGCTGACAAAGAACTGGAATGGGACGAATGGACACAAGCAACTGTACCATTCATACAAACAGGGAGACAAATATGAGGTGTGCCTGTTTTTTATCGGAGTTTGTCTGTGTTTATGTTAGTGTCTGTTTGTGGATCTGTGTTATTAACCAATGTTTTCCCCTCCATCTCTCTCAGAACTGGGACACAGAGCTGCTGCTCCCTCAGGACAACAGTAGTGTTTCTGTCCCAGTACAGCAGGTGGTGGTGGTGAAGAGCGAATCAGAGCCCTCGGCCATCAGCTTCATGGGAGCTCTACGCATTCCGGTCAGTCGCCTGACCTCTCACACCACCCATATCTCTCACACACAATAGCAAAGGCCCAGGCCCTGTTCCCCAAAGCCAGGGCTGTTAAACTCAATTCCTGGAGGGCCATTTATCTGCTGGTTTTTATTATTGCCTTTCAATTCATGTCCAATTCAAGACATAGATAACCAGGTGCAGTGAGTTTCTAACCAATCAATGACCTTAATTGACCAGTCAAGTACCAGGAAGGGGTGAAAACACGCAGATGAGGACATTGGAAAATGGCGACTGTGCTTTAATCGGAAAGTGCGGCAAGTGAAGTGTGATAAGGAATGGAAAATAGTGAAATCAAAGAATGGATCAAAACAAGCAAAAGTTGTAGTAGAAGACAAGGACCGGTCCAATAATGCATTTCTTATTAAACTGTTTTTTGGACAAGGAGGTTCAGTTGCAAAATCCATTTGTATTATCGAGCATTGAAGAAAGCAGTGGGAAAGGTGGGTTCAATCAAGGTGGCTAGAAGCGGCCTTGTTTTGGTTAATTGTGTCATTGAAGAACAGAAGAAGTGTGGACTGGATCTGGCAAATTTGCCCACATCAGAAGTAACATGTATTGCTCTTCGGAGCAGGGTGCCTGCCAAAGGAGTTGTAGCGCTATGATAAAACCGGCTCTCATGAGGACCGCCACGGGAATGGAAGACCCAAAGTTACCGCTGCTGCAGAGGATCAGTTCATTAGAGCTACCAGCCTCAGAAATTGCAGCCCAAATAAATGCTTCACAGAGTTCAAGTAACAGACACATCTCAACATCAACTGTTCAGAGGAGACTGCTTAAATCAGGCCTTCATGGTCAAATTGCTACAAAGAAACCACTACTAAAGGACACCAATAGGAAAAGAGACTTGCTTGGGCCAAGAAACACAAGTAATGGACATTAGACCGGTAGAAATTTGGCCTTTGGTCTGGAGTCAAAATTTTAGATTTTTGGTCCTAACCGCTGTGTCTTTGTGAGACGCAGTGCGGGTGAATGGCTGATCTCTGCATGTGTGTTTCCCACCATAAAGCATAGAGGAGGTGTGATGGTGTGGGGGTGTTTTGCTGGTGACACTGTCTGTGATGTATTTGGAATTCAAGGCACACTTAACCAGCATGTCTACCACAGAATTCTGCAGCGATACGCCATCCCATCTCGTTTGGGCGTAGTGGGACTATCATTTGTTTTTCAACAGGACAATGACCCAACACACCTCCAGGCTGTGTAAGATCTGTTTTTAACAATAATTTGTGATGGAGTGCTGCATCAGATGACCTGGCCTCCACAATCCCCCAACCAAATTGAGATGGTTTGTGATGAGTTAAACCTCAGAGTGAAGGAAAAGCAGCCAACAAGTGCTGAGCATATGTGGGAGCTCCTTCAAGACATTCCAGGCGAAGCTGGTTGAGAGAATGCCACGATTGTGCAAAGCTGTGGCTATCTGAAGGGTGGCAATTTGAAGAATCTCAAATATAAAATATATTTTGATCTGTTTAACAATTAAAAATATTTAAAAAAAAATTACTACATGATTCCATATGTGTTTTCATAGTTTTGATGTGTTCACTATTATTTTACAATGTAGAAAATGGAAAAACCCTTGAATGAGTGGGTGTTCTAAAACTAGTGACCGGTAGTGTAGATGACGAGTACCTTAGTCAGAGAATTCAATGAATGGTCAGTGCATGTCGCCTATTTAACTAGGCAAGTCAGTTTAGAACAAATTCTTATTTACAATGACGACCTACCAAAAGGCCTCCTACGGGCCTCTGATAAAAAAAATATATATATATATATATACAATATAAATATAGGACAAATCACACGAGACACACTACATAAAAAGAGACCTAAGACGACAACATAAGGCAGCAACACATAACACAGCATGGTAGCAACACAACATGACAACAACATGGTAGCAACACAACATGGTAGCAGTAAAAAACATGGTCCAAACATTATTGGGCACAGACAACAGCACAAAGGTCAAGAAGGTAGAGACAACAATACATCATACAAAGCAGCCACAACTGTCAGTAAGAGTGTATATGATTGAGTCTATGAATGAAGAGATGGAGATAAAACTGTCCAGTTTGAGTGTTTTTTGCAGCTTGTTCCTGTCGCTAGCTGCAGCGAACTGAAAAGAGGAGCGACCCAGGGATGTGTGTGCTTTTTGGGACCTTTAACAGAATGTGACTGGCAGAAAGGGTGTTGTATGTAGAGGATGAGGGCTGCAGTAGGTATCTCAGATAGGGGGGACTGAGGTCTAAGAGGATTTTATAAATAAGCATCAACCAGTGGGTCTTGCGACGGGTATACAGAGATGACCAGTTTACAGAGGAGTATAGAATGCAGTGATGTGTCCTATAAGGAGCATTGGTGGCAAATCTGATGGCCGAATGGCGAGAGAACACCCTTACCTGCCAATCTATAAATAATGTCTCTGTAATCTAGCATGGGTAAGATGGTCATCAGAATCTGGGTTAGTTTGGCAGCTGGGGTGAAAGAGGAGTGATTATGATAAATCTAGACTTGGTTTCCTCTAACTTTAGCCAGCAGCTTTGATATGTGCTGAGAGAAGGACAGTGCAACCACTGTATTGGTAATTGAAGGAAGGAGAAAAGCCTATCGATATTATTGTTTGAGGAGACGATACCTGAATATGTGAAGCTTGGATATGTGAGGTATGCGGTGAGAGCGTTTGTGTCCAAACCATCAGTATGGGAATTGTAAAGGATATGGTCAAGTGTCAAATGTTTGCAGGCAGGAGAAGTATGGTATTGAAGAATCAGATAATTTTTTTTGTAGATGTGGTGGGGTTCATACTTCAGACTTCCTTGAGTGCCCTGTTAGGGTGAAGGAGGTTGAGGTGTCAAGGATCAGGGATCTATGTGGAGCCGGTGAAAAAAGTCAAAGGAGCGAGAGGCAACAGTGTTGACGACATGCCTTGCAACCAGTTGCTAGTGTTTTAAGTCAGTCGAGTGATCTGGTTACACTCATTGTGAAGAAGGTAGATATTGTGGCATTTATAGCCACAGTGATTCATTGTACAGCACAAGTGTCAAAGAAGTCCACGAAGCTGGACATCATATCTGCAGATGTTTTTAGGTCTCCAAGACTTCATGGCAGAAGCACTGTCAGGACTATTTTCCTTAGGAAATGTCATGCCCTCACGGGAATCTTCTGAGCCTGTGTGACCTAATTTAGAATGTAAATTTTTTTTTTTACAGAAAAGCAGGTTGGTTTTGTTTAGTTAATTTATATTGTTCATCAAATTGTTGCGAATACCATTTCATACTGTAGAAAAATACCTGCAGACACATGTTCCTTATACACTTAAATAGATCTGAAAGAAATGCATGGGTACTGTACAAGCACCAGGGAAAACCCATGGCACCTAGCATACACCATACAAAGTACCACGCCATTCTATTCTGGAGAAATGTATAGTTTTTATTTGTTGACAGTATGTTTTTCTTTCTCTCTCCAGGGAGTGATAGAGTTCTCGCTCTGTTTGCTGTTTGCCAAGCTGGTCAGCTACACCTTCCTCTTCTGGCTGCCGCTCTACATCACGAAAACGGGTATGTACATTTACACTACATCAGTGGTTCTGAACTGGTGGATTATGGGTTTTGAATGGGTTTTCATATTTTTTAATAAAAGATACTCCTGTCTGAATTGAAACTAATACCAGGTAGAAAGTGTGTAGAAATGACAATGAACCTACTTTTTTGTTTTATAAATTATTCTCTGGAAACTATTATTCTTCAGTCACAGTATTTTCAATATTAACTCAAAAAAGGAACGTCCTCTCACTGTCAACTGCATTTATTTTCAGCGAACTTAACATGTGTAAATATTTGTATGAACATAACAAGATTCAACAACTGAGACAAACTGAACAAGTTCCACAGACCTGTGACTAACAGAAATGGAATAATGTGTCCCTGAACAAAGGGGGGGTGAAAATCAAAAGTAAGAGTCAGTATCTGGTGTGGCCAACAGCTGCATTAAGTACTACAGTGCATCTCCTCATGGACTGCACCAGATTTGCCAGTTCTTGCTGTGAGATGTTACCCACTCTTCCACCAAGGCACCTGCAAGTTCCCAGACATTTCTGGGGGGAATGGTCTTAGCCCTCACCCTCCGATCCAACATGTCCCAGACGTGCTCAATGGGATTGAGATCCGGGCTCTTTGCTGGCCAAGGCAGAACACTGACCTTCCTGTCTTGCAGGAAATCATGCACAGAACGAGCAGTATGGCTGGTGGCATTGTCATGCTGGAGGGTCATGTCAGGATGAGCCTGCAGGAAGGGTACCACATGAGGGAGGGGGATGTCTTCCCTGTAACGCACAGCTTTGAGATTGCCTGCAATCTATAAGTAGTGCCTTTTAGCACATGTTGTGGTTTCAAATAAGTGAGTTGCCAAAATTCTTCATCAAGAATATGAGTAATATGGAATTATTGACAATGAAAAGGTGTGATTGTTGTTCCCTTATCTAATATAATTGCTAAATTTATTGTCTATAGCATTAAAAATTGTTTTCCAGATTGCATTTTGCCCAAACGCGACTGAGATAACATGGTTCAATTTGGGTCCCAAGGCAAAACCAGTTGAGAACCACTACATTACACTGCACCAACACCCTCACCCACTGCTACATTCGTATAGGAACTCTGTCTGTTTGGTCAAGTATACAGTACATGAATCCAGGGCATTGTGGAGAGCTCTATAAGAAGTGTCAGGGCATGCATTCTTTGCTCGCTACCTGCTAGACTTTGTCTGAGACATACTGAATCTATCTGCAATCTGACATTTACAGTGCAGTCGGAAAGTATTCAGACCTCTTGACTTTTCCCACATTTTGTTATGTTACAGCCTTATTCTAAAATGGATTCTATCTTTTTTTTTCTCATTAATCAACACACAGTTCCCCATAATGGCAAAACAAAAACAGTTTTTTTGAAATTTTTGCAAATGTATTACAAATACAAAACTGATATCACAGTTACATAAGTATTCAGACCCTTTACTCAGCACCTTTGGCATCGAGTACAGCTTTTAAGTCTTCTTTGGTATGAAGCTACAAGCTTGGCACAGCTGTATTTGGAGAGTTTCTCCCATTCTTCTCTGCAGACCCTCTCTAGCTCTGTCAGGTTGGATGGGGAACATCGCTGCTAGATATTTTCAGGTCTCTCCAGAGATGTTCGATAGAGTTTAAGTCCGGGCTCTGGCTGGGCCTCTCAAGGACATCAAGACTTATCCCGAAGCCACTCGTGCGTTGTCTTGGCTGTGTGCTTAGTGTCGTTGTCCTTTGGGGCGAAGGTTCACCTTCCAAGTCTGAGGACCTGAGCGATCTGGAGCAGGTTTTCATCAAGGATCTCTCTGTACTTTGCTCCGTTCATCTTTGCCTCGATCCTGACTAGTCTCCTTGTCCCTGCTGCTAAAAAACATTCCCACAGCATGATGCTGCCACCACCATGCTTCACCGTAAGGATGGTGCCTGGTTTCTTCCTGACGTAACGCTTGGCATTGTGACCAAAGAGTTCAATCTTGGCTTCATCAGACCAGAGAATTTTGTTTCTCATGGTCTGAGAGTCTAGGTGCCTTTTGGCAAGCTCCAAGTGGGCTGGCATGTGCATTTTACTGAGTGTCGTCTTCTGTCTGGCCCCTCTACTATAGAGGCCTGATAGGTGGAATGCTGCAGAGATGTTTGTCCTTCTGGAAGGTTCTCCCATCTCCACAGAGGAACTCTGGATCTCTGTCAGTGACCATCGGATTCTTGGTCACCTCTCTGACCAAGGCCCTTCTACCCCGATTGCTCAGTTTGGCCAGGCAGCCAGCTCTAGGAAGAGTCTTAGTGGTTCCAAGCTTCTTCCATTTTTAAGAAGGATGGAGGCCACTGTGTTCTTGGGGACCTTCAATGCTACAGAAATGTTTTGGTACCCTTCCCCAGATCTGTGCCTCGACATAGTCCTGTCTCGGAGCTCTACGGACAATTTCTTCAACCTCATGGCTTGGTTTTTGCTCTGACATGCACTGTCAACTGTGTGTGCCTTCCCAATTCATGTCCAATCAATTGAATTTACCACAAGTGGACTCCAATTAAGTTGTAGAAACATCTCACGGATGATCGATGGAAACAGGATGCACTTGAGCTCAATTTCGAGTCTCATCGCATAAGGTCTGAATGCTTCTGTAAATAAAGAATCTGTTTTTGATGCAAACATTTCTAAAAACCTGTTTTTGCTTTGTCACTATGGGGTATTGTGTGTAGGTTGATTTTAAATTAAAAAAAAGATTTCTACATTTTAGAATACGTATTTATTTTATTTAACTAGGCATGTCCGTTAAGAAAAAATGATTGTTTACAATGACGGCCTACCCCGGCCAAACCCAGACGACGCTGGGCCAGTTGTGCAACGCCCTATGGGACTCGCAATCACAGCCGGATGTGATGCAGCCTGTATTCGAACCAGGTACTGCAGTGACGCGTCTTGCACTGAGATGCAGTGTCTTAGACCACATAACAAAATGTTGAAAAAGTCAAGAGGTCTCAATACTTTCCGAATGCACTGTATGTCTTGATAATCTGTGGTCAAACCAGCTCTACCTGTTAGGACAGAGGTTCCCAAACGTTTTCACTCGGGGCCCCTTTCCAGCAGTTTGGGAACCACTGTGAGAGGATACCTATGCTTTGTTTGTTGTTTTTGTTAGTATCCTGTGTCACTTATTTAGTTTGCCAGAGGGTGTGTGAAGATAATAGACCTGTCTCTCAGCTCACCTAGATGCCAAGAAGGCCGGAGATCTCTCCACTCTGTTTGACGTGGGAGGAATTGTGGGTATGTTCCCTTTTTTTAGTTTTTTCAGTGGTTGTTTGTAGTTCTGATCCTTTTGTATGACTCTTTCTACGAACCAAATAACTTTATGATCTGGATATTTGTGTACTCCTGTGTGTGTTGCCAGAGATTTGATTTGTATGCATGAATGAATGATGTCAGGACTTCCTAATTCATCATTGGAATTGAACTACCCGCAAACCACACATCTTGATTGTTGTGCTAATCTAATCTCTTTCTCTGTGTGTAGGGGGAATATTGGCTGGGGTCATATCTGATAAGCTGGGAAAGAGAGCCACCACCTGTGCAGTGATGCTGCTGCTGGCTGCTCCTATAGTGAGTCTCTTTCCCCGTGTGGCTCCATTTCTTTCTCTCTCTTTCTCTGTTTCTGAGAATCAAACCAACTATCCTGGTGTTGCAAGAACCATGCTCTACCAACTGAGCTACAGAAGATCGCTGAGCTTCAGAGGACTGTTGACCATCTCAAGGGCTAAACATAAGCATGCATCATTAATCTTATAGGACATATTTTTTTTAATGTTTTTGTTCTGTATCTCAGCTTTATGGCTTCTCCATGATCAGCGAGTTTGGACTGGGACCGACCATAGGTAAGGATCTATTTATATTACTAAGTCCAGTTTGTGTTGCTCTTGTGAGAGGGATTGTAGACTGACTTCATGAATCACGCTCCTGGGCCCGTTGACATAATGGCTGTGCTATTCTGACTGTCAATAACGCACAGGTGAACAGAGCTATGATCAAGTGGATAATGTTGTGATGGGCCATTTTCTTCATAGGTATGCTACTGGTGTGTGGAGGACTTGTGAATGGGCCATATGCCCTAATTACAACAGCAGTGGCTGCTGATCTGGTAAGTGTGTAGTGAGTGAGTCTTTCTCACTGTTGTTTTACACTTATATAATCCTCCCTAGTAGTAGTGGGGGGGGGGGGTCTGTCTCTGACCTCATATCCCGTCCCACTCTGTTTTGACCTTTGAACCTAGGGAACACACAAGAGCCTCAAGGGCAATGCCAGAGCCCTTTCTACTGTCACGGCCATCATTGACGGCACAGGATCAGTAGGTCAGTCTCTCACCTCCATCCATACCAGTAGATCCTATGTGATAAGTTAGCTCCATGAGGGGATAGCTAATGACATGGGGTTGCTTTAGAATTTAGCATAGGTCTAGCTCTGTGACTTACAAACTGTCCTGTGATCTGTTCTTTTCAGGTGCAGCAATAGGCCCCCTTCTGGCAGGAGTGTTGTCGTCACAGGGCTGGGATCAGGTCTTTTACATGCTGATGGCAGCTGACTTCCTAGCACTGCTGGTAGGTGCTGATGCTTGTTAAAACCTGTTGGGGCAAGGAGTTCCCCTCAGTCCCCCCCCCCCCCCCCGTTGAGCTGAAAAGGTGGTGCAGGGAATTCAATATATACAGTGCCTTGCGAAAGTATTTGGCCCCCTTGAACTTTGCGACCTTTTGCCACATTTCAGGCTTCAAACATAAAGATTTGTGAAGAATCAACAACAAGTGGGACACAATCATGAAGTGGAATGACATTTATTGGATATTTCAAACTTTTTTAACAAATCAAAAACGTAAAAATTGGCCGTGCAAAATTATTCAGCCCCCTTAAGTTAATACTTTGTAGCACCACCTTTTGCTGCGATTACAGCTGTAAGTCTCTTCAGGTATGTCTCTATCAGTTTTGCACATCGAGAGACTGAAATTTTTTCCCATTCCTCCTTGCAAAACAGCTCGAGCTCAGTGAGGTTGGATGGAAAGCATTTGTGAACAGCAGTTTTCAGTTCTTTCCACAGATTCTCGATTGGATTCAGGTCTGGACTTTGACTTGGCCATTCTAACACCTGGATATGTTTATTTTTGAACCATTCCATTGTAGATTTTGCTTTATGTTTTGGATCATTGTCTTGTTGGAAGACAAATCTCCGTCCCAGTCTCAGGTCTTTTGCAGACTCCATCAGGTTTTCTTCCAGAATGGTCCTGTATTTGGCTCCATCCATCTTCCCATCAATTTTAACCATCTTTCCTGTCCCTGCTGAAGAAAATCAGGCCCAAACCATGATGCTGCCACCACCATGTTTGACAGTGGGGATGGTGTGTTCAGCTGTGTTGCTTTTACGCCAAACATAACGTTTTGCATTGTTGCCAAAAAGTTCAATTTTGGTTTCATCTGACCAGAGCACCTTCTTCCACATGTTTGGTGTGTCTCCCAGGTGGCTTGTGGCAAACTTTAAACGACACTTTTTATGGATATCTTTAAGAAATGGCTTTCTTCTTGCCACTCTTCCATAAAGGCCAGATTCGTGCAATATACGAATGATTGTTGTCCTATGGACAGAGTCTCCCACCTCAGCTGTAGATCTCTGCAGTTCATCCAGAGTGATCATGGGCCTCTTGGCTGCATCTCTGATCAGTCTTCTCCTTGTATGAGCTGAAAGTTTAGAGGGACGGCCAGGTCTTGGTAGATTTGCAGTGGTCTGATACTCCTTCCATTTCAATATTATCGCTTGCACAGTGCTCCTTGGGATGTTTAAAGCTTGGGAAATCTTTTTGTATCCAAATCCGGCTTTAAACTTCTTCACAACAGTATCTCGGACCTGCCTGGTGTGTTCCTTGTTCTTCATGATGCTCTCTGCGCTTTTAACGGACCTCTGAGACTATCACAGTGCAGGTGCATTTATACGGAGACTTGATTACACACAGGTGGATTGTATTTATCATCATTAGTCATTTAGGTCAACATTGGATCATTCAGAGATCCTCACTGAACTTCTGGAGAGAGTTTGCTGCACTGAAAGTAAAGAGGCTGAATAATTTTGCACGCCCAATTTTTCAGTTTTTGATTTGTTAAGAAAGTTTGAAATATCCAATAAATGTCGTTCCACTTCATGATTGTGTCCCACTTGTTGTTGATTCTTCACAAAAAAATACAGTTTTATATCTTTATGTTTGAAGCCTGAAATGTGGCAAAAGGTCGCAAAGTTCAAGGGGGCCGAATACTTTCGCAAGGCACTGTGTATATATATATATATATATATATATATATATATATATATATATATATAACTTTCACACAAGTCCAATACCTCAAATGAAAGATAAACATCTTGTTCATCTACCCATCATGTCAGATTTTTAAAATGTTTTACAGCGAAAACACACAAAACCAAACCAAAGAAAAAACGCAGCCATTTTTTCCAGCCAAAGATAAAATCACAAAAGCAGGATTATAAATAAAATGAATTACTAACCTCTTGAAAATCTTCATCAGATGACAGTCATATGACATGTTACACAGTACATTTATGTTTTGTTCGATAATATGCATTTTTATATCCACAAATCTTGGTTTACATTGATGCCATGTTCAGAAATTCCTCCAAAATATCCGGAGAAATTATAGAAAGCTACGCCAGATAACAGAAATACTCATCATAAACTTTGACTAAAGATACATGTTCTACATATAATTAAAGATACACTGGTTCTTAATGCAACCGCTGTGTCAGATTTTTTTTAAACGTTACGGAAAAAGCCTAACATCGCAATAATCTGAGACGGCGCTCAGACGTAACCGCCATGTTGGAGTCAACAGAAATACGAAATTACAACATAAATATTCCCTTACCTTTGATCTTTCATCAGAATGCAGTGCAAGGAGTCCTAGTTCCACAATAAATTGTTGTTTTGTTCCATAATGTCCAATACTAGTGTCCAAGTAGCTGCATTTGCTATCACTTTCAGCTCACGTGCCCAAAAACTGACTGCTGGTCCAAGATAACTTGCACGAAAACTTCCAAAATATATATTCCAGGTCGACTAAACTGGTCAAACTAAGTAGAGAATCAATCTTCAGGATGTTATTATCATATATATCCAATAACGTTCCAACCGGATCATACGTTTTCATCTGGGGCCGAATGGAACAGCCGTAGCACCCACAGAGAAATGCGCCACAGCAAAATGGCATTCAGTCGGGACACTGACTATTTTCCCTCCCATTAGGTCAAAGTTCACAGCAAATGCTCCATTACACTTTCTACTGCATGAGGACATCTAGAGGAAGGCGTAGGAAGTACTTCCAGATCCATATCTTGTTGGGAAAGGAGGGGGCGATGACGTCAAAGTTGCCCCAACTTTCAGAATTTATTTTCTTGTTTGGAAGATTGCCTGCCCTATGAGTTCTGTTATACTCACAGACATAATTCAAACAGTTTTAGAAACTTCAGAGTGTTTTCTATCCAATAGTAATAATAATATGCATATATTAGCAATCTAGGACAGAGTTTGATGCAGTTCACTATGGGCACGCAATTCATCCAAAGTGAAAATACTGCCCCCTATCCTCTTAATGTTTGTCTTATGTGGATCTTATAGAATGTGGCTTTGTGTGTGGATGTGTTTCCTCTGTAGCTGTTGCTGCGGCTGGTGATGAAGGAGCTGACCTCTGGTAACGTGGTTAAACCTCGTTCTGGCAGCACCACTGTAGAGTAAGTGACTTGTTTATATTCTACTTGTTGTAGTATGGCGGTATCGAGTGGTATCTAGGCTTTGTTATAGTAACTGATGCCATTGATCATGTTCTATGATCTATGTTAATGACTTGTATTTCATTTTTCATTGTCTTCTTTTATGTTGTTTGCTGATGACACCATCTTTTTCTCTGATAAAGACCGTCAGAAACGCATCACTAAATTAACTCCAAATAAATTGTGAAAGGTATTGGTGTCATCAGATGAATACAACCTCTTTTCCCCCCAAAAAAACAATTTGGAATCTGTACTACACCTTACTCTATCCATTTATCTCATATTGCAATATATGCTGGGTCAGTACTCATAAAAGCAACCCCAATAACTTCTTCATTCTCCAAAAACATTTTGTGAGGAAGCGCAACTCAGACTGTCGTGCCAGTTCCTCTCCATTCTTTCATCGCCTTGAAATCCTCAAAATGTATATCAACCAAATCTGTTTCTATAACAAATGAATCTACACCCTGTTTCTTTTCAAATGCTATTCAAATTCAATACTGGGGTTCATTATTCTACAAGAACTGCCACTGATCTCCACATCCCTCCTTCCATACAAGATTAGGTGAATATTCCATCACTTAAAGGTTGTTCTTTATGGGAACAGTCTCCTGGACCACCTTAAGCACTGCAACAGCTTCAACTCTTTCAAATATAAATAGAATGCTTGGCTGCTGTTTGACAAATAAAATGGATTACTCTTTTGTCCATAATCATCTCATCATGTAGGCTATACTTGCACTGTAGCCTAACTGTGAGCTGTTGGCTAGAGCACACGTGCCAATAGCAGTGGGCACACTCACTATATAACATAGCATTTTTTTGTGGGAGAAAAAAAAAGAGTTGAAAATGCATTGGAAACCCATTTTAACTTGTTTTTTTTATTTTTATTCGGTACGTCAGAATTTAACCACAAAATGCATTTATATGTGCACTAGGTCATCACGCACAGCCTTTTTATCAATTTGATGGAAACACATCTCTGGTGGGAAACTGCACATTGTTTTTATGCAGATTTTTGTTTAGGGATCAAAGTCTGTTTTTCTGTTTCCGTCTTGTAGGATGAAGGAGCACTAAGCACTTTGCACTAACTCCAGACCGAGAAGTGAAAAGACTGTGGCCCTCGCTCAGCACAGACACACTGCATCCTATACCACTACCCTGGACCGGACCTTTTAACTGAGATGACCTGAACCCACCCTGCCTGTGGTCACCTCTCAACCTTAACCCAATCCCTATAAACCAGGGCCCAGTTATCTGGATTTTAAGTCAATGATTTGTCTGTTCAATGAATATGCCTTTAATACTATCTGATAGTTTTTGAAACACTGAGCCCAAGACAATAGACAATGTTCACAAAGAGACATAGACAGGCAACACTTCTTTCTAAAGGTCTGTTGTCACTGCGAGCTTGGCTGTATCGCCGTCGATTCAGCAGTAGCTGACATGAACTAGTGTGTAGCAGCACCTATTGGAACCGAATGAAAGTCAATGAAGATGGAAGTAGCGGAGTAGAATAAGCAACCAACCAAGCCATCCAGTCCCTCTGAGCACATACCACTTTTTATTTAGATTTTTTTATATACATCTAGAGCATATTGGGCCCACTTCAGCCTTATGTAACCAAAGATTGTGGGGAAATGCACAGTAATTTATATGGAGAAAAAAAAAAAACATTCTGGTGGTCTATGTATTTTCTCTGTTTAGGAAGTATATGAAGGTACTGATATTTTGTGTTCCTATATGATCAGCAAATTATGGTACAGTTTGTTATGTTTTGGGACTTGAATGCTATGAATGTAACATTTTGTGTTTGAGTATGGAATTCTGCATATCAACTCCCGAGGAGGATCAACCATTTCTCAAATCAGTTATTTATGCAGTGCAATGTTAAACTGTGATAGTAAAAATAACAATGTGTAGAAAACACCAAATGCCATCATCCCAAACCTTAAAATGCTCACATTCATTCTGCCTTTGTGAACATTTTAAAGACGTTCCTGTGACTAATGCTTCCTACCTCCGAGTTTAAAGTGCCAAATGAGTGAAGAAAGGTAGCCTATGTACCTTCATGAAAAAGTAATCTATATTCTTATGAACTTTCATTCTGGCAGATGTGGTTAATTCCAATTCACCGGCCGTATTTAACTGAATTGAAATGGAAGGGACCCCATCCAGTAACGTGTCATTGTTCTTTGTGGCGATAGAGTATTTCTTGGTGGAAGCTGAATCATTATCGCAGTGCTTAAATGGTAGTACTTGAAATACTGTGTACCTTTTTTTTTGGTGTTTGTTCATTGGTCAGGCACTTGCTTTGTTCAGTTACTTGTCTGATTCTTACCTGACTCATAAGTACACGGTCTTGGTGACAATTGTCCATTTCTGAAGATATCTTGGTAGATAAATAAAAAGCGAGTGGCTGTGTTGCTGAATTCTCTGGAAGCTTCTTCACAAAAGATCTGTCTTGGTTTCTAAGCATAATGTTGAATTGTTTTGTTCACCAGGCTAAGTGTGTTCCAGTTAGGCTGAGTGGTCTCAAGTCTCCCAGCTGGAGGTGGCAGGTGGCAAACAAAATGTACACTTCTGAAAGCTAGTCCTCCACTCAGTGACACAGGCAGGCACACACAGGCAATCTCTCTTTGTTTCTGAAAAGTACTGCAGGCCAAATCAAATATGAATTATTATTCTCTGAAACTGTCTTTTTAAAAAAATGAACAATCAGTTATTGGGACTGGTAGGTTCTCATAATAAACCAAAACGTAATTATACCGGATTATACACTACAGTCAATGACGGGTTTTATTGAAAGTATTAGTATGTTTTGATTGCCCATGACTTCTCTCCCACGCATAGCATCACAAAACCCCTGAGCTGACTCGAGCCTACAGGCTTGATTTAATATGTCATCAGGGGAAGCGCGTGGGCGCCCATGCAAGAAACTAAATTACATGTGAAACATCTCTTTTTCACGGCGCTTGCTGGCTGCTTTTTGGTTTTCTTTCGTCGGTTCCTTTCTTCTCGTGTGCTTTGACCAAAAATACCGTTTTTAGAGACTATATAGGATTTGAATAGCCATATTATCAATAGAATATGGCCTCGTTTGTTCGTAAAAGGGAATGAACATCGCGAACAGACTGGGGGCTGTGTGGGCAGGCAAACTACCCCACTCACGCGTCCTTGAGGAGCCCCGGTAACTATGGCGATAAGAGAGAACGTACGACGATCCCTGCTCTTCAGTTTTCCCAGTGTGTGTTTGTCTGCGTGCGACTCATTTGAGAGCGGCTGAGGGAGGGGGTTTATGAGATGAGAGCTCGCTAGGTGCTCCAGAGAGAAAGAGATGTTGAAACGCTAACTTCATTTGCCCATTCAGAGAAGGACAGACGGCTCTCGGGTTTTCCAATTCGGGCACGGAACGGAGTGGTAGCCTATAGCCCGCAATCCGACTCCTCGGCAGCGGCGAGAGAGGCTTGAGGGGTGGAGAGAGATGGGATCAGCTTCTTCGGCGTACCGAGTAATCTACCTGGACGTGGATGGCAGAATTCAGAAGGTATAACTGTCAATCAACCGTTATATCATGTCAGCCTGTTTCATCATCAACCTACACCCTGCCCTGTAGGCCTAACTGGGAAGAGGTCCAATATTGCATAGGAAAGATTTGGAAGAACGGTGCAATGATAGTTATGCTGTCTATAGAATAGGAAACCCTCAATAGCATATTGTATAATATTCATATACAAATCGTGGTTAAAATGAATAGCCTAATGTAATTGATAATGCAAAAAAAATCTATTCACTTTTTGATGGATTATGCATATGCCAGACACTTGATTTACTGTTTAACGGATGCGCAGCTTCACTTTTCGCCCCCGCTTCACTTTTATTAAAATATGTATCGTTTTTTGTGTCCCTTGAGGATTTCCCAAACTGGTGAGAGAGAATCAGAGACCAAACCACCTCAGATCACGCGCTTGTTATGTTCGGGCCTCTGATTGGACACTGACGCACAAACGTTCGGGACCTGTATGTGCAGATGTTAATTTTCTTTCGCATTCCAGCATAGCTGAGGACGACGCAAATTCCTACTATTTGTGTCCAGGTTTACCGTGGTGGGACGTCCCTCGTTATAAACAATCGGTTAAATGCACGGTTAACGCATAATATTTTTACCTATTAGAAGCAATTAATACCCGAAACAACGTCATCATCGAACCAAAACGACTGGCCAGAGATCAGGGCATTCCTCAGCAAAGCTTTTCCTGGCAGCCGGATGAGGCAATCGAAGGAGGAAGCAGTGATTTGACTATATAGGCCTACTGTAAAACTTGCTCTGGAATGGATTTATGCTTTTAATTGCGCATTTTGAATATCAGTTATATTCTGTAGATGATGCTATAGTTTATGGCCGGATTGAAATGTACTTTTTCCAATGCTACATTAATTTGACAGACCTTACTTGAATGATTGTCCCTCTTTCTTCAAAGTAAAGGCCTAGTCTATGATAGGCCTATTCATTTTGTATTACTATTTTGTTGCAGGCTATAGGCTAATAGGTCATGAACACATTATAAATTAACATTTTATTTTATTACATTTATTTATTGTTATTCTTGAATTAGAAAAGCATACATATTCTACTATATAGCCTGTATCGCATTCAATTACATTTTTATCCTGTAGATATGTGTTGAATTGCACTTATTTGATAGCGGTGCTTGACTTACACTAGGAGCCAGTACTCATTTTGGGTGCTGGTACTGTTTATATTTAGGTGCAATACTTTTGAGCTAATATTCTGTAAGAGGAACAGGAGCTCAAGCAGTGGGACATTTGAGGTGCTGGTGAGTTCCTGCCCAAGTCCAGCACTGTTTGAAAGACCTAACTTGAATGATTGGCCATCTTCAGTAGCCTATTTCTCCTATAAAGTGTGGTCTACGATAAGCCTTTTTAATATTTGCATTGTATTCATATTTAATTAAAGTATAGTTAGGCTATACATTTATAGTAATGAACCGATTATACATTTGGTCAAGTTTTTTTCATTTGAAAAAAAAACACTTGATATTGTATTCTATTATACATATGTTAATAATGCTGTTATTGACGTTTATCAGAGATATGTTCAGAATAAAGAAACTGTCATAATGCCCATTCTGTTTCATTTCACGTGATTATATCAATTAACATTGTACCTTCATCTGCATCCTTTTTCAAAATAACACAGGAAAGATTTCCTAGCATAGGTTTTTGCTTGGAATAATATAACTCTTGAAGGCCTAAAGCTTGCACAGATGGGTAGGACAATGTGGTAAAGTACAAATGTATTCATTCTCCACTATTTATGAAAAACTCTCACTTGGAGTCCATTTTATTTTGGGGGATTGTTTTTTTTGCTTCCTCGCCTCACTTTTATGAAGAAGAAAAAAGCAGTTAAACAGTAAATCAACTTTGTCCAGCAATATCAAAAACTGAATTTTCAGAATCTTGTCTGTTGTTTGGACACATTCACTGTCCTCTCTATGTGTATATGCATGCGTGTGTGTTAGATCTTTATCAAGTTTTACACATTTGCACAAGAAACTGCACAGTTTTTGTGAACCTGTGTGGAGTGGCAACATGTAGGGCTCTATTTTTGGCTGGCGTTAAGGCGGCGCTAGTCTCAAACGCACGTTAGTTTGCAATTTCATCATGTAAAAACTGTCAGACTGGCATTTTCTAACCCTAATTTCTAACTTTCTAACTTTTTTCTAATTTTCTAACCCTAATTTGATATCCTTAAAAAACAGTATCCAAAGTACTGATTTCAGGCAGCGCTGCAAGGGTTATTTAAGACCAACCAAAATCTGGTATTAGCAGTAATGCAGTTGGTTATGGCATGGGTTTTTACAGCAGAAAGGCAGCCTGTCCAGCCGTGACGCACAATGCGCATGGAGGAAGAGTAGCCCAATGTGCTTTTGGTGCCTGTATATTTCTTTTTTTTTAATATAAAAACTAACTTTTTCCCCCATTTTGTTTTATTTGATTTAAAACCAAGCATACAGTAGCCTTCCCTCCTCTCAATTGAGGCTTTTGTTGTCTGCCCAATGTTATCGCGAAGTAGGCTAGTCAAGACTGTCGATAAAGGGTTTGGCTCCTGAGACCGCTTGTAAATACATCTTAATCACCAAAGCTTTATTAAAATATAAGGTTTGAGAGGAGTAAAACATTGAGCTGACATTTTCTTTTTATCTATGCATTGAAGGCAGGCCCACATTATTTTAGCCATGCAGGTAACGTTTTGGATGTGCGTAAAACCCCATCCATGATGTAGGCTACGTGTCCATGCCCACCGTGAAACGAGAGATGAGTACCTCGGTGAATGGATACCGGTGAACCTCGTATTTAGAAGTTCTGTAACCTGTAAAATTTGAAAAACCCAAGCCCTCCCTTAGGCCTACCATAACGAAGGCTAATTCAATAGCAATGTGTATTTTTTTAATCCTGGCGATTGTATTACATTTTACATTCATGTATTGTTGTAAAAAAAAAAAAATGCTAGTTTTTTGTTGAATTTTATTACAACCAACCTTTAGTATGATTCACCTTCCTGGTTTCATGGTGACAACGTCAGTGGCGCGCTTGCAATGCAACTTCTGGAGATGTGTGAATTCGAGGTGATCTGTAAAATGTTTCCGATTATTGTCGTAAAGCATAGGCCTATTGTGGAGCATTATAACGGTGAATGGACATTCGCCCTTTCTAGTTATATTCGATTGTTGTCCAGCTACTGTGAAAAGTTTGGATGTGCGTATAACCCTCCGTAGTCTACATTGTTTTAATATTATATACCCACGGGGAGAAATTGTAGTCTGGAAGTGACGTAGGCTATTTAAAACAAGTGGTTTTGTTTAGAATTTGATTAGAATTGTTCATTATTTTTTTTAGGCCTTATAAATAATGAATTTAATCTTGCTTAATCTTGATAATGTTTGGCATGCCAATGCTCAGCCACAATTCAATTTACAGTAGGCCTAGCCCCTATATCAGTGTGAATGCTACTGTTGCCATACAATTACTTAGAACAATGTCGAGTGAAATTGGGTTCAAGTTAATGTATTTATCAAAGATATGTCTACATTTTGTTTCTGTAAGCCATTTAACAAACTATGATGGACTAGCATTGGGAGTGGAGTTGATTCCAAGGCAATACATATAAGACCGTAAATACACAACTTGAAGCAACCACATTTCGCCATGGAACACGTTCTGATTGGCTAGTGATGGGCCAAGCCCCAACACACCCACAGTTTGTTTATTCTTCAAAACCCGTCACTTTCGCGCCAACGCCAGCAAGTACGCTGATAATTGTGATAGTGAAAATAGCAAAAATATTTCTGACACACCCCTGAACCTATAGCGCTACCACCTGCGCTTAGATTTACCATTGCGTTAGGTTTATTAAAATAGAGCCTGTAGAGTTATATTTTGGTGAAAGCATGATAGCTTATCATTCATTTGAGTGGGAAAAAATGACAGCTAATCATTAAATGCTTGATGAAATTCCTTAGAGGAAGAATAATTAATTCTAAGATTAAGATGAGAGGACCAGATATTTAATGTGTTTTACAGTGCAAAAGTATTCATCCCGCTTGGCGTTTTTCCTATTTTGTTGCATTACAACTTTTTTAAATCGTTTTTTATTTGGATTTCATGTAATGGACATACACAAAATAGTCAAAATTGGTGAAGTAAAATAAAAAAACAAATGGAAAAGTGGTACGTGCATGTGTATTCACCCCCTTTGCTATGCAACCAATTACCTTCAGAAGTCACATAATTAGATTGCTCACAGGTGGACTTTATTTAACTAAGTGTCACATGATCTCAGTATACCTGTTCTGAAAGGCCCCAGAGTCTGCAACACCACGAAGCAAGGGGCATCACCAAGCAGGCAACAGCATGAAGACCAAGGAGCTCTCCAGACAGGTCAGGGACAAAGTTGTGGAGAAGTACAGATCAGGGTTGGGTTTTAAAAAATATCCGAAACTTTGAACATCCCACGGGGCACGATTCAAATCCATTATTAAAACATTTTAAGGATATGGCACCACAACAAACCTGCCAAGAGAGGGCCGCCCACCAAAACTCACGGACCAGGCAAGGAGGGCATTAATCAGAGAGGCAACATAGAGACCAAAGATAACCCTGAAGGAGCTGCAAAGCTCCACAGTGGAGATTGGAGTATCTGTCCATAGGACCACTTTATGCCATACACTCCGCAGAGCTGGGCTTTACGGAAGAGTGGTCAGAGAACACCATCCCCACAGTGAAGCATGGTGGTGGCAGCATCATGCTGTGGGGATGTTTTTCATCGCCAGGGACTGGGAAACTGGTCAGAATTGAATTCATGATGGATGGCTCTAAATACAGGGAAATTCTTGAGGGAAACTTGTTTCGGTCTTCCAGAGATTTGAGACTGGTACGGAGGTTCACCTTCCAGCAGGACAATGACCCTAAGCATACTGCTAAAGGAACATTTGAGTGGTTTAAGGGGAAACATTAAATGTCTTGGAATGACTTAGTCAAAGCCCAGACCTCAATCCAATTGAGAATCTGTAGTATGACTTAAAGATTGCTGTACACCAGCGGAACCCATCCAACCCGAAGGAGCTGGAGCAGTTTTGCCCTGAAGAATGGGCCAAATACCAGTGGGTAGATATGCCAAGCTTGCAGAGACATACCACAAGAGGCTTGCAGCTGTAATTGCGGCAAAGGGTGGTTCTACAAATTATTGACTTTGGGGGGTTGAACGCTCAAGTTTTCCGTTTTTTGTTGTTGTCTTATTTCATGTTTGTTTCACAATAAGAAATATTTTGCATCTTAAAAGTGGTAGGCATGTTCTGTAAATCAAATGATACAAACCCCCCCAAAATCAATTTTAATTCCAGGTTGTAAAGCAAAAAAAAATAGGAAAAATGCCAAGGGGGTGAATACTTTCACTTTGCTGGCCCTTTGTACAATTCCAGTCTGGAAAAGTACAGGAACTGTCTATGTAGACTGCCACTACTATCATCTCCCGCACATTTTAAACCCAGCATGTAGTCTACACATTTCTATTACAGTAGATATACCGGCCATTCTAGATTCCAGGATGAAATGCTAGCCCCCGTGCTTCTACGTCTGTATTGCTTGCTGTTTGGGGTTTTAGGCAGGGTTTCTATATTTGTATTTGGCTGATGCAAAAAAGGGCTTTGCAAATACATTTGATTTGATTGAATGCTCAGGTTTCGTACATATATGATCAAAACTTCAGCATGTAGGGGCCACATCTTAACTTGAGATTTGTTTGTGTAAATCACTGGAACAGTCGCCACATGAAACCTCAAGTGACTTACTTTCATCTTATGTAAGGATTTGGCCTAAGGACAGTTTTGTATAGTGTCACAAACTCCTTATTCTACAATGGGTTGATCAAAACAACTATTGTGATTGGTTGAGACTCGTTCTAAACCATACTAAAAAAACTGTTTTAGCACGGGTAAGCCTATAATGCAAAATTGGGAATCTTGTTCCCTGCTCCTCCACAGCCCAGCCAGCCAATTCATTAACTTGATCTCCCCTGTAAAAGGCATCTAGACATTTTTTCCCCTTGCTTCCAGCCTAACATTTGGTTTGCAACATCTGGGGGTTGTACAAACATTGCTGTCTGTCTCTCAACATTTGCAACATAGTTTCAATAGTGAAATTCGTTCAAAGTCATTTAGCACGCCCTCTCGTGTGCAATTGCTTTAATCTCACACAGACTATACCCATGTCAATTAGCCTCCACAAACAGAGCCAGAATGGTGGGTCTAGATCCCGTCCAGAGGGCTCTTTACACTTACACCCAGTGGAGTGGAGGAGACTGAGGACCAGGACAATAAAGGAACAAGACTTTTATGCTCCACTCCGATGGCACTTTGCATTTATTGCAGACCGTGTCACTTGTTATGGAATTCATTCCAAGTCTGCATTATGTTTGTTTGGTGTTTTTCTGTGAGCCTGTTTGTTCAGCTGGTTTAGGAAATGCTGTGGTGTAGGCTCGTAGTCAGTGACTACAACTGTGAGCTCATAGAGATAAGTCAATTCATCTCTGACTGTGTGTAAACTTTTGTTCTGGATTTCTGATATTGTTCGGTTGCCATTGGTCAGTTGTTGCTGGGGTAAAAATATGGCACCTCCTCTCTTTCTCTCCCCCATCCGCTGTTGTTTTCTCTCCCTCTCTCGTTCTCTTGTGTCTATGTGACGCTGCATTTTTCTCACACTGTTGATCTATCAATCGCACACACACACACACACACACACACACACACACACACACACACACACACACACACACACACACATTCTCTCTCTCCTTTCCTTGATCCCTCTCACACACTCCTCTCTTTCTCTCTCACGCTTGCATTCCTTTATCTCCCTCTCTTTCGCTCTCTCTCTCTCGCTCTCTCTCTCTCCTCTCTCTCTCATACTTATTATCACTGCTCAATCATTTCTAAATATGACTTCCCATCAGACTAAATTAGTGTCGTACCTTACTTCTCACAGCTCAGTCATAACAACAGGGACCTATCGGATCTTATCATAGTTCCAGCACAGCTCTGTGCACAGGAGCACATTACTAACCACTTTTCCATCCACAGTTTTTATGCGAGTGGAGTCTTACCGTAGGACCAAAAAATGACAGCTTTAATGTAAACGGGAAGTTTCAGTGCAATTTTATAAATGCCGACAGAATTTGTTTGTTCGACATGGTTGGATCTTTCTGTGTCGGTAAAATTAATTATGCGAGAAATGGCATTGGAAACACCTTTTATGCACAAGTATTGATACAATAACCATCATATCAAAGTCAACTTGGAGTTATGCGATGACTTGGTGTGTGGTCCTCCCACTACGACTCAGGAAACCATGCAGTTTATTAGGCTATAGATGAAATAAGTTATGATGGGTAGTGAAAGTGCACGGTGATGACCTTGATGCTCCTTTCCAATAAATATCGAGGGTCATATTCTGGTGACATGATGATCGATGCTTGACTGCTGTTTGAGAAATATGAATATTCCCACTCTTATTTCATTATGTAGACTAACCTACCCGCACAGCCTACCCATACTGTATCTGCGAGCTGTTGGCTACAGCACACATGCCAAGACCAAAGTAGGCACATTTGCTATTCATTGCAACAATTTTTGTGACAAAACTATCAGTAGAGTTGAAAATGCGATGGAAACACATTGAACTTCTAGATTTTCATTCGGTACATGAAAACTTAAGCGAAAAAGTACATTTTGGGTGCACTATGTCATCACAAGCTGATTTTTATCCACAACAAGTCAGTTTGGTGGTAAACTCTGCCGAGTCCCCAACAACCAGATGTTCCGGTTTTCAGGGGAAATGGAAAGAGAGCCTGTGACCCCACTTCCACTTTTGGACTAAGAAGGCGACACTCCATCTTAACTCTTCCCCACTCCTGGCCTTTGTCTGACCTGAAAGTTGATGATGTTTGACCTACATTCTAATTTGGACTCGAACATTGTGGTTTTAGGGTCTATGTTGGTTTGAACTCATTCAATTATCAGAGATTGTTGTTTTTGTACTGATGCACAGATCATTTGCATCTTAAGGCTATAGCCAGATGGGTTCCAGGCTCCAGTCCATAGTGAATAATGAGGAGTGTTTCATTCACTTGCAGTGTGACTGACTGTGTAGCGCTGCCATTGTGTGTTTTATTATCTAGCTTCCTTGTTCAGAAATTATGCTGATTAGTTCCTGCTTTACGTGCTCCATTGTTCTTCTGCATGTTCTGTGTGTGATTGCATTTGAATACGGTATTTCCTGTGCCGTTGGATAATCAGGAGTGTGGATTTATGTAATTTTGCATGTTGGTTTAGGTGTCCATATACAATGCCTTCGGAAAATATTCAGAACCCTTGACTTTTTCCACATTTTGTTACATTACAGACTTATTCTAACATGGATAGTACAAAGAAAAATCCTCAGCAATCTACACAATACACCATAATGACAAAGCGAAAACAGGTTTTTAGAAATCTTTGCACATTTATTAAAGATAAGAAACAAAGACCTTATTTACATAACTATTCAGACGCTTTGCTCTGAGACTCAAAATTCAGCTCCGGTGCATCCTGTTTCCATTGATCATCCTTGAGATGATTCTACTACTTGATTGGAGTCCACCTGTTGGAAATTCAATTGATTGGACATTATTTGGAAAGACACAAACCTGTCTATATAAGGTCCCACAGTTGACAGTGCATGTCAGAGTAAACACCAAGCCATGAGGTCGAAGGAATTGTCAGTGGAGCTTCGAGACAGGATTGTGTCGAAGGCACAGATCTGAGGAAGGGTACCTAACAATTTCTGCAGCATTGAAGGTCCCCAAGAAGACAGTGGCCTTCATCATTCTTAAATGGAAGAAGCTTGGAACCCCGAAGACTCTTCCAGAGCTGGCCACCCGGCCAGACTGAGCAATCGAGGAGAAGGGCCTTGGTCAGGGAGGTGTCAAAGAACCAGATGGTCACTCTGACAGAGCTCTTGAATTCAGCTGTGGAGATGGGAGAACCTTCCAGAAGGACAACCATCTCTGCAGCACAATCAGGCCTTTATGGTAGTGGCCAGACAGAAGCCACTCCTCAGTAAAAGGCACATGACAGCCCGCTTGGAGATTGCCAAAAGGCACCTAAAGACTCTCAGATCATGAGAAACAAGATTCTCTGGTCTGATGAAGCCAAGATTGAACTCTGGAGGAAACCTTGCACCATCCCTACGGTGAAGCATGGTGGTGGCAGCATCATGCTGTGGGGATGTTTTTCAGCGGCAGGGACTGGGAGACTAGTCAGGATCTAGGGGGGAAATGAACAGAGCAAAGTACAGAGAAATCCTTGATGAAAACCTGCTTCAGAGCACTCAGGACCTCAGACTAGGGCAAAGGTTCACCTTCCAACAGGACAACGACCCTAAGCACACAGCCAAGACAACGCAGGAGTGGCTTCGGGACAAGTCTCAATGTCCTTGAGTTGCCCAGCCAGAGCCCCGACTTGAACCCGATCAAATATCTCTGGAGATACCTGAAAATAGCTGTGCAGCAACACTCCCAATCCAACCTGACAGAGCTTTAGAAGATCTGCAGAGAAAAATGGGAGAAACTCCCCAAATACAGGTGTGCCAAGCTTATAGCGTCATACCCTAGAAGAGTCGATGCTGTAATCACTGCCAAAGGTGCTTCAACAAAGTACTGAGTAAAGGGTCTGAATACTTATGTAAGTTGAATATTTCCATTTTTTTTTTTTTTTTTATAAATTAGCAAACATTTCTAATGACAAAGGGGGAAAAAAACAATTTAATCAATTTTAGAAAGAGGCTGTAACGTAACAAAATGTGCAAAAAGTGAAGGGGTCTGAATACTTTCCGAAGGCACTGTATAGAAACTCAACAAGAACAGAACTCGGGTATTAGAGAGGAACTGGTTATTCATCAGTTATTATTAGATGACATGGAGGGTCCATAAACATCCAGGTTTGTCAGCACTATCTACGGACCTGGTTCCTCATACAAGAGAGATCCTATGCTTACCCTACCACCTTATGCTCTCTGTCCTTTAGCATACTCTCTGCTGTCAAGCTAGCGTCATCCATCATCGAAAACAGAAGCGGGCAGCAGCGCCAGGCTATTACATGAGCACCTCCACATGTTTAAGCACACACAGCAACATACACACACACACACACACGCAATGAAGAGAGTCAGAGCCCTACGTGCATCATGCCATCCTTCCTAAGCATGACAGATGACAAAGACAATGTTTACCCCTGACCCACTTGTATTACTTTTACCAAAGGGCTGTTGTATGTCGCTGTATATTATGCATACTGAGTAGGTTTCCTTGTTGCATCCGCTCAGATGTTAAGGCACTAGTACTGTTACTGTAGAGAGGAGATGGACAGGATGTTATGGTAGGTCTACTACACGTCTCTAGAGAGGAGATGGACAGGATGTTACGGTAGGTCTACTACACATCTCTAGAGAGGAGATGGAACAGGATGTTACTGTAGGTCTACTACACGTCTCTGGAGAGGAGATGGACAGGATGTTACGGTAGGTCTACTACACGTCTCTAGAGAGGAGATGGAACAGGATGTTACTGTAGGTCTACTACACGTCTCTAGAGAGGAGATGGACAGGATGTTACTGTAGGTCTACTACACGTCTCTAGAGAGGAGATGGACAGGATGTTACTGTAGATCTACTACACGTCTCTAGAGAGGAGATGGACAGGATGTTACGGTAGGTCTACTACACGTCTCTAGAGAGGAGATGGACAGGATGTTACGGTAGGTCTACTAACGTCTCTAGAGAGGAGATGGACAGGATGTTACTGTAGGTCTACTACACGTCTCTAGAGAGGAGATGGAACAGGATGTTACGGTAGGTCTACTACACGTCTCTAGAGAGGAGATGGACAGGATGTTACGGTAGGTCTACTACACGTCTCTAGAGAGGAGATGGACAGGATGTTACTATAGGTCTACTACACTTCTCTAGAGAGGAGATGGAACAGGATGTTTCTATTCTTTGTTGAATTACAATTTCACACCAGTGAAAATGGAGCCTACATAGCCTTTATGTATTTCTCTGAAAACGGATATGGGAAATTGATTAACAATAACTAAGTGAAAAGTTATGATTTCTATTGTATTTCATGGTGAATTGTCTGTTTGTGAACATAAGTGGCTCTTGCTTACGTGTCTCTGAACTAAACACATCACTGTCTAACACACCTGACAGCCTGCCACTGACAGACAGGTTTCTGGAGTGCTCTCTGTCTCTCTCATCAGCCCCCCCCCCCTCCTCTCTTCCTTCTTACCCTACACATTTCTCCGTCTCCTTCTTACCCTTGTTGCCTTGGTTCCTTTTGTCACCTATTGTCGACTTTGTTGCCCCTGCCAATGGCATAAGAATCAAGATGCTTTTATCTACATGGGTCAAAGTCGTCTGTGTTGGTGAACCTGGGGCTGACACGAGAAATGACTGACGGAATGAGAGACCTGTTCTTCGTCTCTCCCTAGTGGGGGGGTTGGTCCATTTTTACACTGTACTCTGGTGGTGCTTGAGAGGATAGTAGACTGACTAAATACACCGGTTTGGTGGTCTGCTGTTCCACCCCGATTACTGGGAATGCATTCCACGTCTGGTATCAGTATCTCCAACACTTCTGCATATATATTTTAGAATATATACTCTTAGAGAAAAGGGTTCCAAAAGGGTTGTTTGACTGTCCCCATAGGAGAACCCTTTTTGGTTCCAGGTAGAACCCATTTTGGTTTCATGCATTATATGTCACAAATGTACTAGATCGTGACTATGTTTCATGTCTTTGCTACCCTTCCCGTAGGTGGTCTTCAGCAGATTCTGCAGCCCGTATGATATCAAGGAGTTATTCTGTACCGCTCTAGGTCTTCCAAGGTAATTCTCTGCTCTCTTTTCCCCTCTTCAGTTCTGCTGTGAAGCTTAGAGTCGTCTCTGTCAGCGTCCTGTCGGGATCCTTTAATCTCCCTGTCTGATAGGCTGCTTTTCTAATGTTGTTTTGAGGATCACTTCTATTAGATGCCACGTTGAGAACTCATATTAGTGACAAGATAATACTCTGTAGTGAGTGGCCTAGTCTTGACTAGCTTTCATCTTTCCCTTGGTTTCCTTGATTGATATTTGGAATGTGCCCAACACCTACACTCTCTTCATTGAACCATAGTGGGACACATCCTCAGAGAGAGTGTCCCTGCTTTGTCTGTTTTGGACAGGAACACCACCTTGTCTCTGCTGGATTCCACGGGAGCCATGGTGTCCATCGACCCCACCATGCCACACAACACCGAGAGGTAGGCCCTGATACATCTACATTCAGGGAAGCCCGGGGAGCTAGTGGGACACATTTTCTACTAGCCCGTTCTGAAAAGTACTAGCCATGGGCTAGAGGGCTACCTTCATTTCCATCTGTGTTTACATTTATAGCAGAAAAATACATATGCTGGTCCTTAAATGCATAATCTGTCATTTTGGCAGTCTAAACTCATAAGAAAAAGTTAAATTCATCAAGGGTAAAGGTTTATATTATTGATTTAAATGTCCATTCAACAGCAGGAAATATCCCAGATTGTGCCCTATTGCCTAGGACTTGTTAGGCTGAAAATACTAACCATGGTCAGGGTGTGATCAGTGAGCTAGACACTGCTCACACACACACACACACACACACACACACACACACACACACACACACACACACACACGCATGTTTTACTAACCCTAACCCTAGGCCAAATGGCCTAACTCCTAATTCTAACCCTAAACCTAACACCTAACATGCTGACCAGACCGCTCACGCCATTGCGTGCATGTTGATTTTGTCCACCCACATCAGACGCGATCAGGACACGCAGTTGGAAATATCAAAACGAACTCTGAACCAACTATATAAATTTTGGGACAGGTCGAAAAGCATTAAACATGTATGGCAATTTAGCTAGCTAGCATGCTGTTGCTAGCTAATTTGTCCTGTGATATAAACATTGGGGTTTGTTATTTTACCTGAAATGCACAATGGTGATTGGCAACCAACTTTAAGGTGCATTACCACAACCAACTGGACTGGAGTGTGGACCTCAGTTCATCCTTCAATCACCCACGTGGGTATATGATCCTAAAAACCAATGAGGAGATGGGAGAGGCGGGACTTGCAGATGGTCAAGCGTCACAAATAGAACCAAATTCTATTTTAGCGCCTGGCTGCGTAGACGCGCGCGAGCAGTGTTGGTGCAATTATTGAATAACATGTATGTGTACATTATTTTACAATGCTTGCTCACGTGACGTGAGCGGTATGGTCAGCATGTAAGCCTAAAATAGCATTTTTCCTTGTAGGAACCGGCAAAATGTCCCCACCTTTCCTTGTTTTACTATCCTTGTGAGGACTTCTGGTCCCCACAATGATAGTAAAACCAAAAAGACACACACACAGCCCCCAGCGTGTCCTCACACTTCAGACGCTGAGTAAGAGAGTGGGAGGAAGAGGACATTCACAGCATGTCTGATTAGGAGGAAGGGGGAACACATTTGAGTGCTGCACCACTTGCTGTCTAAACTGACTGGTGTGTTTGTGTGTGTGTGTGTGTGTGTGTGTGTGTGTGTGTGTGTGTGTGTGTGTGTGTGTGTGTGTGTGTGTGTGTGTTGAAGGTCACCGTACAGAGTGGTGCCCCTGACTGGAGGACAGCTAGCTGGTGAGTCCCAGAGGGCCATTGGCTTTTCACACACATGCACTGACTATGCAAATAGACAAGCTTCGCTGACATCACATATGCAATAGCTTATTAGCATATGCATAGGTACCATTTCGTATATAGCATATATGTAAGCAAGCATGAGTACATACACAAAGCACAGCACACTATCCCACATACCTGATGTGCACACTGCACATAAACAAGCATAGTCATCAAAACGTGTAGGCAATAGACACAAGGATGTAAACACACTCAGACACACACACACACACACTATTTATTTATTGTTTTGCTTGGTTAGTGAAGTTACATGGTTCATGACCTCCGTTTATGGGAAATGTCACCTAGTAAACCTGGCTGATTTAACAGTGTGATGAGAACCAGTTCCCCAGTGCAGGGAAGGCGACAAAACAACATCCTTATTTTCGGTCATCACTCACACACAAGAGTACACAGACAGGCCAGCTGAACATCTGGGAAAAATTCCATGAACAGCAGCTTGTGTCTTTGTTCCACACTTTTTGAAAGCTTTATTTTAGCAGGCCCAAGATCTCTTGGACAAGGGAGCCCTGCACTTTTTTACAAATACCACATAATACAAATATTAAACATTAAAGAGAACCAATCACATTCCTCAGTAAAGAGGTCCTCAATCAACAATGTGAACTGCCCAAGAGGCACCAGTACGTCTAGTGGTATGGTGTTACGGTGTACAATAGGACAGCATTAATGTGACACAGTGTACATTAGGACAGCATTAATGTGACACGGTGTACATTAGGACAGCATTAATGTGACACTGTGTACAATAGGACAGCATTAATGTGACACAGTGTACATTAGGACAGCATTAATGTGACACGGTATACATTAGGACAGCATTAATGTGACACGGTGTACATTAGGACAGCATTAATGAGACACGGTGTACATTAGGACAGCATTAATGAGACACGGTGTACAATAGGATCAGTCCAACAGGTGCCAGATGGTTTTACTAGTTCACATACCTGCACTTTTATTGGCCTCTCAGGTGAACTTTGGCCATAAGTCTGCACTGCACCAATAGCAGAGCTTTGTTTTTGTCATGGAGTTATTTTCTGTGTGTGGGAAGGGATATTACAAGTGCCTTGTTAACATATCAAGCTGGCACCATCTCGAAACGCGACTACTGCGTTCAGTAGTGAGACAGAGAAAACACTCTCTCTTCTTTTGCCATCTGTTGTGTTTGTTTCATTCTCTTGTTGTTGCTGGTTTACATAAGGTGTGTGTGTGTGTGTGTGTGTGTGTGTGTGTGTGTGTGTGTGTGTGTGTGTGTGTGTGTGTGTGTGTGTGTGTGTGTGCGTGTGCGTGTGTGTGTGTGTGTTTTGCGTGTGATAAAAGGGGCACTCGATATCTGTTACACCCCCAGGCTCTGATATAATGAAATGCTTCAGACGTGTGCAGTGTTGTCGTTACAGCACAGAGAGACGTGCATGAGTTGTGTTTTTCCTGTGTGTAACGTAGCACCATCTTTTTCTTCCAGATAAAGAGGAACTCTTCCAGAATGTATTGACACAGGTGGCAGAGCAGTTTTCCAGGTAAGAGCACTGATGTAGCTTTTGTGGAAATGTTGCCTCTGGCTTGGTAAATGCTTTTTGTTCCCTTCTTCTCGTAAATGTATGCTATTTGTGTGTCACTGTATTATTGTGTGCTGCTTTCAGATAATGATTGCTCTATGTCCCTTTTGCTCTATCTTTCCCTCTCTCTCTCTCTCTCTCTTTCTCTCTCTCCCCCTCTATCTTATTTTCTCACTCTTTTTCCGTCTCTTTCCCTCTTTCTATCTCCTCTTTCTTTTCTTTCCCCATCTCTCTCTGTCTGTCCTCCACTCTTTCTTTGCAGAGCGTTTAAAATCAACGAGCTGAAGACGGAGGTGACGAACCGCTTGGCCATGTTGGAGAAGAGAGTGGAGTGTGAGTACTGTGTCTGTCTGTGTGTTTATTTCTCCCTAGAGAGGAGACAGCCTCTGCTTAAATCGCAGTATTGTTACCTACCATGGGGAATACTACAGAACAAATACACTGAATGCAGAAAATAGAAGAATACAGTATGGTCCTTTTAACAGATGATTTTGTTCTATGGTGACTCTTAGTTAAAGAGTGGCATACAATGGAGAAAAAAAACAACTTAAATGTAATACCAAGCAGATGCCCTGAAACCATATTCCAAAAATCAAATAATATAAAACGTTATTGGTCACATACACATGGTTAGCAGATGTTAATGCGAGTGTAGCGAAATGCTTGTGCTTCTAGTTCCGACCGTGCAGTAATATCCAACAAGTAATCTAACAATTTCACAACAACTACCTTTTACGCACAAGTGTAAAGGAATGAATAAGAATATGTGCATGTAAATATATGGATGAGCGATGGCCGATTGGCATAGGCAAGATTCACTCTCAGTAAGTTGATGTGTGGCCCGTGTATGAGGCAATCGAACCCTCACTGAAACTCTGCAATAAAGCGTGCAGTGAACATTGTTCTACTACTGTATGTGAGCAGGCATATTTTAATAGGTTTTAATCGCCACTCATTAACTTGGCTGGATGGGAAATGTTAATAGAAATGGTAGCCCTGGGAGATTGAGTCATAAAAAATGTCCCTTTAACATCATAAAAAAATTAAATAAAGAAGTTAAAGGGAAATTTCACCGCTGCTCTATTTCACTATACACTGAGTGTACAAAACATTAGGAACACCTTCTCTTTCCATGACATAGACTGACCAGGTGAATACAGATCCGTTATTGATGTCACCTGTTAAATCCACTTCAATCAGTGTAGATAAAGGGGAGGAGATACGTTTAAATAAGGATTTTTAAGCCTTGAGACAATTGAGACAAGGGTTGTGTATGTGTGCCATTCAGAGGGTGAATTGGCAAGACAAAATATTTAAGTACCCTTGAACAGGGTATGGTAGTAGGTGCCAGGCGCACCTGTTTGAGTGAAACACTGCTGGGTTTTTCACACTCAACAGTTTTCCATGTGTATCAAGAAGGCAGGCCAGTGGTTTAAACGGGTCATTGATGAAAGGGGAAAATGGAGGCTGACATGAATTGTGCAGAGCAACAGATGGGCTACAGTTAGTCAACTGACAGTCCAGTACAACAATGGTGCCCAAAGACCCATAAAAGAATGCACAACTCATCTTACCTTGACATGAATGGGGTATGGCAGCAGACGACCTTACAGAGTTCTACTTCTTTCAGCAAAAAAAAATAACTGTGGTTGCAGTGAGCTAAGGAACGAAAACACTGAACACTGGAGAATTGGAAAAACATTGCCTGGCCTGATGAATCCCGGTTCCTGCTGTTTCACGCTGATGGGAAGACTAGGGTATGGAGAAAACCACGAGTACATGCGTGTCAACATTGAAGGCTGGTGGTGTGTTTTGATGGCACGCATTGGGCCCCTTGACTAAAGTGGAGCCAAGTTTGAATGCCACAGGATATCTCAAAATCATTTCCAATCAGGTGCATCCCTTCATGGCAGCAGTGTATCCATCTGGAAATGATTTTTTTCAGCAGGATAATGCCCATGATTGTCCAGAAATGGTCCCACGAACATGACAGTGAATTCAGCTTACTGCAGTGGCCTGTCACCAGTCACCAGATCTCAATCCAATTGGGGCGGCAGGGTAGCCTAGTGGACTAGTAACCGGAAGGTTGCAAGTTCAAACCCCCGAGCTGACAAGGTACAAATCTGTCGTTCTGCCCCTGAACAGGCAGTTAACCCACTGTTCCTAGGCTGTCATTGAAAATAAGAATTTGTTCTTAACTGACTTGCCTAGTTAAATAAAGGTTAAAAAAAGAAAATAAAAAAAAAAGAAATCTGTGGGATGAGATGGATCGAGCTGTTCGGAGTGGAAGCCATGGAGTCAACATGGGCCAGCGTCCCTGTGGAACGCTTTCTACACCTTGCAGAGTCCATGCCCTGAGGAATCGAGGCTGTTCTGAGGGCAAAAGGGGGGTGCAACTCAGTATGAGGAAGGTGTTCCTAATGTTTTGTATACTCAGTCCATTAATATGTTGTTAATATATTATATGTGTCATAGACATTTTGAATCTCCTCACTACATGCAAATACGAGCGTTTCTGAATTTCACCAGTTGAAACAGGGCAGCTAAATATCCTGGTTGTAAGCAAACCACAATATCCAGAATTTGGAGCGATTCCAGGACATTCCCAGGGCAAAAATTCTGAAATATATCTATAGTGCATAATTATCTCTGAAACACTCTCTCATCCCTTATAATCAAATCAAAATCCAATCAAGTCTAATTTTATTGGTCACACACATATTTAGAAGATGTTATTGCGGGTGTAGCGAAATGCGTGTGTTCCTACCTCCAACAGTACAGTAATATCTAACAATTCACAACAATACACACATCTATAAGTAAATAATGGAATTAAGAAATGTATAAATATTAGGGCAAGCAATGTCGGAGTGGCATTGGCTAAAATACAGTAGAATAGAATACAGCGTTGGCAGACAGCACCAGCCTCTCGAGAGCCCTGCGGTTGCGGGCGGTGCAGTTGCCGTACCAGGCGGTAATACAGCCCGACAGCATGCTCTTAATTGTGCATCTGTAAAAGTTTGACAGTCTTAGGGGCCAAGCCAAATTTCTTGAGCCTCCTGAGGTTGAAGAGGCGCTGTTGCGCCTTCTTCACCACACTGTTTGTGTGGGTGGACCATTTCAGATCAGTGATGTGTATGCCGAGGAACTTGAAGCTTTCCACCTTCTCCACTGCTGTCCCGTCAATGTGGATAGGGGCGTGCTCCCTCTGCTGTTTCCTGAAGTCCACGATCAGCTCCGTTTTGTTTTGTTGACGTATTGTTGTGAATTGAGAGGTTCATTTCCTGGTACCACTCCGCCAGGGCCCTCACTTCCTCCTTGTAGGCTGTCTCGTCATTGTTGGTAATCAGGCCTACTATTGTTGTGTCGTCTGCAAACTTGATGATTGAGTTGGAGGCGTTTGTGGCCACGCAGTCATGGGTGAAGGATCAGTGAAGTGGAGGTTGTTTGCTACCTTCACCACCTGGGGGCGGCCCATCAGGAAGTCCAGGACCCAGTTGCACAGGGTGGGGTTCAGACCCAAGTTTGATGATGAGCTTGGAGGGTATTATGGTGTTGAAGGGTGAGCTATAGTCAATGCACAGCATTCTTACATTGGTATTCCTCTTGTCCAGATGGGATATAACAGTGTGTAGTGCAATTGTGATTCCATCGTCTGTGGATCTATTGGGACGGTAAGCAAATTGAACTGAGTCTAGGGTGTCAGGTAAGGTAGAGGTGATATGATCCTTAACTAGCCTCTCAAATAACTTCATGATGACAGCTGTTCTGCGCATGCTCTGAGGACGCGGCTAGGGATGCCGTCTGGGCCGGCAGCCATGCTAGGGTTAACACGCTTAAATGTCTTACTCATGTCGGCCACAGAGAATGAGAGCCCTGGAGTTGTTGAATTGCGACTCCACTTTCTCTGTACTGATGTTTTGCTTGTTTGATTGCCTTACAGAAGGAGTAACTACACCGTTTGCATTCAAACATATTCCCAGTCACCTTGCCATGGTTAAATGCGGTGGTTCGCGCTTTCAGTTTTGCGTGAATGCTGCCATCTATCCATGGTTTCTGGTTTGGGTAGGTTTTAATAGTCACAGTGGGAACAACATTCCCTATACACTTCCTGATGAACTCAGTCACCGTGTCCGTGTATACATCATTGTTATTCTTACAGGTTACCCGGAACAAATCCCAGTCCAAGTAATCAAAACAATCTTGAAGCATGGATTCTGATTGGTCAGATCAGTGTTGAATAGACCTTAGCGCAGGTACTTCCTGTGCATATAGGAATGGGGGAGCAAAATGGGCGGGGGAGGGCCTTGTAGGTATCCCGGAAGAGAGAATAGCAGTGGTTGAGTGTTTTCCCAGCGCGAGTACTGCAGTCAATGTGTTGATAGAACTTCAATAGTGTTTTCCTCAAATTTGCTTTATTACAATCCCCAGCTACAATAAATGCGGCCTCAGGATATGTGGTTTCCAGTTTGCATAAAGTCCAGTGTAGTTCCTTGAGGACCATAGTGGTATCGGCTAGAGGGGGACTATAAACAAATATAATTTTCTTGGGAGGTAATACGGTCGGCATTTGATTGTGTTCTAGGTAGGGTGAACAAAATGACTTGTGTTTCTGTACATTATCACAGTCACACCATGAGTGGTTAATTATGAAACATACACCACCGCCCTTCGTCTTCCCAGAGACTTCTTTATTCTTGTCTGTGTGATGTACTGAGAACCCATCTGGCCGTATGGATAGGGACAGTATATCCAGAGAGAGCCATGATTCCATGAAACAGAGTATGTTACAGTCCCTGATGTCTCTCTGGAAGGAGATCCTCGCCCTGAGCTTGTCTACTTTGTTGACCAGAGACTGAACATTAGCCTTCTGAGTCGGACTACAAGTCCACTCTGAATACCGTCTTGGAGCAGCCTCTGGGATAAGTTCAATTACCCAGGGGGGTGCGAACAAAGGATCTAATTCGGGAAAATTGTATTCCTGGTCGTAATGCTGGTTACTGCCGCTCTGATATCCAAAATGTATTTCCGGCTGTATGTAATAACACAATTAGCCCAGAATGTTTTTTTTATGTAAGTAACACCCCAAAAAACTAAATACTGCAAAGTTGCTTAGGAGCTAGAAGCAAAGCTGCCATGTCTGTCGGCGCCATCTGTATGCTTTTTAGGGAGACTGGAAAAACACCCCAAATAGTGTCTAGCGGGAAAGTTTCCTTTTAAGGTTAAGAAAAGTAACGTACACCCCTGAAGGAGGGGGATTTAACTATTTAGTAGGGTTTGAATGGGGTGTTTTGTCTTGAGCTATTTAGCAATGCAAATTTGTTCAGCTTTAAAACATACTTGTGTCTCGTGGTTGTTAAACAGTGTTTTTACATTTCAAATAGTGTACAAAACTGTCTACTAACCAAGTTTGGATCTTTGATTTTATATGTGAGCTTTTTTTTAACATAATAGACTGACATACCATACATTCTCTATTCACCTGTTATACACGGGGTGGGTCTAATCCTGGATGCTGATGGGTTAAAACCGCGTTCCAGCCAGTGCCTATTCCACAAGTTACTACCGGCTAAGGCTATGACGTTGAAATGCCTATTTACTGTTCCATCTCACTGTGCTATCCATCAACCCAACCAGGCAATTTATAAACTTTATAAAAATCTCCACTGTAGAAAATCATCTTAGACATGATCTCTAATTTATTTTGGACTAGAATTTGTTTTTCAACAGCGGAGATTTGTATAAACCGTGCTATCTGTCTCTGCGACATTTGCAACATTGTTTCAATATTGAAATTCGATCTCCAGCTGTCCCATATTAATGAACGAGTTGTGAGTCGGGACGAGACAGAGAGGCAGGCAGCTTTTCTCAACCAGCCGAAATCATGAATTAGCGTAATCTTTATGGATATGTATACAAAGAAATGTCAATAGAAAAACAGGTCAAGTTAAATGAAATGCAGCTAGTTTGCTGTATTTCCAGCTTCAGTTTGAATTGATTTTGTTAGCTGTGTTGTTGGCTAGCTCCTCTAAACAGTGTCCTGACGAGAGAGCACATTTTCATTAGCTCATTGTTATAGATGTATCCAAATGCTAGAAAACAGCTTAAATAAATGCAAATCATGCTACTTTTCTGTTATTTGGGTTTCACTGTTTGACGTGACTGTGTTAGCCCAAGTTGGCTGGCTAGCAAGTAAGGGGATAACAACTGGCAATAGAGGGGCCTCCCGAGTTGCGCAGCGGTCGAAGGTGTTGCGGTGTCACGACAGCATGGGGTTTGATCTCAGGCTGTGTCACAACCGGCCATGACTGGGAGTCCCATAGGGCGGCACACAATTGGCCCAGCGTCGTCCAGGTTAGGGGAGGGTTTTTAGGGGAGGGTTTGGCCAGGGGGGCTTAACTTGGCTCATCGCGCTCTAGTGGCGGGCCAGGCGCCTGCAAGCTGACCCTCATCGTCAGTTGAACAGTGTTTCCTCCGACACATTGGTGCAGCTGGCTTCCGGGTTAAGTGAGTGTGTGTTAAGAAGCAGCAGGACTTGGAGGGTCATGTTTGGAGGATGCATGACTCAATCTTCGCCTCTCCCAAGCCCGTTGGTGAGTTGTAGCGATGAGACAAGATCGTAACTGGATTACAATTGGATATCACGAAATTGGGGAGAAAACTGGCTTCTGAGGTTTGACATTTCCAGGTTGAAATTTCTGACTTGATTTTCCCTTATGAAAAATGTATCAGCCTCTACACAAATGTCCATTAATTATAATCAACATAATAATTCACATTTCCTGTTGCAGCAGGATTATTTTCCTGCTGTGGCAAACTGGCTCAAATGAACCTCCTACATCAGTATTATGTTCTCTACTCTAGTTTAACCTCATATTATTATTTTCTGACCTCATGTTATTCACCTGGACATTGACCAAAGAGAAATCACATAGAAAAACTATAGACTAGGTGGGAATTATGCTTTATCATAAACTTGTACAATGCTAGCTGTAGCCTTGACATGTATAGCCACTGCTAGACACTATACAGTTAAAGTCGGAAGTTTACATACACTTAGGTTAGAGTCATTAAAACTCGTTTTTCAACCACTCCACAAATTTCTTGATAACAAACTATAGTTTTGGCAAGTTAGTTAGGACATCTACTTTGTGCATAACACAAGTAATTTTTCCAACAATTGTTTACAGACAGATTATTTCACTTATTTTTTTATTTTATTTCACCTTTATTTAACCAGGTAGGCAAGTTGAGAACACGTTCTCATTTACAATTGCGACCTGGCCAAGATAAAGCAAAGCAGTTCGACACATACAACAACACAGAGTTACACAAGGAGTAAAACAAACATACAGTCAAGAATACAGTAGAAAAATAAGTCTATATACAATGTGAGCAAATGAGGTGAGATAAGGGAGGTAAAGGCAAAAAAAAGGCCATGGTGGCGAAGTAAATACAATATAGCAAGTAAAACACTGGAATGGTAGATTTGCTGTGGAAGAAACTTATAATTGACTGTATCACAATTCTACCTCTGAGAGATGAACGTACTTTGGTGCGAATAGTGCAAATCAATCACAGAACAACAGCAAAGGACCCTGTGAAGACGCTGGAGGAAACTGGTACAAAAGTATCCATATCCACAGTAAAACGAGTCCTATATCGACACAACCTGAAAGGCCGCTCAGCAAGGAAGAAGCCACTGCTCCAAAACCAGACTACGGTTTGCAACTGCACATGGGGACAAAGATCGTACTTTTTTGAGAAATGTCCACTGGTCTGATGAAGCAAAAATAGAACTGGTTGGCCATAATGACCATCGTTATGTTTGGAGGAAAAAGGGGGAAACTTGTAAGCCGAAGAACACCATCCCAACCGTGAAGCACGGGAGTGGCAGCAAGCATCATGTTGTGGGGTGCTTTGCTGCAGGAGGGACTGGTGCACTTCACAAAATAGATGAAGTCATGAGGGAGGACAATTATGTGGATATTTGAAGCAACATCTCAAGACATAAGTCAGGAAGTTAGAGCATGGTCGCAAATGGGTCTTCCAAATGGACAATGACCCCAAGCATACTTCCAAAGTTGTGGCAAAATGGCTTAAGGACAACAAAGTCAAGGTATTGGAGTGGCCATCACAAATCCCTGACCTCAATCCTATAGAACATTTGTGGGCAGAACTGAAAAAGCGTGTGTGAGCAAAGTGACCTACAAACCTGACTCAGTTACACCAGCTCTGTCAGGAGGAATGGGCCAAAATTCACCAAATTTATTGTGGGAAGCTTGTGTAAGGCTACCCGAAATGTTTGACCCAAGTTAAACAATCTAAAGGCAATGCTACCAAATACTAATTGAGTGTATGTAAACTTCTGAGCATTTCTGTAGGGGATGATACACTCTTCCTAAGGGAAAATCAAGTCTGAAATTTCAAAGTGGAAATTAAAAACTTCAGAAGCCTTTTTAAACATCAAATACACTACACATTTTAAATTACCTGCATTGCTGGAAAGTTATCCTACAACATGGTGATCAAATTAAGATCCGACATCTATGCTAGCTGTCCTTGACCCTATAGTAAATCATAGTGCTGCCTATTTAATCTATTTCTGTCCATTTTGTTGTGTGCAAGGAAGTTTGTTTACACTGTCCCACACTATGCTCGCTGGCTTCCCTTTGAGCTTTGATTTGATGTGTTAGATCTCTCTGATCAGATTGTAAAAACAGATATAAAATTGAATTGATATAGATGGCTTGATATGCCTCATTCCGTCAAAGTACCGGTAGTACATTGGATTTCCTCCAATTTTTGCACACTACTGTATGTTTAAAAGGCCTTTATGGCCTTCAACTGTTCTGTCACAATTTGTTCCATACACGCATGGTGCCCCAGCCTCACTGTGCAGTCCAGTGGGAACATTTAATCAGTAATCAATCTTTAATCATTACATCGTCCTTCACTGTGAAGTACTGCTACTGTGATGGCTGGGGGGGGTGTTTTGAGGTTAATTTGTTCCGGGTGACTGACTGCTTCAGGCCCAGGTCACCTGATTATTGGTTACATAGGATATATTAACCCCTCTTTCTCTCTCTCTTTTTTTCTTTCTTTCTTTCCCTCTCTCATTCTCTCTCTGCAGTGGAAGGGATGAAGGTGGTGGAGATAGAGAAGTGTCGCAGCGACATCAAGAAGCTCCGGGAGGAGATGGCCTCCCGGAACAACAGGTTAGTCACATGGTTATCTGATCATCTTTGAACCTTGACCTCTAGCTTTGACTTGAATCATGATAACGATTAATCTTGACCCTTTAGCTTTGACCTGAATCCTGATAAAGATGTCCAATGTAAGCCTGAATGGTGTTTGTTTTCTGCGTCTTACATTGAATAGTCTTTCTTAGCTCCTAGTTAGAGGAAGTTAGTAGAGGAAGTGTTGGAGGAAAACTTCCTCTCCCCTGTCTGTCATTAGCAGGGCTTTAAAACGACTGCCCCCAGATCAGTAAGTAGCTTTGCACGTGCCTTGGCTTGTGCGAGCAGTAATGGCTCATACTGATATTGTTACAGACTGTTACATCCTGTTATATAGGCCTACTGATATTCTTACGAAGGCTTGCTTATATCTTAATATTTAATATTTCATTACAGTCTTCGCACTATGTTGTGTGTGTCTATGGTTGGATTTTATTAATTGGTTACTGCTTGCTTTGTACTGTAGTCATTTCCTGGATGACAACAAGAAGCTGACACCTCGCAGAGATGTGCCCTCTTACCCCAAAGTAAGTGAGTGGTCTGCAAATTCCTCCTACTTCATTGTCACTGTCAGTCTGTGTTTTGTCATTGTCAATGAGCTTGTTATCAGGTATTGTATGTCCATAGCGTCAGAACACCACTTTTGAATGTCCAGAATCAGTTGTGTGATCCTCTGGTCCTCCGTAGCGCAGTTGGTAGATCATGGTTCTTGAAACATCAGGATAGTGGGTTCCATTCCTGGAAACACCCATACGTAAAAAAATGATGCACACATGACTTTGGATAAAAGCATCTGCTAAATGGCATTCAAATTAAAATAGTGTGAGAGATGCACCTCCTATTATCAGACACAGCATCAAAGATGATTTCCATTCAAAAAATGGTCAAGGTTCCTGTCTGTGTAAGTGGGCGTTCCCTCACTTGCGTGAGCATGATTTCCCGTGTGAGCTCACGGTTCCTCTGTAATATCTGGCGTGCTCATAAGATAGAGGGAACGCCCACTTACACAGACAAAATTGCTTTCAATGGGAAACTGCCCAACAACAGTCATCTCTGGTCTACTTATTCCCCCCACCCACGCTCACCCGCCCCGCCCTACCAGAAAAAAATTACCCTGTGAGATGTTCATTTCCGTCTCTGACAGCTTGTCCCTAGTTAGGTGTACCCATCTTAGATGTGCCTGTGTTTCCCCTAGATTTCATTGGTAGGCGGAGTGCAAAGGACCTAGTGGCAAGCTGCCTCACTTAAAGAAATACAGGGTGAAACTAACTGAGGTTAAACCTGTAGTCAGGTATGCCCAGGTGTGTGTGTATGTGTGTGTAGAGGTGAGCCCACAGCCAGCGGAGAAAAACAGGGTTAACTGGGAGCTCTGTCGCCTGCAGTACATGCTCTCGCAGCAGACCATAGATGCCCTCAGAAAGCCTGCCTTTGGCCTCTGGCTGTGGGAGTCCAACGAGGTAAGATGCTGACTTCACTTTGTTCTTCTCTCTCCGCCCCTTCTGTTCTCTATCTGCATGCGTGTGCGTGTGTGTAGTACCACCTGTCTCAGGAGACAGTGGAAGCTCTCAGACAACCCACCTTTGATGTGTGGCAGTGGGAGCCCAATGAGGTGAGGACAGGGGGTTGGGCCCTAGAGGTTCAACTTCCATAAACACTCAACTCAACCATAGAGTTGTTGACCATAGAGGATCAACTACAACCATATATAACTGTTGACCATATGTGGTCAACCGCAACAAAGTATCGCTCACCTTCGGTCTCACTCCTCCTCCTTGCTTCATGTGACCAGATGCTGAGCTGCCTGGAGCACATGTACCACGACTTGGACCTGGTCAAGGACTTCAACATGAACCCCATCACACTGAAGCGGTGGCTGGTAAGACGGCTAGAGATATCTACAACTTTTCAGAATCTGCTGCTGCTCCACTTGTTTCATGTTACGAGTGGTAGGTTTGTTGTTGCTGTCTAGTGGTCTTACACATTCACTCATTCTTCCCTCTTTCTCTCATCCCCTCCTCCCTCCCTGCAGCTTTGTATCCATGACAACTACAGGATGAATCCCTTTCATAACTTCCGTCACTGTTTTTGTGTCACCCAGATGATGTACAGCATGATCTGCCTCTGCAGCCTACAGGTAATACCGCAGTAATACCACAGTAATACTAGAGAGAAGCTGAGAGATGTGTCTGAAAGATAAATTCTACTCCTTTGGAGATGCTCTCTTAGACAGTAATACCACAGTAATACCAAAGGTAATACCAAAGGTAACACAGACGGTAATACCACAGTAATAATACTACAGTAATACAACAGTAATACTGTAGGTAATACCACAGTAATATACTACAGTAATACCTCAGCGCTATAAAAGGGCAGCACTAATACTGGAGGGATGAGAATGAGGGGTTGGTGAGGAAGAATGATGTTTGTACTTGAAGAGGAGGGGCGAGGAGGAGGGAGAGAAAAGCTGAGAGGTGTCTGAGAGATAAATTCTACTCCCTTGGAGACGCTCCCTTAGACATCATCTCGAACCCTGTTGTCATGGACAACCATTCATGACAGGTTTATTAATCAAAGCCTATAATGGCCGATTACAAGACGCCCATGTTAATGATGTGCTAATGAGATCTCACAAACACACACTCTTTCACACAACACACACTCACTTACACAAACATGCATGTACCTACGTGTGCATAGTTGCATGATGCACACACACAAACATACACACACACATGCTAACACAGATGGCCCATTAGTTGTGCCACTTATAATAATAATAATTGTGAATTGTGTGTCTTCCAGGAGACGTTCACCCAGGTGGACATTCTGATTCTGATGACAGCTGCAGTGTGCCACGATCTGGATCACCCCGGATACAACAACATGTAATCCATGCTTTTATTCTCGCTCTCTCTCTCTCTTACTCTACCACTGCCATCTGTCTATCCTAGTTCGATATAGTCCAGGTTCCATTCAACAAACAAGCCCCTCTCTGTCTCTCAGGTACCAGATAAATGCACGGACGGAGCTGGCAGTACGCTACAATGACATCTCCCCTCTGGAGAATCACCACTGTGCCGTAGCCTTCCAGATCTTCTCCCAGCCCGACTGCAACATCTTCTCCACCTTTGACCCCGAGGCCTTCAAACAGATACGCCAGGTAGTGTGTGTGTGTGTGTGTGTGTGTGTATGTGTACTACTATAGCAGTAGTCTAGTCTATATTCTGATCTAACCGCCTATTTCTGTCTTAGGGAATCATCACACTGATACTGGCCACAGACATGGCACGACATGGCGAGATACTGGACTCCTTCAAGCATAAAGTGGACAGCTTTGACTTCACTGATGAAGAGCATGTCACTTGTGTAAGGATACACATGACTATGTATTTGTCCCTACCATAGAATGCATATTTTCCACTCCCTTACAGTTTGTGCAGTGTCTTTGTCCTACTGCCCGATGCAGTAATGCTATATTTACAACTTCACTATGTATGTTTGTTAGTCCTTTGTGCTGCTATCTATGTGAAAAAATCGAGTAGACCCCTTCCCTATACTGAACTCTGCACTGTGTGACCTTTGGCCCGCCCAGCTGAAGATGGTGCTCATTAAGTGCTGTGACATTTCTAACGAGGTGCGACCCATGGAGGTGGCTGAGCCCTGGGCGGACTGTCTGCTGGAGGAGTACTTCATGCAGGTATGTGAATCCCTATCTATACTGTACACTTACCTACCTATGCATGTATTTCAACAGTAGTTCTAACATGTTTAATTTGGCTCTATACTCCAGCATTTTGGATTTGAGATTAAATGTTTCATTTGAGGTGAAATTTGTCCAAATACTTATGACATCTTCAAATGGGGGGACTAGATATATGAAAAATACCCTCAAATAAAAGGTGACATTCTGTACTGTCACTGAATGTGATTTAATCTCAAATCCAAAATACTGGTATAGTATAGAGCCAAATAGAACTGTCCAAATACATACAAATACATACAAAGGGGAGTTTTTTATTTATTTATATAGTACATAGCCTACTGTGTAAACCCCCATATACTGTATATGTGTTTTTATACAGTACATAGCCTACTGTGTAAACCCCCATATACTGTATATGTGTTTTTATACAGTACATAGCCTACTGTGTAATTCAAGGTATGTGTCATACCTGCCTCATATCTCAATATTGATACATTAGTCTGTGTGAAAATGGAACAACACATTTCCTGAAACATTGTATTTTGACATACAGTATACAGTGCCTTCAGATATATCCCTCAACTTTTTCCACATTTTGTTGTGTTGCAAAGTGGGATTACAATTGATTGAATTGCCATGTTTCTAACATTTGTAAAATAAATATGAAAAGTTTTTAAAAAAAAACGAATATAGTATTCAACCCCCTGAGTCAATACATGTTAGAATCACCTTTAGCTGTGATTACAGCTATGAGTCTTTCTGAGCTTTGCACACCTGGATGGTACAACATGTATTATTTGTTTTATTCTTTACGCTCTGTCAAGTCGGTTGTTGATCATTGCTAGACAAACATTTTCAGGTTTTGCCATATATTTTCCAGACGATTTAAGTCCAAACTGTAACTAGGCCACTCAAGAACGTCCAATTTCGTCTTGATAAGCAACTCCAGTGAATATTTGGCTTCCTTTTTTTCACTCTGTCATTTAGGTTCATTTTGTTTAGTAACAACAATATTGTTGATCCATCCTCTGTTTTCTCCTATCACGGCCATTCAACTCTTTCACTGTTTTAAAGTCCAAAAGCTGAAGAACATGCGCACATCCAGGTACTTTCCACAGGTGCTGGAGTTGTAGCCAAACTCCTGGAAAACAGAAAGGAAAACACTGCTCACTGCTGCTCATGCTCCCAGGTGATATTTATTTAGAACTACGTTTCGACCCTTAGGTCCTCATCAGGCATCAACATCTCAGGTGGGTGTAGAAGGTCCTATGTATAGGGGCAGTACTCAGTGACTTCTTGAAACATTAGGTAAACAAAAAAAAAATGTTTAACACATTTCAATGTATCAAAATATATGATCACACTATCACGACTCAGGATATGACCCAGATGCAGAGGAGGAGGCGGAGAGTACAGTTGTCATAATATTTATTATACAAGGGGACAGGCCAGGCCAGGGCAGGGCAGGTCGAGGGCAGGCAGAGGTCAGTAGTCTAGGGCAGAGTCAATGAGGTACAGAATGGTAGGCAGACTCAGGGTCAGGGCAGAGTCAATGAGGTACAGAATGGTAGGCAGACTCAGGGTCAGGGCAGAGTCAATGAGGTACAGAATGGCAGGCAGGCAGAATGGTCAGAACCGGGAAGACTAGAAAACAATAACTAGAAAGACTCAAAACCGGGAAAACACGCTGGTAAAACTTGACGGGACAAGACGAACTGGCAACAGACAAACAGAAAACACAGGTATAAATACACAGGGGATAATGGGGACAAATGGGAGACACCTGGTGGGGGGTGGAGACAGGCACAAGACAGGTGAAACAGATCAGGGCGTGATACATACACAAGGAATGTGATCAATATTTACAGTAATATACATACACATACAATATTCAATTAGGATTCAAAAAAACTATTAGGACATATTGAAACTATAAAAACAGTTTCAAGTCAAACTCCTCGTTAAGGCCAAGAGGAGACAGTGTGTTCAGCCTGTGGATCCAGAAAGAATCCCTTTGAAGAAGTTTACTCTCAATGTCCCCTCCCCTGCATAACATCTTGACCATTTCTATTCCAATGTATCTCAGAGAACTAATAGGATGTCCAGTACAAAATGAACAGAAACCATATTTCTTGTCTCACCTGTCCGTATATTGCTACGGTGCTCACTGATCCGTGTCTTAAGGCTTCTACGGGTTTCCCCTATGTAAGACAGACCACAAGGACATTTCCAACATGTAAATAACATTGGTGGATATGCAGATAATCAGGCCCTTTTAACTTAAATCTTTGTCCCGTGCGGTTGGTGGGTAAATGAGTTGCATTTGTACGTGAAGCTGCATTGAGCTCATTGGCCACATTTGTAATTATCCTCCGGAAAGTCTCCCTTTTCTCTGGTGGGTAATCAGATTTAACCACGATGTCTCTCACGTTTGTGCGTCTTTTTAAAGACCGTATGTGGGGATATTTAAAAATGGGTTTCAATTGTGGGTCATTATCAATAATGTACCAGTCCTTCCTGATAATGTCCTTAAATGCCTTCCCCAATGTTTCAGTATCGGTGAGTATTGGGTGAAGCATGATGGGACACATTCTGCTTTTTCTTGAACTTTTGTTTGAAGGTTTTCTAACTGTGTCCTTCAAACTGATCATTGACATGTTTTACCCGATTGTCTTTGTACCGCATTTCCTTAAACCTTTGCGTGAGGTCCGTGGTCTGGTTCGGATAAGAGGCATCAGAGCGGCATTTTCTTCTGATACGACTGAATTGACTTATAGGGAGACTTTTAATAAGTGGACGTGGATGAAAGCTGTCACCTCTGAGGGTGTTCCTGTCCGTAGGTTTCGTATAGACATCTGTGGAGAGGGAGGTTTTGTCCTTGATAACCATCACATCAAGAAAACTGATTTGTGATAGGTCATAGTTAATGGTGAAATGAAGGTGTTCATTCATATAGTTTTGATAAGCATGGAATTCCAAAAGTTTGTCCTGGGTGCCTGCATAGTTCACGAAAATGTCAACCAAATATCTCAGAATTAGGAGAATATTGGAGAGAAAGGGGTTAAGGTCTGGATTCAGCACCAACTGTTTTTCAAACATTCCTAGAGATATATATATATTTACAGTATAGCAGTCAAAAGTTTGGACACACCTACTAATTCAAGGGTTTTTCTTCATTTGTTACTATTTTCTAGAGTAATAGTGAAGATGTCAAAACTATGAAATAACACATATGGAATCATGTAGTAAGCAAAAAAGTGTTAAACAAATCTAAATATATTTCATTTTAGATTCTTCAAAGTAGCTACCCTTTGCCTGGATGACACCTTTGCGCACTCTTGGCATTCTCTCAAAGGAATGCTTTACCAACAGTCTTGAAGGAGTTCCCACATATGCTGAGCACTAGTTGGCTGCTTTTCCTTCACTCTGTGGTCCACCTCATCCCAAACCATCTCAATTGGGTTGAGGTTGGGTAATTGTGGATGCCAGGTCACCTGATGCAGCACTCAATCACTCTCATTGGTCAAATCACAGACACCAGCACCAGCAAAGCACCATCACACCTCCTCCTCCATGCTTCACGGTGGGAACCACACATGCTGAGATCATACGTTCACCTACTCTGCATCTCACAAAGACACGGCGGTTGGAACCCGAAATCTCAAATTCTGACTCATCTGACCAAAGGACAGATTTCCACCGGTCTAATGTCCATTGCTCATGTTTCTTGTCCCAAGCAAGTCTCTTCTTATTATTGGTGTCCTTTAGTAGTGGTTTCTTTGCAGCAATTTGACCATGAAGGCCTGATTCACGCCGTCTCCTCTGAACAGTTGATGTTGAGATGTCTGTTACTTAAACTCTGTGACGCCTTTATTTGGGCTGCAATCAGAGGTGCCGTTAACTCTACTGAACTTATCCTCTGCAGCAGAGATAACTCTGGGTCCTCCTTTCCTGTGGCGGTCCTCGTGAAAGTCAGTTTAATCACAGCGCTTGATGGTTTTTGCAACTGCAGTTGAAGAAACTTTGAAAGTTATTGAAATTTTCCGCTATCTTCTGTATACCAACCCTACTGTACCTTGTCACAACACAACGGATTGACTCGAACGCATTCAGAAGGAAAGAAATTCCCCAAATTAACTTTTAACAAGGCACACCTGTTAATTGAAATGCATTCCAGGTGACTACCTCATGAAGCTGGTTGAGAGAATGCCAAGAGTGTGCAAAGCTGTCATCAAGCCAAAGGGTGGCTACTTTGAAGAATCTCAAAAATAAAATACATTTTGATTTGTTTAACACTTTTTTTTTGGTTACTACATGATTCCATATGTGTTATTTCATATGTTGTATGTATTCACTATTATTCTACAATGTAGAAAATGGTAATAATGAAAAACCCTTGAATGTGTACTGTAGGTGTGTACAAGCTTTTGACTGGTACTGTATATCTAGAAATGTTTGAAAAACAGGTAGTGCTGAATCCAGTGATGCCGAAACCCAATAAATTACTGGAAGTTTATGTATAGAGTGTGCGACTCTATTTTTTTATAGCTCATAGTTTAGTCAGCACATAAAATAATTATCTCTGGGTGTGTGCCAGCTCATGTTTTTTTATTCAAGTATATAGAATGGTAACATGAAGAGTACACAGAATTTAATTTTCAGGTATATGGTCCACAATTTTTTTTTAAATATGTAAAATCAATAGAGTCTCTAGCATACGTGGGGAGGGAGATCGCCCAGGGTTTCACAAAATGGTTTACAAAGGTAGAGATATTCTCTGTCCGTTACTACTCACAATGGGCCTGCCTGGTATAGGTGGTGTCATGCTCTTGTGAATTTTGGGTAGCGCGTATATGACAGGTATGTTTGGGCAGTCAACTTTCATATACTCATATTGTCTTTGTAATTTCCCCTCCATTCAAAAATTGACAATTTAATATGGATCAGAGTTGAATTGATTAGTAGGGTTCTTTGGGAGTCTTTTGTAAAATTCATCATCACCATGTTGTCTCAGAATTTGTTTTAAAGTCACAATTGGCCTCATGGAGAAATTCATGAGCGGTTTTCATTCTCTCCAGCAACTGAGTTAGGAAGGACGCCTGTATCTTTGTAGTGACTGAGTGTATTGATACACCATCCAAAGTACAATGAATAAGTTCACCATGTTCAAAGGGATATTCAATGTCTGCTTTTTATTTTTACCCATCTATCAATGGGTGCCCTTCAATGCCTCTGAAAACATCCTTGGACTTTTTCCTTGGTTAAATCTGTGTTTGAAATGCACTGCTCGACTGAGTAAGCTTACAATTATCTGTATGTGTGGGATACAGAGATGAGGTAGTCATTAAAATATATGTATGTATATATTGTACACAGAGTGAGTCCATGCAACTTATTATATGACTTGTTAAGCACATTTTTACTCCTGAACTTATGGCTTGCCATAAAGTGGATGAATACTTATTTACTCAAGACATTTCAGCTTTTCATTTTTAATGAATTTGTAAAAATGTGAACTCATCGGATATTGTTGGTATGCCAGTGACACACAATCTTGACTTCATCCATTTTAAATTCAAGCTGTAACACGACAAAATATGGGGAAAGTAAAGGGCTGTGAATACTTTGAAAGTACTGTAGATACACTATTTACCATTTGTATAAAGAATTATGGATTGCACTGACATCTTTCTCTCTCTTCTCCACCCTTTCCACAGAGTGACAGGGAGAAGGCAGAGGGTCTGCCTGTGGCCCCCTTCATGGACAGAGAGAAGGTCACCAAACCCACCGCTCAGATCGGTTTCATCAAGTTTGTCCTCATCCCCATGTTTGAGACCGTCATGAAGGTGAGCCATGGATGGATGGGACTATAAAAAGAGAATGTTGGAGTGATAGGACTGTGATGATGATGATGATGATGGTAAACGCCTGCCTCCTTTCTCTCTCTGTGTGTGTCTCAGCTGTTCCCTCAGATTGAGGATGTGATGGTCCAGCCTCTGAGAGAGTCGCGAGACAGATACGAAGAGCTCAAGCAGATTGACGATGCCATGAATGAGGTCAGAGGTATTTGTGTGTGTACATGTGTTTTTTATATTTTTTATATAAGAAGGACATGTTTGCATGTTCTTATGTGTAGCAGCGGTGACTAACAGTCCTGTGAATGTTTCTACTTTAGGTGCAGAAAAAGAAAAGTGAGAACTTGACTATGGGGAAGAAGAAATGAAAAGCACAAAGGTAGGTGTTTTTAAACTGGCTGCATTGAGCAAAGTCTTTCTCTATACTGTATGGCTCTGGTGCGGTGTAGATGAAATGAATGTGTGTTCCTCTGTTTTAACTCAAACTTCCTACAGTGGTAAAGGTTGAGTCAGCATAGTCTGAGGAATGGGACCAGAGGAAGATGGAAACAGACCAAGCTACTTGACTGACTGGCCGGATGGACAATCCAAAAGCTTTTATCAGGGAATGTCGACTTGTACAGCAGACTACTTCAGTGAACAATATTTAGATTTTCTCTTGTTTTTTTTTATGTTGTTTTATACAGAATGTACAGATTTTTAGTTGCCTTCGTTGTTTCCTACAAAATAAAAGGTTTACTTTAATTATAACCTTTCACATAATGTTTTTTTATTTTGTTTTAAAACATATATTGCCATTATTAAAGCTTATTAGTCTTATTTCTAGACGTATTTATGTTCATTTTAGCTGTGGATAAGTTTCATATGATTAAGATAGACAGAATGGATGAGGAGCACTTGTTACACTCTCTGTTCTACTCTTTGCCATGTAGCGCGTCAGCCTGTGCACTCAGCATTCTGAACATTCCAAACATCATACACACGTGGCCTTGTTGCTGTAGATCAGAAATGTGCCTTCCTTCCATATGCCTCCACTCCCTGTTTACTTTCTGCATATTCCTAGCGAACATAGCAACTATTGAAGGTTTAAGGAGCTGTCAGTGTGGGGGTGACCCATACAAAACGTGACTTAGTCAAACAGGATGTTGAAACACCTAAAGCCTTTCAATGCAGAACATACATGCCAAACATACAAGGGTTTATTTTAAGAAGAAAATGCATGGTAAGAGTATTATGGAGGGTAGACAATGAATGACAGATATGCACTGCCACTGCAGCATGATCAGAATCCTGTTCCCCTGGTTAGACGTTGCATTCATCAACCAATGGTTGCGTGCCACGTCAACGACTTTGATGTCGGGCACCAGATTGCTGTGTGGTTAGCTGATAAGTAAAATACCTATCCAGGCATGGTGAGATCTGGCATGAGTCAACAATACCTGGGCAGGGGAACGTGCTCATGATGGCAACATACTGTACTTTGACAGTGGAAGGACTTGGGCCCCCAGTGGTCAAGGTATGACACTACAGGCACATCCTGACTAGTTCAGAGGGGTATTAGTATTTCAGAAAGATGGTTTAACAAATTCAGGGTTCCCTGAACATATCTGGCTTGTGTTAACCAGGTGAGGGAGTCCAGGATTCCTTGGTTCCAGAACAGACGCTTCTCATTTAAGTTGTTAGCCTAAGTGGAGCGCAGATTGGTTGATCGGGCGCGTGCACGCAACATGAAAAAAGGTCCTCAAGTCGATGACAGAAAAAACAATTGATACGGAGTCAAAAGACAGAGCCCAATATTTCACGTCTACAACAAGAAACAGTTGTAAGAACACACAACGAATATGTTCATATATTCACGAAAACAAGTAATACATCCACTGCCGCAAAAACCATAGAGGGAACCTGGCAGAAAATGGCAGACAGAGCTTGGCCAAGTGTAGTGACACAATTCCAATGTCCAATGTCTAGCTCACACACATGGCTGATTAGTAACAACACTTTGCACTTTATAGAGCACTTTTATTGCACCGCTGGTGATATTAAAGTGTCAAGGCTTTGGCCTAATATGGAAGTTGTTGTAGCCTATGTCACAATTGCAGGTCCATTTCATAGCCTAATGTAGGATTAATAATAATGTATTGAATTCATAGTGCTTTTCATGACAACATGGGCAACAATGAGTTCTCTGTTTAGTTATAACCCAATGGAGGTCACAGGTCATCTGACAAAAGAAGGAAGATCATTTCATGACTGTTTGTGAAAATGATTTGATTTGTGTAGGCTACAGTATTCAATAGCTAGCTACCTGTTTGTTTATGCTGTGAATCGATTTTCTCCCCTTCATTTTGGTCTAGAATGGTCTTTGAATGGAGGATATGTGTCCCACCTATAGCACCAATGACGTTTGGAAAATCTGCGGGATGAATTTGGCTATTTATCATGTTTATTATGTTGCTTAGCTTTATTAATTTGAGGTTAGCAAAGCATCGCTGGCAGTCAACCTATCACAGCCTACTTACTATACCTGCAATTCTGTAAAAGTCCTCATTGATTATTATAGGGACAGCTTGATGGCCAGGGAATGCAACAAATACATACAAATATATATTCAATGCGATGTAGACTCTTTTTACGGTTCTACACACAGTTGCCTTGCCAAATAGTTGAGCATCGCCCACATTGTACAGGAAACTTCCAGTGGAAAAACATACACAGAGTTTGTATAGCAGTCATAGCAAAACCGCGTTGAGTTACATTTGGTATGGGTTGAGTAAATTGACCAGATATATTATTGACTGTGCGGAAAAATAATTCTGAATTCTTTATGGTCTAAAGGATGTATTCTAGGTCCAATAGTTCGTTCCTACTGGAGAGCCCGGCGAACAATTCAGGCTCCGATTTCAAGTGGATTTTCCAAGAAGGGATAGGCGGTAGTGATGAACAAGAATCTGTTTGGCGGAGAAGTCTTATATTTATTCACCGGACAGGCTAAAATCAAGTTGACGTAGTAGGTAGCAGGTTTGATTCAGAGCATTCGTTGCTATGGTTTCTGACCAGGCTCTCTTTCTGGAGCCTGGAAAGTTTTCACAAATTCGGTTTTGACACATTTCGCTAAATCACTAATCCGGTTTTCTGGAATAGTCCTCTGGAATACCCCTCAAGTGTTACGATACTGATGATTTGTCGCGACAGATTATGTTTCTACTGTTGTGGCTAGGTGGAGTAGGCCGACAGTGCCATCTAGTGGCCACATCAGGGAAAACCGTTAAATCAAATGTTATTTGTCACATGCGCTGAATACAACAGGTGTAGACTTTACTGTGAAATGCTTACTTACGAGCCCTTTCCCAAAAAGGCAGAGTTAAAAATTAAGAAAAAATATAACAAAATAACAATAACGAAACTATATACAAGAAGTACTGGTACCGAGTCAATGTGCAGGTGTAGGTAAGGTAAAAGTGACTAGGCAATCAAGATATATTATAAACAAAGTATCAGCAGTGTGTGTGTGTGTGTGTGTGTGTGTGTGTGTGTGTGTGTGTGTGTGTGTGTGTGTGTGTGTGTGTGTGTGTGTGTGTGTGTGTGTGTGTTTGTTTGGGGCGTCAGTATGCATCTGTGAGCATTTGTTGTGTGTGTGTGTGTGTACTGTATGTATGTGTGTGTTGGAATGTCAGTGAATGTTGGGAGTAAAAAAAATATGAATGTAAAGTCTCCTCTAAGTCTGACTACTTTGCATTAGAACTACTTAGCTCAGGGGAACATTAGGAGGCAGAAAGGGAGCAGAGTGCATACACACCGCAGGTTAGTTCTGCGCTTTACTGAGGGATGATGAGGGGGCGATGTGGTAATTTGTCGATGTGATGACTCACCCTGATGTGCCTCCCAATGTGGCTGTAGGTTTTCTCTCTTCAACTCCGGGCTTTCACTGTTGCACTGCAGGGAACAAACAACAACACGGGGGCTCTGTGAACAGTACAAACAACACAGTGAGAGTATAAGAGATACAAACCAAATCTTGGTGTTTGTGTGTGTTTACTAAGCCAATACTGTATAATCTTGTGTTTTTTAAGTCGTGTTTGCTCTACACCTGTACCTTCCAGCTGCTGAAGGGCAACAACCGCTCCTCTGCCCCTTAATCCATCCCAAACAGCTGCACTGAGGGAACTCTGGAAAACACATGGCAAACATTGAATCCCAGTTCCACTCACACAAAGCAAGTGTCATCTACAGTGGGGAGAACAAGTATTTGACACACTGCTGATTTTGCAGGTTTTCCTACTTACAAAGCATGTAGAGGTCTGTAATTTTTATCATAGGTACACTTCAACTGTGAGAGACGGAATCTAAAACAAAAATTCAGAAAATCGCATTGTATGATTTTTAAGTAATTAATTTGCATTTTATTGCATGACTTAAGTATTTGATCACCTACTAACCAGTAAGAATTCCGGCTCTCACAGACCTGTTAGTTTTTCTTTAAGAAGCTCTCCTGTTCTCCACTTATTACCTGTATTAACTGCACCTGTTTGAACTCGTTACCTGTATAAAAGACACCTGTCCACACACTCAATCAAGGACATCAGGGTTAAAATTGTAGACCTGCACAAGGCTGGGATGGGCTACAGGACAATAGGCAAGCAGCTTGGTGAGAAGGCAACAACTGTTGGCGCAATTATTAGAAAATGGAAGAAGTTCAAGATGAAGGTCAATCACCCTCGGTCTGGGGCTCCATGCAAGATCTCACCTCTTGGGGCATCAATGATCATGAGGAAGGTGAGGGATCAGCCCAGAACTACACGGCAGGACCTGGTCAGTGACCTGAAGAGAGTTGGGACCACAGTCTCAAAGAAAACCATTAGTAACACACTACGCCGTCATGGATTAAAATCCTGCAGCGCACGCAAGGTTCCCCTGCTCAAGCCAGCGCATGTCCAGGCCCGTCTGAAGTTTGCCAATGACCATCTGGATGATCCAGAGGAGGAATGGGAGAAGGTCATGTGGTCTGATGAGACAAAAATAGAGCTTTTTGGCCTACACTCCACTCGCCGTGTTTGGAGGAAGAAGAAGGATGAGTACAAGAACACCATCCCAACCGTGAAGCATGGAGGTGGAAACATCATTCTTTGGGGATGCTTTTCTGCAAAGGGGACAGGACGATTGCACCGTATTGAGGGGAGGATGGATGGGGCCCATGTATACCGAGATCTTGGCCAACAACCTCCTTCCCTCAGTAAGAGCATTGAAGATGGGTCATGGCTGGGTCTTCCAGCATGACAAGGACCCGAAACACACAGCCAGGGCAACTAAGGAGTGGCTCCGTAAGAAGCATCTCAAGGTCCTGGAGTGGCCTAGCCAGTCTCCAGACCTGAACCCAATAGAAAATCTTTGGAGGGAGCTGAAAGTCCGTATTGCCCAGCGACAGCCCCGAAACCTGAAGGATCTGGAGAAGGTCTGTATGGAGGAGTGGGCCAAAATCCCTGCTGCAGTGTGTGCAAACCTGGTCAAGAACTACAGGAAATGTATGATCTCTGTAATTGCAAACAAAGGTTTCTGTACCAAATATTAAGTTCTGCTTTTCTGATGTATCAAATACTTATGTCATGCAATAAAATGCAAATTAATTACTTAAAAATCATACAATGTGATTTTTCTGGATTTTTATTTTAGATTCCGTCTCTCACAGTTGAAGTGTACCTATGATAAAAAATTGCAGACCTCTACATGCTTTGTAAGTAGGAAAACCTGCAAAATCGTCAGTGTATCAAACACTTGTTCTCCCCACTGTACACATGTTGCTTATGAGTGCAATTCCCACTACTTTTGGATTATACATGGATTTTAAGGCTTGCATGAATGTCCTGCTTAATGTTTGTGTCATCTCAAATCAACTGCATTATACTTAAAAAACACTTCAACCAGTAAAATGGCTATTTGGCTAGCTTTTCCTACAGCCTGTATCAATGAGTGTTAGCATTATAGCTAACCACTGCTGCATACAAAATAGTTATTTTGCAAAGCTCACAACCAAATATAATCTTAGTGACTGTTCAATCAAGAATCAAAACAGCGTTGTAGGTGAGAACCCCAAAAATGTATTTTATTTAGAATAAATGATGGCAATAGCTTTATTACTGCCGCATCTGTGCGTGACGGCATTACTTTAAGGACCCAAACAGCTTTTGATTTACAATACCAGTTTCCTTTTGTCGTTGAAAAACGTCCTGTTAAACTGGCTGATTTCCACAAACAAATGCTTCATTGTTTGTCCCTTCAATACAAACAAATGTTCCACTCATATGTATATTTATATGGAATAATCTTGTCATAAAATATTAAAACAAGTCACTGTTTTTAGAACATTGGTTTAGGAAGGACATTTTACTTGTGGGCCAGCTGCTCAATGTTTGAGCTCCCTGTCTCACCAAAGGGAAATTAAATGATGTGTAAAGCAATACCAGATGGTGTTCTAACCCTTTAGAAACAAACTGTGGTCAATACAGATCCATCACTTGTAAATTCAACCATAGTAGTTACAGTAAGTAAGTAATTAGAGAAGCTTTTTATGACAGTGATGTTCCAATAGCAAAATGTAGGTGGAACTTGCAATATGTTTGCAAATTGGCCAAAGGTATGGACTTATATACAAAGTATGTAAACACCCTTTCAAATTAGTGGATCCGGCTATTTCAGCCACACCCATTGCTGACAGGTGTATAAAATTGAGCACACTTCCAATGCAATCTTCACAGACAAACATTGGCCGTAGAATGGCCCATACTGAAGAGCGCAATGACTTTCAACTTGGCACCGTTATTGGATGACACCTTTTCAACAAGCCAGTTCATCAAATTTCTGCCCTGGTCTACTGTAAGTGCTGTTATTGTGAAGTGGAAACGTCTAGGAGCAACAACGGCTCAGCCGTGAACTGGTAGGCCACACAAGCTCCCAGAACAGGACCGCTGAAGCTCGTAGCGCATACAAATCATCTGTCCTCGGTTGCAAGTATCCTTATTACACCTTTAACATTAGAATGGCGCCGGAGGGGATGTCTGCCGTTTTACGGGCACCTAACCAAGTGCTATTTTGTGTGTTTTTTCACATTGTTTATAACTTATTTTGTAAATAATGTTGCTGCTACCGTCTCTTATGACCGAAAATAGATTCTAGATATCAGAACAGCAATTACTCACCTTGAACTGGACAAATATGTTTTATTTAATGTGTCCCACACAAGGGATATACTGTTTCTCCAAGACTAGGCTCAAATCCTTGTTATTCACGTGAAGAAAAGACGGAGGTACAGTGGGCGGAGATCGGGGTACCTTGTGAGAATTTGTTGGCGAGTGGGTAATCCGCCTGTACCATCTGTTCTATTGGCCAACGTGCAATCACCGGAGAATAAACGATGAGCTCCATTCGAGACTATCCTACCAACGGGACATTAAAAACTGTAATATCTTACGTTTCACAGAGTCGTGGCTCAACTATGACACAGATAATATACAGTTGGCTGGCCACACTCAACTCTAGACCACCTTTACTCCACACACAGAGCCCTGTCCAAAGCTCTCCCTCCATTTGGAAAATCTGACCATAATTCTATGCTGCTGATTCCTGCTTACAAGCAAAAACTAAAGCAGGACGTACCAGTGACTCGCTCAATAGAGAAGTTGTCAGATGACACAGATGCTATGCTACAAGTCTGTTTTGCTAGCATAGACTGGAATATGTTCCAGGATTCATCCAATGGCATTAAGGAGTATACCACCTCAGTCAATGGCTACATCAATAAGTGCATTGAGGACGTCATCCCACACAGTGACCGTACGTACATATCAAAATCAGAAGTCATGGATTACAGGCAACATCCGCACCGAGCTAAAGGTTAGAGCTGCCGCTTTCAAGGAGCGGGACACAAATCCAGACACATAAGAAATCCCGCTATGCCCTCAGACGAACCATCAAACAGGCAAAGCATCAAAACAGGACTAAGATTGAATCCTACTACACCGGCTCTGACGCACGTCGGATGTGTCAGGGCTTGCAAACCCAGCCGCGAGCTGCCCAGTGACGCGAGCCTACCAGACGGGCTAAATGCCCTTTATGCTATCTTCAAGGCAAGCAACACTGAAGCATGCATGAGAGCACCAGCTGTTCCGGACGACTGTGTGATCACGCCCTTCTTAGCCGATGTGAGCAAGACCTTTAAACAGGTCAATATTCACAAAGCCGCGAGTTCAGACGGATTACCAGGACGAGTACTCAGAGCATGCGTGTACCAACTGGCAAGTGTCTTCACTGACATTTTAAACCTTTCCCTTACAGAATCTGTAATACATACATGTTTCAAGCAGACCACCATAGCCCCTGTGCCCAAGAAAGTAAATGTAACCTGCCTAAATGACCACAACCCCATAGCACTCATATCGGTAGCCATGAAGTGCTTTGAAAGTCTGGTCTTGGCTCACATCAACACCATCACCCCGAAACACTAGACCCACTCCAATTTGCATACCACCCCAACAGATCCACAGATTACGCACTCCACACTGCCCTTTCCTACCTGGACAAAAGGAACACCTATGTAAGAATGCTGTTCATTGACTACAGCTTTGCGTTCAACACCATAGTGCCCACAAAGCTCATCACTAAGCTAAGGACCCTGGGACTAAACACCTCCCTCTGCAACTGGATCCTGGAATTTCTGATGGGCCGCCCCCAGTTGGTAAGGATAGGTAACAACACATCTGCCATGCTGATCCTCAACACAGGGGCCCCTCAGCGGTGTGTGCTTAGTCCCCTCCTGTACTCCATGTTCACCCACGACTGCGTGGCCAAGCATGACTCCAACACCATCATTAATTTCGGTGTTCCTCAAGGTTCCGTTGTAGGACCACTATTGTTTTCACTATATATTTTACCTCTTGGGGATGTTATTCGAAAACATAATGGTAACTTTCACTGCTATGCGGATGACACACAGCTGTACATTTCAATGAAACATGGTGAAGCCCCAAAATTGCCCTTGCTAGAAGCATGTGTTTCAGACATAAGGAAGTGGATGGCTGCAAACTTTCTACTTTTAAACTTGGACAAAACAGAGATGCTTGTTCTAGGTCCCAAGAAACAAAGAGATCTTCTGTTGAATCTGACAATTAATCTTAATGGTTGTACAGTCGTCTCAAATAAAACTGTGAAGGACCTCGGCGTTACTCTGGACCCTGATCTCTCTTTTGAAGAACATTTCAAGGACAGCTTTTTTCCATCTACGTAACATTGCAAAAATCAGAAACTTTCTGTCCAAAAATGATGCAGAAAAATGAATCCATGCTTTTGTCACTTCTAGGTTAGACTACTGCAATGCTCTACTTTCCGGCTACCCGGATAAAGCACTAAATAAACTTCAGTTAGTGCTAAATATGGCTGCTAGAATCCTGACTAGAACCAAAAAATGTGATCATATTACTCCAGTGCTAGCCTCTCTACACTGGCTTCCTGTCAAAGCAAGGGCTGATTTCAAGGTTTTACTGCTAACCTACAAAGCATTACATGGGCTTGCTCCTACCTATCTCTCTGATTTGGTCCTGCCGTACATACCTACACGTACGCTATAGTCACAAGACGCAGGCCTCCTAATTGTCCCTAGAATTTCTAAGCAAACAGCTGGAGGCAGGGCTTTCTCCTATAGAGCTCCATTTTTATGGAACGGTCTGCCTACCCATGTCAGAGACGCAAACTCGGTCTCAACCTTTAAGTCTTTACTGAAGACTCATCTCTTCAGTGGGTCATATGATTGAGTGTAGTCTGGCCCAGGATTGGGAAGGTGAACGGAAAGGCTCTGGAGCAACGAACCGCCCTTGCTGTCTCTGCCTGGCCGGTTCCCCTCTTTCCACTGGGATTCTCTGCCTCTAACCCTATTACAGGGGCTGAGTCACTGGCTTACTGGGGCTCTCTCATGCCGTCCCTGGAGGGGGTGCGTCACCTGAGTGGGTTGATTCACTGATGTGGTCATCCTGACCGTGCTGCTGCTCCAGTTTCAACTGTTCTGCCTTATTATTATTCGACCATGCTGGTCATTTATGAACATTTGAACATCTTGGCCATGTTCTGTTATAATCTCCACCCGGCACAGCCAGAAGAGGACTGGCCACCCCACATAGCCTGGTTCCTCTCTAGGTTTCTTCCTAGGTTTTGGCCTTTCTAGGGAGTTTTTCCTAGCCACCGTGCTTCTACACCTGCATTGCTTGCTGTTTGGGGTTTTAGGCTGGGTTTCTGTACAGCACTTTGAGATATCAGCTGATGTACGAAGGGCTATACAAATAAATTTGATTTGATTTGATTTGATTAAGTTTGCTGACGACACAACAGTGGTAGGTCTGATCACCAACAACGATGAGACAGCCCATAGGGAGGATGTCAGAGACCTGGCAGTGTGGTGCCAGGACAACAAACTCTGCCTCAACGTGAGCAATACAAAGGTGCTGATCGTGGACTACAGGAAAAGGAGGGCCGAACACGCCCCCATTCACATCGATGGGGCTGTAGTGGAGCAGGTCGAGAGCTTCAAGTTCCTTGGTGTCCATATCACCAACAAACCATCATGGCCCAAACACACCAAGACAATCGTGAAGAGGGCACAACAACACCTTTTCCCCCTCAGGACACTGAAAAGATTTGGCATGAGTTCCCAGATCCTCAAAAAGTTCTACAGCTGCACCATCGAGAGCATCCTAACCGGTTGCGTCACCGCATGGTATGGCAACTGCTTGGCATCTGACCGTAAGGTGCTACAGAGGGTAGTGCATATGGCCCAGTACATCACTGGGGCCAAGCTTCCTGCCATCCAGGACCTATATACTAGGCAGTGTCAGAGGAAGGCCCAAAAAATGATCAAAGACTCCAGTCACCCGCGTCAGACTGTTCTCTCTGCTACCGAACGACACATCCAAAAGGCTTCTTAACAGCTTCTACCCGAAGCCATAAGACTGCTGATCAGTTAATCCAGGTGGCCATTTGACCCCCCCACCACCCTTTGTTTTTACACTGCTGCTACTCGCTGTTTATTATCTATGCATAGTCACTTTACCCCTACCTACATGTACAAATTACCTCGACTAACCTGTACCCCCTGTATATAGCCTCGTTATTGTTATTTTATTGTGTTACTTTTCATTTTATTTTATTTAGAAAATATTTTCCTAACTATTTCTTGACCTTCATTGTTGGTTAAGGGCTTGTAAGTAAGTATTTCATGGTAAGGTCAGCTGTTGTATTCGGCGCATATGACAAATCAAATTTGGTTTGAAATGGGTCAAATATTGCACCTTTAGTAACTAAAAACTGGAAGCCCTATACAGTGTGTAATCTTCATATAGGGCTAACCCCCATGAATAGGAATGCAAAAACAGATATATTTTTGCTGACATGTAATCACAGATATTGGACTTTTACACGGTCCCTAAACCATTTAAGTGCTAGAAATAAGCATATTGCCTCATTTTTGGCTCTGTTAAGGGAGGAGTTAGACCATCGATAAAAACAAAGGGTGTACCTTGCTCTCTTCCATCATCTGATCCTACAGTAGATACGGTGCATTCGGAAAGTATTCAACCCCTTCCCATTTTCCACATTTTGTTAATTTACAGCCTTATTCTAAAATGTATTAAATCATTTTTCCTGAATCAATTTACACAAAATACCTGAATAGGTTATTCGAAATGATTGCAAATTTATTACAAGTAAAAAACAGAATTACATTATTTACTGAGTATTCAGACCTTTTGCAATAAGACTCGAAATTGAGCTCAGGTGCATCCTGTTTCAATTGATCATCCTTGAGATGTTTCTTCAACTGGATTGGAGTCCACCTGTGGTAAATTCAATTGATTGGACATGATTTGGAAAGGCACACACTTGTCTATATAAGGTCCCACAGTTGACAGTGACATTCAGAGCTAAAACCGAGCCATGAATTCGAAGTAATTGTCCGTAGATCGCCGAGACAGGATCGTGTTGAGGCACAGATCTGGGGAAGGGTACCAAAATATTTCTGCAGCATTGAAAGTCCCCAAGAACACAGTGGCCTCCATCATTCTCATTCTTACTGCACACATTTAGTTAATTGCTGAAAAGCTTTAAGATAAAATATAAGTCATATTTTCAGGGTCAAAATCAGGTGCAATAATTGACTAATTATTGATGGAAATATTAAAAGTATTAAACATATGGTTTTATAAATCCTTGTGGATTAGTAGAATATTGAAATAAAAGACAGGCCTACTTCTTATTTGTTAAATTCTGAAAACAAACGTACTTAGTCATAATAGAACAACAAATGAGGAAATTCAATTGCCAGGGTTAGAGCTTCCAAGCCCGTTCTATTCATTAATATTTATATGGTAGGGACGTCCCAATGATTCGTGATAGCACGGACCAGCATAGAAGCAAAGACAGTACAGTATGAAGATAATTAGAAACTGCTTCTCCAGTATACATCCTCGATTACGCTTGTGGGCGTTGCCATGGCGACGTTGGCGAGCTAATAAACTCATGCACAGAAACACATAATCGGGTCTAACGGTCGAATCTAGTTTGTACCTTTAGATTTCGATCAAATTAACCATGGAAGAAATGTTAACTTCTCTCATTTACTAATAAAATCCTGACCTGGTCTGCTTCACAAGCGTTTCCGGAAATTTTGTGATGTTGCACCTGAAACTCTGTGACAGATGTGCGAAAGAATTTGTCGCACCTCATTTACGTCATCAAAGAACAAAATGTACACTTCTTTGAATTATGAACTGAGCTTTGTTGCTTTAAAATAAGTAAGGTGACTTTAACAAGGGAGAAAACTATTGCCTGAATAGAGATTTACATAACTCATGTCAAGATGAGTTGAAAAACTGTTTCATGTGTTATGCAGCTGGACCTGAATACAAAAGCAGTATGAAAACAAAAGGAAGTGCGGAAAACAAACTTGATAGCTTCCATCAACTGTGCATTATAAATGTTGATATTATGTTGAAAGTTATATAAAAACTGTTGCACACTGTTACACTGATAGAACAATGGGTTAGTTATAAAAAATATTTGCTGTTATCTTTGCCACAAGCACTTTCATTGCACTGATGTGTTCCGACTGGAGGAGGGGGCGTGTACTGTCACTGGTTGAGCTTCTGTTACGTAAAGCCGCTTGATGCTGTGACCACCAGGCAGACAGGAGCTTCAAGATTTGCCCTTCCAGACCTATTGGTAGATATCCTATTTTAATTCTAACTTCATAGCTAGGCTATAGAAATATAGCAAATATCCACCATTGGTCGAACCTTAGTTTGAGGATGCTTCCTGACTAAAGAAGCCATTGAACTTTACTAAAGTTTGTAAAACTTTCACTGAATTTATGGCAACGGCATATTGGCCCCGAGCTCACATTCGTAAAGAAGAATTAAAATACAAACTGGCAATCGCATAAATTATCAATCATGTAATCGTTCTATATTGCAGACGTGTAATAACTATTGTTATTACTGCTTCAATGCACACGTTTCATATTTGTTAATTGTTAACTCACTTCCCTAACAATGATCACATGCATTCTGTTATAAAGTGATGATAAAAAAAATATGGAATATATTTTTATTTGTTTTGTTATTAAAACACACACACAGATCAAGCAGTGTTTCCATAGGAAGGATTTTAAAGCGCAAAGATGGCGGCTTCCTTGCTGAGGATAGGGCGACTTGGCTCTCTCAAGGTAATGAAATGTCATGCACATAACCACAGTATTCTTTAAAGTTTTAACGCACCGTTGTTTTCGAAAAGACACCTATAATAACCTGCTCCTTTGTTTTTCCATTTGTGCTGAGAAAAACTTGAGTTGTGCGCTTGATTGGATTTTAGAAACATGGAAAGCGCTAGCAAACGTTAGATAACTTAGCTATCCAGCTAACGTTAGCTGTATACTTTTCATATCAAGTGCACACGTGGTTAATTTAGAATATGAGAAAATATTGAGTGAGTAAACAAGTTGTCAAAGTATATAGCTATATCAGCTATTTATTTAAGATTGTGACCGCTCGCTAACTTTCTATACGTAAACGTTGATGTTAGCCAGCTAGATGGCTGGGTGGTGGGGCCTACTCGCCATGGCACGAATCTAGTAGGAGTAGCTAGTCTTCTGCTATAGCTAACATATCTGCGCTTAAATGTAATAGCCAACCAACTCAACATTGACCGTTAACTAACTGCAAATCAAGTTTTGTCTGACAATTATTCGTTTGTTGACGTCATGTGAATTGTCACTAATTCGTGTGTACTTTGATCAGTGCGTGCAGGCGGAGAGCTCTTTGAGGAGAGCTCCTGCAGCTGTTGCCTTATGCACGAATGCTGGTGGTCCCAAGAAGCCCAAGAAGAGCAGTTCAGAGAGTAAGTACAATTATTTGTAGTGTATGATACTTGAGCAGATTAGTGATGTGGAGTTCACGAACGATTGGTTCTTTTTGAACAACGCTTTTTACGTACTCGAGTCATGATTAGTTGTGCATTTAAGCATTTCGCGACACTCGCAATAACATCTGCTAACCATGTGTATGTGACCAATAAGATTTGATGATTTGAGTGACTCGTTCATTTAAGTAGTTTGTTTGACCTGCTGACAGAAGGGTTGGTATATGCTCCTGCGGCGCTAGAGTCAAATCAAATTGTATTTGTTAAATGCTAAGTAAACAACAAGTGTAGACTAACAGCCCATGTGCTGGGATGGGAGGTAGATGCAAGTGCCTAGGGAACGTATTAAGACCCCTTGACTTTTTCCACATGTTGTTACTTTACAGCCTTATTCTAAAATGGATAAAATAAAAATCAGTAATCTACACACAATACCCCATAATGAGAGAGAAAACAGGTTTTTAGATTTTTTTTGCAAATTTATACACATTTAGAAATAGATACCTTATTTACATAAGTATTCAGACCCTTCGCTATGAGACTCAAAATTGAGCTCAGGTGCATCCAGTTTCCATTGATCATCCTTGAGATGTTTCTACAACTTGATTGGAGTCCACTTGTGGTAAATTCAATTGATTGGACATGATTTGGAAAGGTATGTAAGAGCAAAAAGCAGGCCATGAGGTCGACGGAATTGTCCATAGAGCTCTGAGACAGGATTGTGTCGAGGCACAGATCTGGGGGAAAGGTACCAAAAAATGTATGCAGCATTGAAGGCCCCCAAGAACACAGTGGCCTCCATCATTCTTAAATGGAAGAAGTTTGGAATCACCAAGACTCTTCCTAGAGCCGGGGGACTATTTAATCCATTTTAGAATAAGGCTGTAACATACCAAAGTGGAAAAAGTCAAAGGGTCTGACTACTTTCCGAAGGCGCTGTATATACAGTACCAGTTAAAGTTTGGACACACCTACTCATTCAAGGGTTTTTCTTTTCTTTTTACATTGTAGAATAATAGTGAATAGATCAAAACTCTGTAATAACACAGAATGATGTAGTAACCAAAAAAGTGTTAAACAAATAAAAAATATATTTTAGATATATTTAAATAATATATTTTCTTTAAAGTAGCCACCCTTGACCAGCCTTGACAGCTTTGCACACTCTTGGCATTCTCTCAACCAGCTTCGCCTGGAATGCTTTTCCAACAGTCTTGAAGGAGTTCCCACATATGCTGAGCACTTGTTGACTGCTTTTCCTTGCCTCTGCGGTCCAACTCATCCCAAACCATCTCAATTGGGTTGAGGTCGGGTGATTGTGGAGGCCAGGTCATCTGATGCAGCACTCAATCATTCTCCTTCTCGGTCAAATAGCCCTTACACAGCCTGGAGGTCTGTTTTGCATCATTGTCCTGTTGAAAAATAAATGATTTTCCCACTAAGCTCAAACCAGATGGGATGGCCTATCGCTGCAGAATGCTTCATAACTATGAAATAACATATGGAATCATGCAGTAACCAAGGAAGTGTTTTTTTTGTTGTTGTTTTTTTTGGTACATCTTTTGTATACCACCCATACCTTGTCACAACACAACTGATTGGCTCAAATACATTAAGGAAAGAAATTCCACAAATTAACTTATAACATGGCTGGTTGAGAGAATGCCAAGATTGTGCAAAGCTGTCATCAAGGCAACGGGTGGCTACTAAACAAATCAAAATATATTTTATAATATTTCTTTTTTGGTTACTACATGATTCCATGTGTTATTTCATAGTTTTGATGTCTTTTACTATTCTACCATGTAGAAAATTACAAAAATACATTACTAAGGTTGCTGCGTTCTATGTTGGGAGTCATTTTATATATTGCATTGATGGTATCGCATTTCTATAACTAAATAGTTCGAAGATTGAGAATATAAGAATAAGACTACATAATGGCAGTTTGTCGGACAGAGGTCTCTCTCGAGCTATCACCAGCTTTCTACTTCCTTAGGTACGGATAACGTGGTTGGAGGAGTTAGTACCATGGCTAGTATATGGATTTTGATTGGTTTACGGTTAAGTTTTTCTCTAACAAAAAAGCAATTTTTTTTGCAAAAATGTGCAAGAATTGACATTACCAATAAATGGAAATATGTTCAGAATAAATAGACACGATATGCAAAAACCAGCTCCCCCTCAACAGAGATCGATCATCTCGAAAGCTAAAGCAGATAGCTTGCTTCGGCCCACCGCCTAAACGTTGAAGTTCGACTTCATGCATCTCTGTTTTGGATCTATTCCAAAATGCCTGGCTGTTGCCTCGACAGAATTTTGCTTTGCGGATTTCATCACTGCTAGCTTGAGTTAGGTGTTTTATTTTTTAATGCACATGACTGTGGCAATAATCAAAGGCTTTGTCCATGGTAATCTCATTTAGACCCTAAGTTTATTTGAAACGGGTGTTTATTTGCTGAAATATGTCGCCATGCTCAGTTTAAAAAATTTAAAGTTTTACGATACTTTGTTTTTAAGCACACTTTTACAAGTCTGTCACAAGTGACCGCTCCAATAAGCCCCCTATGGTGAGCAACATTTGAATGAGAAGCTTGTAGAATCATGACTCAAGTTTAGATCATTGTTCGCCAGCAGGGTGCCCTGCGTGCTCTTGGCATCAACGGACTCGAATGAATGAAATGAGTCAAAATATTTGTTATTTTGACTGGACGAGAGAAAGATCAGTCAGTAAAAAGAGCCCAAATTCCCATCACTAGAGCAGATGTCAATTCTTGAGCACAGTGAGAGTGCTCAAATTGTGGTACAAGTATAATTAGGCAAATAGACTGACTAACTCCAGAAACTGACCCTTTTGCATCATTTTGTTGGATATTTTACAAAGGCATCAAATACTTGGCACACCATGACAAAGTGAGAGACTAGGCTGTGAACCATCTAGAGATTTCATTTAGCTGTAATAAAAGGGCCCAGTTCGGCATTAATCTGTTGCCCCAGGAAGAAGAGGATGAATACCCAGTGATGGCAAGACTGAATAAACACCCCAATCTGGCTGATTAAACACCACACTTGTGACATGACCACTCCATTTGTCCCAGAAGATTTCTATTTGTTGTGAGACTTTTAAATATGAAGTATTGTGGAACATTTCCATAACTAATCACTCCATAATCCTGCCTTTACTGAAGATTGACCAGCACTGTCATTATGAAGTTGCATAGAAGAAAGGTTTCAGATGCTGAAGACGGTGTGTACAGTAGGTGCCAAAGACATTGGCAGAAGTCAAGAAGATGTTTGGAGAAGAACTGAAGATGATAATCTAACTGAAGTCATCTAGGCCTACATGCTGAAGGGAAAGTGACGCTCAAATGTTCTTGGTTCCCTGGAGCATAAAGGCTGAAAAATCTAAAATTCTGAATCTTCTAGAGATTTTTTTTCTGCCTGCTACTTGTACCACAATTTGAGCAATTATCTTGGCTAGTTTAACCATTTAAAAAAAAATATTAAGTTGTGGTGAACATTTTGAATTTAAAGTCTTCCTTCCCCAGGTGTCAACATTTCTCAACTTTCAGTAATAGGCATATAAATCTGTTATTTTTCAAATACCTATATCCTTAAGTTGAATTGTCAATTAAAGTTAGTCTTATCTAGTTGCCAATTTTTGTTTAGTGGCACATAAGCACTTCAATTATGAAACTATACTTTGATTCACATTTGGGGTTTTTAGGAGGCTGGTGAGAGGGGGACAGTTCATAATAATGTCTGGAATGGATTAGTATCAAACTGTGTTTTTATACCGTTAAGTGTGCTCATTCCAGCCATTACTGAGCTGTCCTCCACAATTAATGTGCCACCAGCAGTCCATTTTAATATTACAACAACACTTTTTGTACCCATGCTTGAAATTTGACACTTGTCTAGTCACCATATGTGTCTTGCAAAGGGACATTCTTGAATACTCTGGGGGTAGCCATGTTGTGCTGGGTAAGTTTCGTCCACATTTTTATGGAAAAGTTGGTGTCCAAGCCTTTTAGACTACATAGAGTATGAATAGAAGTAAATAAATCCTTTGTTTTCACCCCTCCTCCGTCCTAGAAAAGTCCCAGGGCAAAACATACTTCGATATAGAGAAGCTTGTCCCACACAGAACATATGTGGAATTTCCCAGGAAAGACGCGACACCAGCAGCTGCTGCCGCAGCAGAACTTGCTGCCACCCTCAAACCTTTTGAAGCAGTTGCCGCAGAGCCAATTGTCGCCACCGCTGAAGCTGTAGCAGCTCCCGCTGCAGTCGAAGCCACACCAGTTGTAGAAACCGTTGCCCTCTCAGGTGAAGCAGTTGCTGAAGCCGCTGCACCGACTCCAGCCGCTGCTCTGGTAGCTGAAGCTGCCCCCATTGTTGAAGCCATTGCAGTTGAAGCCATTGCAGCCGAAGCCACTCCCATTGTTGCTGCTGAAGCTGCTCCCACTGTTGAAGACATTACAGTTGAAGCCATTGCAGCTGAAGCTGCCCCCGTTGTTGCTGCTGAAGCTGCCCCCGCTGTTGAAGCCATTGCAGCCGAAGCCACTCCCGTTGTTGCTGCTGAAGCTGCCCCCGCTGTTGAAGCCATTGCAGTTGAAGCCATTGCAGTTGAAGCCATTGCAGCTGAAGCTGCCCCCGTTGTTGCAGCTGAAGCCGTTGCAGTTGAAGCCACCCCTGCCTTTGAAGCTGCTGGTCCTGCTGCAGCTGAAGTTGCCACACCCGCTGTTGAAACTGCCACTGAAGACGCACCCGCTGTCGAAGCCGTTGCACCCGCTGAAGCCATTGCACCAGCAGCTGAAGCCCCAGTAGAGGTCGCCCCTGCAGAAGCTGCCCCTGTTGAAGCTGCGGCTGAAGCCCATGTTGAAGCCGTAGCAGAGGTTCCAGTAGAAGCTGACCCAGTTGAAGCTGCTGTAGAAGATGCCCCCGTTGAAGCTGCGGCTGAAGCCCATGTTGAAGCCGTAGCAGAGGCTCCAGTAGAAGCTGACCCAGTTGAAGCTGCTGCAGAAGATGTGGCTGAAGCTGCCCCCGCTGAAGCTGCAGCCGAAGCCCCTGTTGTAGCTGAGCTTGTGGCTGAAGCTACTGCAGAGGTTGTAGCTGGAGCTGCCCACGTTGACGCTGCCACTGAGGAGCTGGTAGACACCTCCCCTGTAGTGGCGGAGGCTGCAGGAGAGGAGCTGATTGCAGAGGCCCCGGCTGATGCAGTACCGATTGAGGCTTCTGAGGGTATACACCCCCCCCCTCCCCCTAAACCCTTCTCTCCTCTCTGTGGACCCTACAGTCTACCAACAGTCATATTTGTATTCCCATTTGATGTTAATATATTATAACTGTAAGGATAACTTGTAAAGATACCCCAAATCACAAAAGCGCTTTTTGTTCTTGCATTGGGCAGCTTATTGGCTTATCTTTTTTAGTGGGCTTATTTACTCCATGCTACCACACTTCTACATTCCAGCCATGTAGACTCAAGCCACACAACCCCATTCTCCTCTTTGTATTTGTGGTCCTTCTGGGATTGTGTGCATTAACTTGTAACCATGCTGCTTTGACCACCTTGATGCATGCATCTGGATGCATCATCATTTTCTCATGGGTTCATCTGTGATGGCCTGCACTGATCTGCTTGGCTCAGTGTCTTTCCGCACTTTATTTTGCCATATTTTTCCAGCACTCACTAATTCTGAACTGCCCTCATCTTTGTTTCTCAGCCTCTCCTTTCTATTTTCACTTGATCATTGTGATGTCATTTACCTGCCAATTAATGTATTTGCACAACTCCTCATATCCTCGTCCTCTATTCCCTTCACCAAACATTGTTTCAAAGACTTGATTCTCAATGCCCCTAATTTTGTTTTTTTATAATTAAAACTACTGTTTGGCGTGTTTATGTTAAAGATTATTTGTACGGTTAATGCTAAAGTTACTGTGTACTGTCAAAAGTAATGTTATGGTCATACTAACCGACCAGGGTTTTGGCCAGTCTGTTGCCTCTGGGCAGCTACTGACGGATTACATTGTGAAATGGGGTCTGATTTCCTACTCTTCCCTTGTCGCACTTGTTTTACCCAGGAGGTGCATGATATCAGTTATCTGTAATTGATCCCCTCACTTCTGTATTTGTTTGGTGCTGTATGAGATTACTTTGGAAATGTCAACTTTCCATCCACTTTGTGGTCAATGCACTCGGTGAGTTTGAGTTTGCACCTTGGTTGCTGTGTGTGGAATTAAACATGAGTAGGGGAAGAGGTTGTCAATTATTACCTTTTTTTATGTACATGAATTGGTTATGCAGGGATTTAAATTGGACATCTCAATCTCAAATATAGATCCAGTGTCTGCCAAGTGATGCTATGAACTTGTGATGCCTAGCATGACACGGAACTTATTTAACCTGTTACCTGACCTTTCACACTCAATCCTTTCCTCTCTTACCCCTGTAGATGCTATACTGTCTACCACTCCCAGGTGCTGTTTTGTGCATGAGGGTTTAGGTCACAGATGTGATTTGTTTTTTTTTTTATCATATGGTTTAAGCCAAAGGGGCATGGTCATAGTTGGAATTTCTGTGAATGAATGGAAAATAATTGTATTTTCTTGGACTCTCAGCTCAACTGGACCCCATCCAGAAGCTATTCCTGCATTCGATCCGCGAGTATTCCTCAAAGAGCGCGTAAGTGACAGAGTTATTTTTTTTGTGTGTGGCTAGCGCTTCGGTTTTGCTTACAATCACACCCTTTGTCATCAAGCTGACGTTTAGGCCTATTTTTCTCTCTCAGGGCTAGTGGTGGTTTGGTAGATGCAGGCCCTGCATATGAGAAGAACTTGGCAGAAGAGCTGACTAAACTCCAGAGGCTGTATGGCGGTGGTGACCTCACAGCTTTCCCAGAGTTCAAGTTCCCAGGTTAGTAGTTTTATAAAGGTCATGAATCTTTAAAAAAAATGCGTTACATAGAATTCTCATCTCACACCCTTTCTCTCCTTCTTCAGAGCCCAAGTTGGAGGAAGTTGCCCCCAAGTAAACATCACCAGTCAACTTTTCTGTTGTCTTTTCCTGTCAATCTGTTCTTTGAAGTGGACATCTAGTAATAATTTACGTAGGCTACTATATCAAATCATGTTCATTAATTTTGTTTGTGGGGTATACAGCTGTTTCCGAATATCTAGAAATTCTCTAGCAAATTAGTCTGTATTAGACGTACGTGTTGGAGGACAAGCTGATGCTGCGCTTTGAGCTGTGAAATATGCTTTTGCATAGGATGAAGATCCAGAAATGTTTAAGTTGGATAAGGGAAAAATAAACTGATCCATATTGTTTTACTTTTGTCTCCGTTGCATGTTTCATCCGACAGTGGATCAATATGTTGTAAGTCATCATTGTACATCACATGCAATGCTTAAGTCAAGAGACTACCCATACACAATCAGTGGCCAGTTTATTAGTGACACCCATCTAGTACTGGGTCGGACCCCCCTTTACCCCCAGACAGCCTGAATTATTTGGAGCATGGAAACGTTACCGCCAACAGCTTGTACTGTTGACACCAGACAGAATGGGTAATGGACTCCATTGTTGGTGATAGCGTACCAATTGGAGACGCTTCTTGTTTTTAGCTGATAAGAGTAGAACCCGGTGTGGCAATCTGCTGAAATAGCCCATCCTTGACAAGGACTGACGAGTTGTGCGTTCCGAGATGATGTTATTTGCCTGTTTGTCCCGCCTGTTATCTTGCATGATTCTTTCTGTTCTTCGACCTCTCAATGAGCTGCCGCTACCTGGATGTTATTTGTCGCACCGTTCTCGGTAAACCTAGACACTGTCGTGCATGAAAAGCTCAAGATGCCTGCTGTTTCTGAGATGGCACCAATGATCATACCACGCTCAGTCGCTTAGGTCACTCGTTTTTTCCATTCTAGCGTTCATTCGAACAGTAACTGTGTGCCTGCTTTATATAGCAAGCCACGGTCATGTGACTCACTGTAGAAGCAAACTATTTTTGTGGATTGGGTGGTGTACCACTCAGTGTATGTATTGTACAACTGCACATAAATTCCTATGAATAAGATGAATACAGATTTGCCTTAACCTTTAATTACAGATGCTGTATGTCCACATATTAGATTTGGGGTGCCGTATATTGATGGAACATATCAGTGGAGGTTGCTGAGGGGAGGACGGCTCATAATAATGGCTGGAAGGGAGCAAATTGAATGGCATCAAACACATGGAAACCGTCTTTGTATTTTATACCATTCCACTAATGCTGCTCCAGCCATTTCCATGAGCCCATCCTCCCCAATTAAGGTGCCACCAACCTCCTTTAAAATGTGTACTTTTTTAAATAGGGCAGCAGGTAGCCTAGTGTTAGTATTGGGCCAGTAACCAAAAGGTTGCTGGTTCAAATCCCTGAGCTGACTAGGTGAAAAATCTGTCTGTGCCCTAGCGCAAGGCACTTAACCCTATTTGCTCCTGTACGCATCTGATAAATTACTAAAATCTACTTTTTATTTGGCCCAAAATTCAAAAGGCACTCGCACCTCTGAGCAATCTCTTTGCAGGTGCATGGCAACAGAGGAACAAGATGAAGGAAAAAGGAGGGTGCTGTGGTTGTTTCGACTATGAAAAATATAAAGAAGAAATTCCGAGACAACTCAGTACTGAACGTGTCTACAGAAAACTGAGTGTTGATCCCCACACAGGTGTTCCAAAGGGATATATGCTCTAATCTGGAGCAAGCCCTATTAAACAACCTTATCTCAACCTGAATATGAATATCTTTACTGCAAATCTGCCATAGGTCCATGCCTGTACGTTTTACCGAAATTACACAAACCTTAAAACACAAGGCAATTATCCAGGCAGGCCAGTGGTTGCAGGAATAGGCTCAATGCTAGAGCCATTGTTGAACTTTGTAGACTTTTTAATTAAAACTCACGTGCAAGCATTGCCATCATATGTAAAATACTCTATAGACTTCATAAACAAGATCTCATCAATAACGGGTTTAAAAGAAGACTATTCTGGTCACATTAGATGTCGAGAGTCTATATGCCAGCATCCCCCATGTATGTGTGTGGAGGGTGGGGGGGCTGGCAGCACTAGCACACTTTGGGAGACAGAGATACTAATGAATATCCACCAACAAACTTCATTCTAGAGCTGGCAGAATATGTTTTGACGTATAACTATTTTAGGTTTGATGATGAATACTACCTCCAAACGAATGGAACATCGATGAGCTCCACATTCGCCCCGAGCTATGCGAACCTTTATGCGGGTCTTTTTGAAGAACGTTTTAATAATGAAAACGAAAATCAATTTTGAATAAAGTCCTGAAGTGGTATCGATATATTGACGACATTTTTTGCATATGGGAAGGAACTGAACAAGAGCTGTCAGATTTTATGGCACTACTCAATGACATTGACCCCAATCTCAAATTCACTATTGAATGTGACACTCAACGTGTTCATTACCTCGATATGTGGATTGAGAAATCAAATTGAACCCTGTTTACAACTCTGTATAGAAAAGAAACGGACAGATATACTATATTACAGGGGGACAGCTTCCACCCTGAGCCATTAAAAAGAGGACTTCTAAGAAGACAGTTTTTCAGACTGCACCGTAGGAGATGCGCATTAGGTTTCTAAGAAGAGGCTATTCGCCACAATATGTGGATGTTGGCCTGGCGTAGATCAGAAAAGGATCAGAAATAGACACCCAGGCTAACGAAGGCTGCATTTACAATACAAAACAATGGAATGTTATTTATTTCTGTGCAGGCTCTCCAGCAAGAGAGCTCTGGCCTTTTGAGGAGCCCCTCTGCAACTGCACCCTGCACCCGCCCAAGGCGGAGGAGCCAAAGAAAGCAAGGTAGTGGAACGGTGAGTTTTGTTAAGTGAAGGGTTAGTTGGCAGGATCATTTTATTAGTATTTTTCCCCGTTTTGAATCACATAGTGTAATGGATTTATACTATCCAGTCTAGTTGGTGGCGGTAATGTACCTTTCGGTTGCCAACCGCCATTAAAAAAAAAAAAACACAGGAAAAAAAGAAAAGACGCCAATGATGTGTATGTACACGTCTTTGGTTTCCCCACGGAAAATAATAGAGGGAGCACCAAAATGGCGACTTCCTTACTTTGGCTAGGACGACTGGGGTCTCTCAAGGTAAAATGTTTTGGTTATTGTCTAAATATGTTGTTCTTCAGTTGTAATATTAGAAATAACTTATTCGTTAGATGATTGGTTTGTAATCAACGTAGCCCCAAACATTTTTGTTAAACAACCGACTTCGCCGGTCCTGTTGACCTGAGCTGGACTGCTAGCTGAAGTTTTGAGACTTGGCTGCACCTATGGCTTTTTATTTAGACGTAAATTGTAGTGATGACATTTTATAATGCATAATAAAAAAAAGACGTGCTCATTATGATAGCTAGGTAACACATTAAATAACTGAGCCAGGGCACGGGTGCTTAGGCTGGTCCCAGATATGTTTGTCAAGCCATACATGGTCAGCATGACAATTCCATAAGGAGGGCAGAAATAGACTTACACCAAGGCTAATGAACGCTGCATTTACAATGGAATGCATTTATTTCTGTGCAGGCTCTCCAGCGAGAGAGCTGGGTCCTTTTGAGGTGCCCCTCTGTGGCTGCATTCTGCACCAAGGTGGAGGAGCCAAAGAAAGCTGTTAAAAAGGCGAAGGCTGCAAGTAAGAGCACAGGTTTTTGTTTGTCCATTTTTCCGAACTCCTGCGCTCAATAACCCCCAACAGCACACATTTTTTTGTTGTAGCCCCATACAAACTCACCTGTTTCAGCTTAATGATTAACTTAGTTGACAGGTTGACTCCGGTGTGTTTGTCTGGGGTAAAATGTGTGCTATTTGGGTACTCAAGGACTGGAGTTGGGAAATACTGGTTTACGTTATATGCCATTGCTAGGTCCTTCTTATTTTCCCCTGAGTAGCTAAACCTGAATGACATTTCTCTCTCTGGTATAGCCCACACTTGGCACCAGGATTGTCTCCATGATTCAAACTATGTGCCAACAAACTTACTCCAATGACCAAATTCCTGGAATCTTACAGATAAATCATGACCATTTTCTAAAGCCAATTGTATTTCTGTAGTTCTACAGAACCATTGGGGTTAGGTGAGTTTTCTGTATGTTGTTTGGTAGTTTTATGTAACCTGTACCATTTGCTCAGCCCTAGAGGCCTCAGAAGAGAGGGCAGCACTACTAGCCTACAAGACCACATTTGCCTTCCTGTTAAGCTTTCAGCCTCAGGACTTTTCCCAGCACAGGCTCTAGGTGAAATCGAAACAGTGGCTAGCCCTGTCACTGCCGAAACAATAGTAGTTGCAGATTCCGCATCTGCAGAACCAGCTCCCATTTCCACAAGCCATGCCGAAGCTACGCCTGTAAAACTGCTGTGGCCGAAGAAATGGCTAGTCCTGCTGTCGATGTAGTTCTCCAGTTGTTGAGGTGGCTTCTCCTGCTTCTAAGAGTGTTGCAGAGACTGCAGCTCCTTTAGCAGAGGACGCTGCAGCACCAGAAACACCAGTAGTAGAAGCCGTTGCACCAGTCGCTGAGGCCACAGCAGTCGCCCATGCTATTGCCATTGAAGCAGTCATGACAGAGGCCCCAGTTGAAGCGGAGGCTGTCGCCAAACCTGCCCCAGTCGCTAACATTGCTGCTCCCATCGATTTTGCCTCACCTGTAATCGATGTTGCCACTGAATCGTGGATGCTGCTCCCCCTGTCGCTGAGATTGTTTTTACTGTATGTTCTGAAGCTCCCGCGCCAGAAGACATTCCATTCTCTGCAGAACCACCCGGAGTGGCTGCTGCTGCCTCACTGAACACAGAGCCCCATCGGCTGAATCGTCCTCCACAGACGACAAGTCTGAAGTAAAACCAGCAATCCTAGTAGATTTATTTATGGCCATTGCTGAAGCTGTGCGAGTGGCTACACCTGCAGTGACTCTGGATGCCGTTACTGAAGATAAGGAAAAAGCAACAGAAGTTGTAGCCGAAGAGGTTCACGTGACCACACTAGTGGTTGCAAGTGCTGAGCTGGTTGACCCCGCTCCAGTCCAGGAAGCAGCCCCAGCTCAGCTGCAAGTTCTGAGGAGCTGGTAGACTCTGCCCCTAAGATCTCTGCTGCCCCAGAGGTTGAAGTGACAACTCCAGAAGTCGCGGCTGCATTAGAAGCCACTCCAGAAGCTGTCATGAAAGCTGCCCACAAGGCTCGAGGAGCAGTAGAACAAGTATCTGAAGCTGCCCCTGTAAAAGTTGACGCTGAACTCCTATTGAAGCTGCATCGGGAGCCCCCGTTGAAGCTGCAGCAGAAGCTGCACCAGCCAAGGCTGTTGCTGAAGCTGCCCCAGTTGAAGCTGCCGCAGAGGAGCTGGTAGATTAAGCTGCGGAGGAGGAGCTGGTAGACACCGCCCTTGTTGTGACTGAAGCAGGAGAGGAGCTGATTGCAGAGGCCCTGGTTGATGCAGTACCGATTGAGGCTTCTGAGGGTATACACCACACCTCCATAAAACCCTTGTATTTCTCTCCTCTGTGGACCTTTCCATCCACAGATGGCTATATTTCTTCTAAATGTTGTTTTTCATAACATAACACGTACTGTTAAATGTTAATACTCTAAAGTGCCTAACATAAGTGCTTTTGCTTTGTTTTTTTTCTCCCAGTCATTTTATTATGCCATTTAATTTGCTCTAGCTAGTATTCTTGCCGTGTATAATGCAAAATTCTTAAAGTGAAAGTAGACTCCTCATTTCACACGATAATTTTGGCTACTTCATCCAAGTGCATGACGCATGTTTGCGTTAAATGCTGCGTTTCAACTCGGCCCTGCTCTACTTGCATTTACCTCTGCACTGATGGTTCCCAGTTGGGACTTAGGATCTATATTTGCATATAGAATGTTAATTACATAGCAATGTATTGTATTTTATTTTATATTGCCTTGCCTGCATTGTGCAGATTGAGGTGTTCCTTGTCTTCTTCTAGTTTGGCATTAGTCATGTGAACACTTTACCCTTATTTTGTAGGAATTTATTTTCATTATTGGCACATGTAAACACCTTAATCAGAGTTCATGCCTTGTATTTGATCTGTGCATATGCTATTATGAGCAGTGTGAGCCTACCTCTTTGGCAAGAGTGCGGCGAGTTTGGAAAATCCAACAGTATCTTCAAAATAGTTTAAATACAAACTTTGGCCCAGCTAGGGGAGAACAACTGCCCCCTCTCATTTGAAGCCATGAATGTTCAAGGCTGACTGTGGTACTGCAGGCATTGTTTGCAGAAAACAGGATCCCCGTTATAGTGAATGGAAAAAATGTCAGTCTTAGTGTAAATAAAACAACATTTCGAAGACAATCCTGGTGCCAATACTTGCTTCTTGATCTGATTTATTTTAAAATCTCACACAGAGCAAGTTAAGGAATTTGGTTTGTAATGGTAGCCTGCAGTACCCCGGTCATTCTTCAATTTGATTTACACAATGGGTTGGAGGGAGCACTGTGCTGTCTTTCTGCTAGGTTTTGATGGTTGATAGGGTTCTGAACAAGACTCTAAAAACCAAAAGGGACTCACTAATTCAGCAAACTGCTTATTTCTATATTTTTGAGTTATGGTTTTATTTTTCTAAACTCCAGCCCCTTGGTCAGCCAGGTTACCTATATTACTGTGCTTTCTCTTATACCCGTTTTTGTGTTCTAACCCCTTAAGAGGTGGCAGCGGCACCTCCAGCGCCAGCCCCCGAGTCTTTCGACAACAGTACTTACAAGAACCTCCAGCACCACAACTACAACCATTACACCTTCGCAGACCTGGACCTGGAGATGGCCAAGTATCGTCTGCCCCAGCCCTCCTCCGGCAGACCCTCCCCCAGACACTGAGATGGCCCAGCCTGCCTGGACACCAGGCCACATGACCCCAACCCCATATCCCCAGACACCATGTCTCTGATCCCACTGCCCAACATACCTGCCCCGGGTGTCTTAAGAATTATTTCCCCCTCTACTTTACGATCCCTAAGACGTGCTTGCAATTGTTATAGGAAATGTATGATATTAAACTATACGAAAGGGATATGAGGCTTTGACATTTGTGTAATGTTTGAGGTTTTTCTCTTGTATAAAGTTAGAAAATATCTAACATTTCTTATTTTCTGGGATTAACCTTAGGGGTCATTTGAATAGTGCTGTGCATGCAAATGTTTTTACTCTACGGTCTATTTGAATTACTCCCGAATGACTCTGGGCCTGAAAGTACATGACCTAGTCTCAGCATTCTGTGTAATAATACCCACTGATGTGGGAGGAGGATGGGTATTGGTAAATGACAAGTTAATTACATTAATGTAATTGGTATACGGACTTTTCATTTTGGATTGAACAAAGCTAGAGAGCAGCAGTGGTTTAGATTTAGCCTTGTATGCTACCAGCCGCGTGCCTAGATTCTATGGGCGAGGAAAAAGGCACACCAGACGACGACTCCCACTTTATAAATATTCATGAGTAAATGACCCTGCGTGACCAGACGCGATGACGCAGCGCGACAACTGCGAGTCCCCATTGCTGCAGCCGCTTGTCAGTGTGACGAAGATTGGCACTCAGGTAAGCTGTCACTCAAAATAGTATTTTTCTGTTCCCTATCAATCAAACAATCTGGGACGCAAAGAAAAAATGCCTAGGGCTAAAGCTAGGGACACAGCCAGGCCAGTGGAGTTTATTTGGCAGTGAATAGATGGCCGGAGCCAAGGAAGATGCAAATCTACAAGAGGAAAAAATATGTCCGCGTTTTGGGCGGAGAAGGATTCTGGAAAATAAAGGGCGAGAGCTAGATGAGAGGCCCCAGCGTTATCCCCATCAGTAGAAGTGCGAATGGGGAAGGGAAGGGCATCTGTTCCTTGCTTGCTTGACTGTTGTGGGCAGGATTTTAGAACCATCTAAAATTAAAGAGACATATTTACACATTAACAGTAATAATACTGGAATACAATGTACATACACATTGGATGAACTAGGCGTGTATATGCACTTCATTAAGCTAACAGTTTGTTATCCCGCGCGGCTAGCTAGCGAATCCGTAGCAAACGCTGCTGATAAATATGGCACTTCTGCTAGCTACGTTAGAGTAAATGTGGTCAACCTACGTTTAAAACAAGGATGCTTCACTGGGTGTCTCGGCCGTAGAGGGGGTGATGCATATTATAGTTGACATACATTTGAGGTTTTCGAAAAGATTGTCAAATAAAACTGAAATGTATTAGCTAACGTTACTGACCTAGCTACGTTCGCTGTTTTCGTAAATGACCTACTATAGCTACAGCGTGTTATTTCATCCAGCGACCGTACAATCTGGATATGAAGAGGTAAACATTTTCTATGTAGCTAACGTTCTCAAAAATTGAATTTTCTCGACTGAATTCTCACTCGACCGTCTTCCTTCATATGGTTTACAGCTAATCTGATCCTTGCTTGCTAACTAACCACCTACAAACTAGCTTTGTTGCCGCCAGCACGGGGTAATGAGAAAAGCAAGTCAATTCAACATGGTGGGTGTGTAAACATTAATTATGATAGACGGATATGTTTGACCTTCATCGCTTTCTTGTCAATTCGCTACATTGTATGGTATGTTGCTGAACACAAGTTAAACGTGAACAAAACATTCGAATGGAAGTGAATAAACTTGATACATTGTGTTCCCCTAATCATCAAATGCCTTTCATCTGGATGGAGACATGAGATCGATGCATGTTGTCCCATTCTCTTTGAACACAGACGTTAGTCAAATAGGCAGCTCGATTATATAGTTTTTATGGTATTGAAGTAAAGTAGAAGACCACCTCTGTCAGAGCAATCAAACTTTGCAATGCTCCATTCATAGAAATATGGACATTTAGCCAAGTATAAAAGTGGAATGTTATGGTATTTAGACTATCACAACGATCAAATGTTAATAGCATTTGTTCTGTCAGAAGGAAAAACTATTTACATGAACCATTCAAATAGATTTTCACTGAAGCGCAACAACTTTCTCCCACCACAACCCTACTCTATTCACAATACAATATCAGTACTACCATTGTAATTAGAAGTCAGTTTTTCATATTTGCCCTTCATTAGAATAATCATAATTCATCATCATTGATACAGTAATAGTCTTTACTTTTCAAAAATGTGTGGGTTTATGTCTCTTTCTAGGTCCGCCAACTCTCCACATCCTTATAATGCTTCAGTGTTTGTTGCATCTGCAGTGAAAATGATGGCTGCCCAATCAGTTTCCATGGACAAGTACACAAAGAGAGAGCAGCAGGTGGGTCAGAAGGACAAATTTAGTCTGAGGCTCCGATTTGAGGCCTACTTAAACCTGCCTAAAACCACAAGGGTGGGTGAAGGGAAGATTTGAAGTTCTTGAGATGATAATTGACAAGTTTAATCGGTCAGTTAATGGCAAAGTATCATTAATGGAGTCATTAATGGATTTAGAATGACTAGTATTGCAAAATGTATGGGCAAGGAGATGGATATACAGTGCCTTCAGAAAGTATTCACACCCCTTGACTCTATCCACATTGTGTTACTAAGTGGGATTTAAAATAGTTTTTGTCCTTTTTGTCAATGATCTACACCACAAGGTCAAAGTGGAAGAAAAATGAATTATTTTGTAATGAATGGAAAATAAAACATTTTGATTAGTATTCAACCCCCTGTCAATGCATGTTAGAATCACCTTCGGCAGAGATTACAGCTGTGTGTGTTTCTCGGTAAGTCTCTTAAGAGCTTTTACAAACCAGGATTGTACAATATTTGCCCATTTTATTCTTTTTTTTAATTCTTCAAGCTCTTGTCAAGTTGGAAGTTGATCATTGCTAGACAGCCATTTAAGTCAAAACTGTAAATAGACCACTTGGGAACATTCAATGTCGTCTTGGTAAGCAACTCCAGGTTATATTTGGCCTTGCGTTTTAGGTTATTTTCCTGTGGAAAGGTGGATTTGTCTCCCAGTGTCTGTTGGAAAGCAGACCATCATTGATGGATTTGCCCCAAACATAATGCTTTGTATTCCGGACAAAAAGTTAATTTCTTTGCCAAATGTTTTGCAGTATTACTTTAGTACCTAATAGCTAACAGGATGCATGTTTTGGAATATTTTTATATTTGTACATGCTTCCTTCTTTTCACTCTCATTTAGGTTTGTTTTGTGGAGTAACTACACATTTTTTGATCCATCCTCAGTTCTCTCCAATCACAGACATTTAACTCTGTAATTGGTTTAAGATCACCATTGGTCTCATGGTGAAATCCCTGAGTGGTTCCCTTCCTCTCCGTCACCTGAGTTAAGGATGCCTGTATTTTTGTAGTGACTGAGTGTATTGATACACCATCCAAAATGTAATTAATAACTTCACCATGCTCAAAGGGATATTCAATGTCTGCTTTTTTATCCATCTACCAATAGGTGCCCTTTCCGAGTGGCGCAGCGGTCTAAGGCACTGCATGTCAGTGCTAGAGGCATCACTACAGACCCTGGTTCGATTCCAGGCTGTATCGCAACCGGCCGTGATTGGGAGTCCCATAGGGCGGTGCACAATTGGCCCAGCGTCGTTAGGGTTTGGCTGGGGTAGGCCGTAATTGTAAATAAGAATTTATTCTTATTAACTGACTTGCCTAGTTAAATAAAGGTTAAATTAAAAAAATGAAATAAAACATTTGCAAGGCATTGGGAAAACCTCCCTGGTTTTTATGGTTGAACCTCTTTGAAATTTACTGTTCGACTGAGGGACCTTACAGATAATTGTATGTGCACACAGTACATTGTTGAGGTAGTCATTCAAAAATCACTATTATTGCACAGTGAATCCACGCAACTTATTATCTGACTTGTTAAGCACATTTTTACTCCTGAAGTTATTTAGACTTGCCATAAAAGGGATGAATACTTATTGACTCAAGACATTTCAGCTTTTCACTTTTTAGTAATTTGTAAAAATGTCTAAAAACATAATTCTAGTTTTACATTATGGGGTATTGAATGTAGATCAGTGACACATCTACATTCAATCCATTTTAAATTCAGGCTGTATCAACAAAATGTGGAAAAAGTCAAGGGGTATGAATTTTTCAGCTCTAGGAAAAGTATTTTTAGTGCATTTGCTTTCAAAGTCATGGTGTAAAAGCAGAAGAGGTGGAGCAAGTTGGCTTCCAATCAATGAATGTGACTGACAATCTGAATAAAGCAGCACAAGTTAAAGCTTGGCATGGCTATCAATAACTGTTAAATATGATATGCCACCACCCATCTTTCTATTCTGGCACTGACCAAAGAGATACTGCCATGGCCAGGACACTTCTGCATCATCCACCAATTTTAGAATTGTTAAGATAGGCTATATCCTTTCCATTTTGTACTGAAGTACTCAGTGGTCCTCTGTAGCTCAGTTGGTCGAGCATGGTGCTTACAGTTGGTTTGATTCCTGGGACACCCATATGTAAAATGTATGCACACATGACTAAGTCGCTTTGGATAAAAGCGTCTGGTAAATGGCATTTTATTATGATCATTTTTAGTACCTAAACCTATTGGTCTTGTTGGCATTTACAATCTTCTCATGCCTTATTGTTGAGGAAGGGTTCTGAGCTTTACCTGTCCACCACTATTGCTCCTTACTCTGCTGTGATCTCTCCTCTCCTCATGCAGGGTGTGGAGCAGAAGGAGAGTGATGCTGATCATGATCAGAAGTTCAGTGAGGAGAGGTTGGCTGCAGCCTCCAGTCCTGCCCCCACTGAACCCCAGACACCCTTTGATGAAGATAAGGCCTCCATATACCGGTACACCTCCTAACTGTTGGCCCCCTGCCAAAACTTTAGTCAAGCGACCCCCTCAACTACTTTTAATCAGGATAATGTTAGTGACGATGGCAGTCTACGATGATCGGGCTTATGTGCCCTACCTAAATAAAAGTATGGGGTAGAAATGGCAACATGTGACAACTGTAGATAGTAGCAATTTAGTAATGTTTTTCTTTGTGTGTGTGTGGCAGGCATCCCTTGTTTCCTCTCCTGGCCCTGCTCTTTGAGAAATGTGAGCAGTCGACACAGGGCTCAGACTGCATCACGTCAGCCAGCTTTGACGTGGATATCGAGAACTTTGTCTGCAGCCAGGAGAAAGAGGGCAAAGCATTCTTCAGCGAGGATCCTGACCTCGACAATCTGGTCAGCTTCCTCGTCTGCTGTCAATACTCTGAATGATTTTGCATCACTATGACCTCTAGTGACACTATTCACAAAATATCTGCAATTGACACATCGAATGTCAAATCACATTTTATTTGTCACATGCTTCGTAAACGGCAGCTGTAGACAAACAGTAAAATGCTTACTTTCAGGCCCTTCCCAACAACGTAGAGAGAAAAGAGATGGTTAACCATTAAACAAACTATCAGTCTTATGTCTTGGGGCAGAAGCTGTTCAGGGTCTTGTTGGTTCCAAACTTGGTACATTGGTACCGCTTGCCCTACGGCAGCGGAGAGAACACTATGACTTGGGTGGCTGGAGTCTAACAATTTTTAGGGCCTTCCTCTGACACCGCCTGGTATAGAGGTTTTGGATGGCAGGGAGATTGGCCCCAGTGATGTACTGGGCCGTTCGCACTACCCTCTAACGCCTTGCAGTCGGATGCCAAGCAGTTCCATACCAAGCGGTGATGCAGCCAGTCAGTATGCTCTCAATGGTGCAGCTGTATAACTTTGAGGATCTGAGGGCTCATGACAAATCTTTTCAGTCTCCCGAGTCCTCCGTCTTTGTTTGTACCGTGATAATTCCTTAGTGATGTGTACACAGAAGAACTTGAAGCTCTTGACCCACTCCACTACAGCCCTGCCGAAGTGGATGTGGGCGGGCTTGGCCCTCCATTTCCTGTAGTCTACAATGATCTACTTTTGTTTTGCTGTTGAGGGATAGGTTGTTGTCCTGGGGGAACAGTGAGTATAGGAGGGAACTAAGCACTAGTGCTGAGCGATTAGTGTTTGAGGTCTGTTCGGTTTCTGTTCAATTATTAAAAGAGAATCATGGTTTTTGTGTTTCAATTTTATTTTATTTTTTTACATTAAATGTACTATGCATTATGTGGGTTGAATGCTGAAACACAGACTAAATCAAATGTCCCATGATGGTAGTGACAGCACATTAACCTAACGTAGAAGGAGTAAAATTACTAGACTGGACAAGTAGGCGGCGTTGGATTATGGTCATTGCAGTTAGTTTAGCACAGAAAACTTGGTAATTATGTAGAATATTGGCCTGTTGGAAACTACAACTTCCTACTACATGGCACAGTTCAGGCTTGATCTGATTTATTCTCTAGAGAAACTGTGCAATGTGCGCATTGAGCTCCCAGAGAAGGAAAATAACTGAACGAAATGAAATTCAAATAATTGAACCGACATCAGTCAGTTAACTTTTTAATCATTTTTTTTATTTTTTAAATTGGTTAAAATCGATCAGCACTATTAAGCACACACACACACCCCTGAGGCTCAGTGTGGCAGATGTGTTCTTGCCTACGCTGTCAGAAAGTTCAGCATCCAGTTGCAGAGGGAGGTGTTCAGTCCCAGGGTACAGAGCATAGTGATGAGCTTGGCGGGCACTATGGTGTTGAATGCTGAGCTGTGGTCAATTAACAGCATTCTCACATATGTGTTCCTCTTGTCCCGGTGGGAGAGGGCAGTGTTGAGTGTAATAGAGATTGCGTTATCTGTGGATCTGTTGGAGTGGTATGTGGATTGGAGTGGGTCCAGGGTGTCTTGGATGACTGTGTTGATGTGAGCCATGACCAACCTTTCAAAGCATTTCATGGCTACAAAATGTGAGCGCTATTGGAGTGGTTGTCATTTAGGCAGGTTACCGTTGGCGTTCTTGGGCACAGGGGACTAAGGTGTCTTAGTGGGATTTCTTGTAATAATAATAATACATTTTATTTTAAACACTTTTCACAACACCCAAAGTCCCTTTACATACACAAGAAAATCAGTAGGATAAAAAGCAATAAAATCCCATTAATTAAAGTACAGTGTATTCGGAAAGTATTCAGACCCCTTGACTTTTTCCACATTTTGTTATGTTACCGCCTTATTCTAAAATGTATTAAACAAAAATCATTGTCAATCACAATACCCCATAATGACAAAGCAAACCGTTTACTTTTTTTGCAAATATATAAAAAATACAGATACCTAAATAAGGTAACTATTCAGACCTGTTGCTAGGAGACTCGAAATTGAGCTCAGCGACATCCAGTTTCCATTTATCATTGAGATGTTTATACAACTTGGAGTCCACCTGTGGTAAATTCAATTGATTGGACATGATTTGGAAAGGCACACACCTGTCTATATAAAGGTCCCACAGTTGACAGTGCAAGTCAGAGCTAAAACCGAGCCATGAGTTCGAAGGAATTGTCTGTAGCGCTCCGAGACAGGATTGTGTCGATGGCACAGGTCTGGGGAAGGGTACCAAAACATTTCTGTAGCATTGAAGGTCCCCAAGAACACAGTGGCCTCCATCATTCTTAAATGGAAGAAGTTTGGAACCACCAAGACCCTTCCTAGAACTGGCCGTCTGGCCAAACTGAGCAATCGGAGGAGAAGGGCCTTGGTCAGAGAGGTGACCAAGAACCAGATGGTCACTCTGACAGAGCTCTAGTATTCATCGGTGGAGATGGTAGAACCTTCCAGAAGGACAACCATCTCTGCAGCACTTCACCAATCAGGCCTTTATGGTAGAGTGGCCAGACGGAAGCCACTTCTCAGTAAGAATCACATGGCAGGCCGCTGGGAGTTTGCCAAGAGGCACCAAAAGGACTCTGACCATGAGAAACAAGATAGAATTCTTTGGCCTAAATGGCAAGTGTCACATCTGGAGGAAACCTGGCACCATTCCTACAGTGGTGGCAGCATCATGCTGGGGGGGGGATGTTTTTCAGCAGCAGGGACTGAGAGACCAGTCAAGATCAAAGGAAAGATGAACAGAGCAAAATAGAGATCGATGAAAACCTGCTCCAGAGCACTCAGGACCTCAGACTGGGGCAAAGGTTCACCTTCCAACATGACAATCACCCTAAGCACACAGCCAAGACAACGTAGAGGTGGCGTCGGGACAAGTCTCCGCATGTCCTTGAGTGACCCAGCCAGAGCCTGGACTTGAACCTGATGGAACATCTCTGTAGAGACCTGAAAACCTGACAGCGCTTGAGAGGAACTCCAAATACAGGTGTGCCACGCTTGTAGCGTCATACCCAAGAAGACTTGAGGCTGTAATCGCTGCCAAAGGTGCTTCAACAAAGTACTTAGTAAAGGGTCTGAATACTTATGTAAATGTCATATTTCAGGTTTTTTTAATACATTTCCTAAAATGTCTAAACCTGTTTTTGCTTCGTCATTGGGGGGTATATTGTGTAGATTGATGTGAAAAATGTAACAAAGTGGAAAAAGTCGAGGGGTCTGAACACTTTCCGAATGCATTGTGTATAAAAGTACAGTAAACATGAGACTGCGCATGGAGAACACTAAAGATGATGACAGACTACCCATGTAAGTGAACTAGACTAGCGAGGGATGGTGAGGAGGCCAGTGTCAGAGAAGCAGTGAACAGGTGGGAGTGTAGGGGTGCAGGAGGTCGGTAAGGTATGTGGTCACCAGTCCATTTAGTGCTCTGTAGGTGAGCCTAAGCAATTTGAAAATGATCATATATTGAACTGGGAGCCAGTGGAGTTTGTGGGAGGGATGATACCATTTATAAACGCAATCCCATTTTATAAGTGTCCGGATTAGTGTCCCACTCCTTGAAAGCGGCAGCTATAGCCTTTAGCTCAGTGCGGATGTTGCCTGTAATCCATGGCTTCTAGTTGGGATATGGCTTCTGATTGGTCACTGGGGTCGACGTCGTTGTTGCACATATTAATGAAGCCGGGGACCGATGTGGAAAATCTTCAATGTTATCAGATGGATCCCGGAACATATTCCAGTCTGTGCTAACAAAACAGTCCTGTATCTTAGCATCCGCTTCATCGGACCACTTCCGTATTGAGCGCATCAAAGTGAGCTACTGTTTCATGTCAAAGGGTTAATAAAGCAAGTTGGGTACACATTACACACACACAGCATGACAAAGGCCTTATACCAAAGTAGCTACTAGTGGAATAATGAATGTACTACGTAACACTACAAACATACATGCCATTTCTAGTGCAAACGTCTGCTAACTCCTCCTCCCTCACCTTTGAATCCAGATGGTGAAGGCCATCCAGGTGCTGCGGATCCACCTGCTAGAGCTGGAGAAGGTGAGTGACCTTTGTAAAGACTTCTGCAGCCGCTACATCGCCTGCCTCAAGACCAAGATGAACAGCGAGACCATGCTGAGTGGAGAGCTTGGCAGCCCCTACTCACCTGGACAGGGCTACTCTCCCACCAAGACCCAGGTACACACACACACACACACAGTGGGGCAAAAAAGTATTTAGTCAGCCACCAATTGTGCAAGTTCTCCCACTTAAAAAGATGAGGCCTGTAATTTATCATAGGTACACTTCAACTATGGGGCAGCAGGGTAGCCTAGTGGTTAGAGAGTTGGACTAGTAACCGAAAGGTTGCAAGTTCAAAACCCCCGAGCTGACAAGGTACAAATCGGTTGTTCTGCCCCTGACCAGGCAGTTAACCCACTGTTCCTAGGCCGTCATTGAAAATAAGAATTTGTTCTTAACTGACTTGCCTAGTTAAATAAAGGTAAAATAAAATAAATAAATGACAGACAAAATGAGGGAAAAAAATCCAGAAAAGCACATTGTAGGATTTTTAATGAATTTATTTGCAAATTATGGTGGAAAATAAGTATTTGGTCAATAACAAAAGTTTCTCAATACTTTGTTATATACCGTTGGTTGGCAATGACAAGAGGTCAAACGTTTTCTGTAAGTCTTTACAAGGTTTTCACACACTGTTGCGGGTATTTTGGTCCATTCCTCCATGCAGATCTCCTCTAGAGCAGTGATGTTTTGGGGCTGTTGCTGGGCAACACGGATTTTCAAATCCCTCCAAAGATTTTCTATGGGGTTGAGATCTGGAGACTGGCTAGGCCACTCCGGGACCTTGAAATGCTTCTTACGAAGCCACTCCTTCGTTGCCCGGGCGGTGTGTTTAGGATCATTGTCATGCTGAAAGACTCAGCCACGTTTCATCTTCAATGCCCTTGCTGATGGAAGGAGGTTTTCACTCAAAATCTCACGATACATGACCCTTTGCAGAAAAACAGCCCCAAAGCATGATGTTTCCACCCCCATGCTTCACAGTAGGTATGGTGTTCTTTGGATGCAACTCAGCATTCTTTGTCCTCCAAACACGAGGAGTTGAGTTTTTACCAAAAGTTATATTTTGATTTCGTCTGACCATATGACATTCTCCCAGTCTTCTTCTGGATCATCCAAATGCTCTCTAGCAAACTTCAGACGGGTCTGGACATGTACTGGCGTAAGCAGGGGGACACGTCTGGCACTGCAGGATTTGAGCCCCTGACGGCGTAGTGTGTTACTGATGGTAGGCTTTGTTACTTTGGTCCCAGCTCTCTGCAGGTCATTCACTAGGTCCCCCCGTGTGGTTCTGGGTTTTTTGTTCACCGTTCTTATGATCATTTTGACCCCACGGGGTGAGATCTTACGTGGAGCCCCAGATTGAGGGAGATTACTTGCACAATTGGTGGCTGACTAAATACTTTTTTGCCCCAATGTACATACCACCGTACACTCGTGCTATACACCCACCACAGACACACCCTATGTAGCATATACACCTGATAAGGTAAAAAAAAAAAAAAAAAAATGAAGGCTCAGTTTACCTTTATTTAACTAGGCAAGTCAGTTAAGAACAAATTCTTATTTTCAATGACGGAACAGTGGGTTAACTTAACTGCCTGTTCAGGGGCAGAACGGCAGATTTGTACCGTGTCAGCTGGGGGGGATCTGAAATTGCAACCTTTTGGTTACTAGTCCAATGCTCTAACCACTAGGCTACCCTACCGCCCCATGGCGGAATAGTGTTTAACTCACCTGTGTGTGTGTTCTCTGTGTGTGTTGTGCAGACCTCCAGCTCTTTCAAAGGAACCCTCAGTCCCCAGGGGATTGTGGTGGCAGCGTCAGCCCTGCGGCAAGGCAACGTAACAGTCAACCCCATACAGGTTATGGCAGGTATGTCACCCTGGCATACACCAACCACCACTGCTCACCGCCATCAGCTCAATAGGACTGTTAGTGTACCAGCTGGTTTCAGTCTTTCTCTGTACCTGCAGTTTAAAGTGGTCTGTTTGCAGCCCTTACGTGTGCGTGTCCTCCAGGTGGCGCAGTGTACCAGCCTGTCACAGTAGTCAACTCACAGGGTCAGTTGGTGTCACAGACGCACTCTCCCCAGACTATACACATTCAGAACACACAGGTAAGACATTTGTCTGGACTAAAACATAAAAGGTTGACATTTACTGCCTGCTGAAGAGTGTGCTAATGTAACCGCCTCTCTTGCAGCTTCAGCTGCAGCTCAACCAGGACCTGAGCTTCTTCGGCCACAACGACAGCTCGTCCAAGAACAAGCGTGGCGTCCTTCCCAAACAAGCGACCAACGTCATGCGCTCCTGGCTCTTCCAGCACATCGGGGTGAGTAGAACACCGGCCAACTCTATGGGTTACAACCTGGAATGATTCTGGGATTTGGTTGGCTTGCAGTGTTTTAATCTTGCCCTACGTAATTACTGTTATATTTAATTGTTTTGTTTCCATAGCACCCATACCCCACAGAGGATGAGAAGAAGCAGATCGCTACCCAAACTAACCTGAGCCTCCTCCAGGTCAACAACTGGTGAGTTACATGAACCCATGCCATACTACCATGAATAACCACCTAAGTGCATGAAATGACAGAACGACTTCTCTTAGAGGGAACCTCAAGTAATGTTTCAAACTCTTCAATTCCCTTAAGTGATTGGTCAACACTCGTTCCCCTTCTCATGATGGGTCCAATCTCTCCTTCCGTTCCAGGTTCATCAATGCGCGGAGGCGGATCCTGCAGCCCATGCTTGACGCCAGCTCTTCGGAGACGGCCAAAACCAAGAAACCGCTTCCGAACCGGCCGCTACAGCGTTTCTGGCCTGACTCCATCGCCACGGGGATGACCCAACAACAGGTCCAGATGGCAGACGGTACATATGGCTACTGGCTTGCTACACTGCTCATTGGATCAGCACTGCTGTGTATTGCGAGTTGCTAGAGCTGTTGGCTATACTTGTTTTTAAAGCAACTAGGCACAAGAGAGCTTACTGTATTGGGAATGATAGCCACAAGGCGAATTCAGTCACAAGGCAAAGTCAAGGCTCTCCTGGTAAAACAACTTCTTTCTCAATAAGAGACTAAATGTAATGTCGCTGATGTGTCCTCTCCTGGTTGCCTGTTCCCCAGGCACCATGGTGACAATGAGTGTGGAGGGTCTCCAGAGCCTGACTTCAGACGGCGCCACGCTGGCCGTGCAGCAAGTGATAATCGGCGGGCACAGCGAGGACGAATCAGGAGACAGCAGGGACGATGATGAGATGACTGGGCTGGGCCTGGACAACAGTGACTCCCTGCAGTAGGACACACACAGGCGTACTGTATACAATCACCACAGGAGGCTGCTGAGGGGAGGACAGCTCAATAATGGCTGGAATGGAGAAAATGGAATGGCATCAAACACCTGCAAACCAGGCTAATTTATTTGATACAATTCCACCGATTCCGCTCCAGTCATTACCAGAAGCCCGTTCGCCCCAATTAAGGTGCCACCAACTTCCTGTGACTCACACACAAAAACAAACGTTGTATGCTGCGTTGAAAATATGGTAATTCAGGCCTTCCACAACAAACATACATGATGTATGCAGACTGATATTGAATGATGTAGGCTGCTAATGAAGTGTGCACACACACACTAGCACAAAATCAGATCAATGTTATGCAAAAAAAAAAATAATGGCGGCTCAGATCATGTATGTACTGTAGATACTGATATAGCATTGCACGTGCACACACTCTAAATCAGTTTACACAGCACAACCACAAGATATACGGGAGCACTCCTGATGTCCATTTATTGAACGGAGTGCGCTGTGTGTGAGAAGTTTCATTTCAGAAACTGTTTTTCACTACGTAGTCTGTAGGCGAGTGCACTTTTTTTGTATAATTCTACGCTCCAAAAGACAAAAAGAACAGACGCAGCTAAAACAAATCATGAAGTGTTTTAAAAAATTACGTTTGTACTCCGTTAATAAATGTTGAATGATTCTTATTTTTCCATTTAATCTGCTTTTGGCTGCCAAGTTTCAAGTAATGGTTTGTTTTGTTCACTTTGCATGCCTGTGACTTTTACCCACTCTGATCATGACTGACTCTCAGGCTTACAGACTGGCCCTATAGAGCCATTTTCTGTTTACCATGAAACTTCGTTTAACATTAAAAAGCTCTGTAGCAGGATAGCTAACGCTGATGTCAGGAACTTAACACATTTAAACACTGAGTTTGGGATGACCATGAAAACACTCAAGACTGATGGCTATAGACAACAAATTGTTAACTTGCACAAGCTGCATTTTAAGGTGGATGTGATCGTATCCACTGTATGGCAAACAAGGTATCTGACGAGTAATTTCGTGCCCAACTTTTCATGACACGCCAGGGAAATGGGTCTCTAGAGAGCAATAGCATCGTTTTGTAGGCACTAATGGGAGGTTAACTCCGCCATGGCTCGTTGGCCAACGCCTATGGGGGAAATTGTTGTTAAATGCCGAAAATAAGGTACGTGGTAAACAAGCTTAAGAGATCTTAAACATTTTGTTCTTTGAGATATCAGCAAACATCACTGTTTTCTTTATGGCATTTATGTAATACGTTTTTTTTTTTTTAATGTACACCTTTGGTCAAATGCCTTTGATGTAAAAATATAACATACACGGAACCTAAACCGGCTGTGCGGTGCACCATCATGCATAAATGTATTGTCCCCCCCCACACCAAACGCGAGCACGACACGCAGCTTAAAATATCAAAACAAATTCTTAACCAATTATATAAAATTTGGGGACAGGTTGAAAAAGCATTAAACATTATGGAAATTCAGCTAGCTTGCTGTTGCTAGCTAATTTGTCCTGGGATATAAACAGAGTTGTTATTTTACCTGAAATGCACAAGGTCCTCTACTCCACCAATTAATCCACACAAACGGTCAACCGAATCGTTTCCAGTCATCTCTCTTCCTTCCAGGCTTTTTCTTCTCATTACTTTATATTGCGATTGGCAACTTTAATGAATTGAGGTGCATTACTGTCACTGACCTTGTTCGTCTGTCGGTCACCCACGTGGGTATAACCAATGAGGAGATGGCAAGTGGGTACCTGGTCTATAAACCAATGAGATGGGAGAGGCAGAACTTGCAGCGCGATCTGCATCACAAATTGGAATGACGTCTATTTTAGCCCATGGCAACGCAGACGCTCTTTGGCGCGCGCCAGCAGCGTGGGTGCAATTGAAGAACGGATTTCAAAATGTATTTTACGACGCGAGCGGTGTGTTCAGCCTTTTAGCTTACCTTATCAGCTGGGCCAAAGTGGTCTCTGGACAACATTGTTCTGGGAAACTAAAACTGCACACTCTCGCTGAAGAGATATGTTGCAGTCTGGACCAAAACAATATAACGTTACCATCCAAGCTGGTAAAGCAGAAGGTGTGACGAAGAATTTGGCTATTACTGTAGTTCCATTTCTCTGACAGTTGGCTACTCGTTAGCAACTGATATTTTAAGCACGAAGACTTCATAATTCATAAAGGTCATGTTAACTGACTGATATTATCTCATAGAACAAAATGTATTAACCTCAGACCTCATTTTCAGCATTTATCCCCAAAACCACATTATTCCCCCCCATAGGAATGCCTAACAAACCAGAGGTAGAAAATGCTAACTCCTTTCCATTTTTTAGGACTACAAGCTGCCAAGCTATATAGGCCCAACAGAGCCCGTGAGAAAAAAGGGAGATGCTTATTTTTATATACGAACATAAGTATATGTTTTGGGGTTCGTGTTCTCTTGTTTTGTATGGAATGTTTGTACAAAATGGTTCGTTATTTAAGCTAGTTGCCCTATTTACCAGGGTCCGATTAAGTTTTCTAAATATTTAAGACGAATGAGAAACAAAATGTCTATTGGTTTTAAACGCCAGATCTGAAAAGGGCCTGGTTTAGGTCTTTTTGTTTAAAGAACTCTAGCACAGAAAGCTTAACTAGATGAAGCTATATACTACCTATAGTGAAATTAGTCAAAAGGAAGCTAAAATGCAGGACACTGACTTGGCTAAGGCATAGTAATGTTACATTGTCAATCACAGTTCTTTGAAATTCAAATATATTGATATGTACTTGATCTCAGTTAATAGATTGCAGTACTCTAATTTTCTACAAACAAGTCCAGTTTTGCCACAGTGTTATGTTTTGTAATCATTTATAATAGTAGCATAGATGTCACTTTCAAGTGCACAATCCAGTACACTATGCTTAACACAATCACATGGAACTGAAATCGATACCATGGTGCTTAGGCAGACAGATGCAGTACAAAAAAAAAAAAGGATATTATGCATGTGTTAATCAAGAGTGCAGTTGGGATCCTCAGACCTTACAGATGGCACATTGGTCCTCTGGGGCATGGAAGACTAGTGCTGTGGCTGACCAAGGGCCAGCTTTAAGGAATGTTTTCCCAAACGCTCTCTTATTTTTCATATTATTGCACAAGTTACGAAAACCTGCACCGATGTATCATTCAAACCTGAGCCTGAGATCCCCAGTTTAAGGCTCAGGGTCCGGTGGGTCTCAGCTGCTCTCTCACATGTCGCTTTTTATCTACTGTTCACTTCTGTCTGTTTGCCTTAAAGCTTTCTAATTTTGGAATAAACAATGCCTAAACTCAACTGTCAAATGTTACTACCTTCATTGTGCTTGGTTGTAGACATGATTTGTGACAAACGGTCAACCCCACAGGTTATGGCAGGTATGTCACCCTGGCATACAACCACAGGTACCCTCAAGACACTGCCCACAACTTGGTAAGTGATGATATGGCTTGGCTAGGCCTGGACAACAATGACTCCTTGCAGTAGAACACACAATGTACTGTATACACATGAAGACATGCACTCAAAACCAAACTTTGTATGCTGTGTTGAAAATGGCAGTTCAGACCTTCCACAACTAACATACATTTGGCAGGCTGATATTGAATGAGGTAGGCTGATAACTGCACACACCAGCAAAAAAATCAGATGCATTTATGCTTTACAAAAAAAAAAATAGGATGGCTCAGATCTTGGACTCATGTATACACCGTAGATATTGATTTACATGTTCACACTGCCATTAGACCTTTGGTGGATTGGACACTTGAATACACAATCTCAGCCTATATATAGTTGCAGTACACCCACTAATTATTATTTTCTTACATAAAAACAGATGGCCACCAGATTCTCTCGTAAAACCATAAATACGTGCTAAAATTAGATCAATTCCCACCATTGGGCCATGAAATCGCTAAAAACCGAGGGAAAGCTTAATGCATTTGCTTCCCTCTGCTGGATACAACCATAACTGCAACGTGTATGCTTTCTATTTTATAATTCTCTGGTCACATTTACCTCCTGACAAATACAGTTTATGCAATAGTCAGTAAATATCAGAGTTCAACTGACAACACACAATCCCTGGCGCACGTGAACATTTTACATGACACCGATGGTACCTGCATCAAAATCTTAAGACATGCCTACTCTATTCAAGTAGTAATTGAGAATTTAGTAACCAGGATTACTAGATAGGAAATAGTATATCCTACACACTTTATCTTTGTGTTGTCAGATGGATCTAGGAGGATGCTGCTGGTAAACAGAACACGTCTCACCCTACATGTAGTTAATAGGATTTCTTTAAGGCTTAAACCAATCAACTTGACATGACTAGTTCAGTTCATGTGCCAAATGTTGCAGATAGAAATGCCACAAAAAAGCCATCTACATGGAGGAATATTTGTTCTACATTACATTTCCATCTGAACGTTGCAAAACAAAATCCTGCTGAACACCCCAGGTGTCAAATTAATTTAATGGAGGGTCGAGTGTTGGTGTTTTCACTACTCCATTGTACCTGATTAGATAGGAACTCCCCTCACCTGTCTATTTAGACACCAAAAAAAAAGCACAAACACTGCTGTCTTAAGAGTGACCGCTCTAACAATGAAAATTGATTGTCCTCAAAGATGGAAGGCAGGACCATTCTAGTCAATGAGGGCAAATATGAACAGGCTAAATCTTTGTGCCACTGCAGCACCTGACAGCATGGGTAGTGCCATCTCCATTTTAAGTGGTAAATGTTCCTGCAAACACAGGAATCCCCACCCAGTTGGCTACTTTAAAATGGTGGAAGGCCCCAAAGTCCATACTAAAACAGGTTATATACACATCCATCTCTTGCACACACAATGCTGATTTAGTAGTTGTTGGGTCAGTTACCAAAATGCAATTAGTCATTCATAACCTAACCATCACAGAACTTCTATTCAATCAAGTAAGGCTCATGTAGCAAAATAGTAAATACATTTTTTGTTTACCAGATTAGACATGCACATCGACCTCAATTCCTCACTTCGTGGGCTTATTCTAGTGGACAGATTTCAGGCCGCACTTCCTCCTCTGCCTTGCATGGAATTCGTTTGACATCCCTGCCACAGAGCATATCTCACCACATTAGTAATGTAATTTAAAATGGGCTTGGTTTCATACTCAAAACATAATTGTGCGAAGTGGCTACAAACTATATCTACAAAGCCATGACATATGGATTAGACATGGTTTACAGCTACATTATAGCTTTGCGTTTACTTGCTCACGGGTCAGATTAAGGACAAACATAACATTAATTTGAACAAAAAGTGCTTATCACAGCCACTAAACATATTTAGTCTCCATTTGAAACAATCTTTGTTTACACCTTTAACATGACAAATGAAGGCTTATAAAGTTGAGAAACCATTTCACACACAAACCGTCATCCCAATATCTTGAAATCAACATTTTATTTTGTCCTAGATCATTAAAATGTTTGCTTTCAACACAATGTTACTCACATTCATCTTTGAAATAACAATACCATCCTCAGCTGGATGGACAAACTACAATGATATCAAGATACTGTTTATAGAGTGAGGCGTAAGCTAAAGTAATTAATTTATTAAAGCAGTCAGCAAATCAAGACACTCCTTCAAATCTATTGGAAACATTCAGAGATTGATTGTGGTCTGTAATGTCACCCGGGAGACCTTCAGCAGCAGGACAATTCCCCAAGTCCTCAACAGGCCGGGACAAGTGCAATACCATACAAGTAATGAGCATTGCTGCCTATCCCAACCTGCACAGAAAGGGATTGCTATTCTGATGAATGATTTAAAATCACTGCTATGATCAGTTTTGCATGGATTTGCACAGCAGTACATTGAAAAGCTGAAAGCAAACCAGCAAAACTAACCAGAGACCAGTGGCTCCAGCCCCAAGTGGCATCTGCTGTACCCGGTGGTGATGCATGCATCTAGAAGTACTTCAAGTGCTCACACTGCAGTAGATATCCATAAAACTACCTGCACTATAAGCACTTTAATACTGCTGAAACCCATCTGCAGCGCACATTAACATTGCTGTGGTAGAAAGGGTCTTGGATGTCCAAGAGCCTTCCAGGATGCTCAACCGATGTCAATGTAGACAAACAGGACAGATGGACACACAGGCCACCGACAGTTTTGCATAGATTTGCACAACTCAATTTTTCTTGTAGTGCAACTATGCAAAACTAGCAGAGATCTGCAAGAATAAATCATACACGTCACAGACCAGATGAGTCCCAGACCCTTATGCCAGAAGGAGCACTTAGGGCAGTAGGTGCTAGTCTAATTCACTATCTGCACTAGATGCACCTTAGCATAAGCACCAGTGAAGGGTCGGAAGATCAGTGTACAATGAAGATAGTGTCAGTATAGTGCTTAAAGTGCCTTCACTGCAGTAGATATTAGAAGACTACCTGCACTGTAAGCACTTTGACGCTACAGTGACTGCCAGTTCAGTGAAGCATTCCAACACCAACAGATGCTAGGCTTCGGGGTCAATTACTTGTGATCTGGGATCTGATTCTAGGGGTGCATCAATGTAATGAGTGTCTGCAAAAGGAGAGAAAATAGCAATTAATTTTTACTGTCAATGTAAAGACTAATGCACAGAATTTTCTAAAATACATAGGACTTGAGAACTTGATCACTAGTTGAGAAATTAAACCTATATCATGCAAAACGATTTCAGGACAGGAATACATTGTGACATGCCTAGCAATACAAATTGAAAAGTAACCCATGCTGATATTAGTTGGGTCAATGTTACTTTCAAGTGTTTACGGAATTAAACGGATATTGTAAATGCATCACACAAGGCGATTTGGACAGGCGTAAAGATCAAGCACGCAATTGGTCTGGTGCTAATTAATCCAATAGTGAGATTCTTGGAAGTCATGGCAAACGTAAATCTTGTATGAAATGCGCAACTTGTGGCCCACGTCGTAGGAACTGCACATGCGTTAAATTCAATACCCCTCCCCCACGTTGTGCACTAGCTAACATGGCGCCGCCGAGTCCGCAATACCAATATACATTTTAGTTGTAATAAACCACCAATATAACCCATAATCAACTTAACACATCCATAGACTACACATGTTGAGGTATGGAAATATGCCTCGCTAGTTGGCCAAGCGCCCCACGCGAATGATATATCGCGAACTTAACATGAATCCACACATCAAGACGCTGCATACAAAGCATGTGAGAAGCTAGCTAACGTTCGCTGGCAGCCCATGCCACGACAAGTGTCACGTTGAGACCAACTTCGGCATGTTAATGTTAGTGCTAAATCATAGATTGAGAGTTTGGTACAAAATGTGGGAAAGATTTACACCAACGTATGAAAACAAGGACAGATACGAAGCTCAAAACCGCCAGCCATTACTGTAGCAAGCTAAAGTTGCCTCCCGGCCTTCAACTCTGCGCATATTTTTCAACATTGTTGATGTCACCGACTGCATGATATGGGCACTTAACACGCGAAACAAAGTCTGCCCAGCAATAATTGTATTCAGCTATCAACCAGCGGGTGGCTAACGAGCCATCTGAATGACAGGCAAAGTAATTTAGCTAGCTAAGTGCTCGCTGGCATAGCCTGCCAAGCTAGCAGAGGCGCGCGGCCTTCAGCCCCATGTGTTACTGCTTTGTTCTGGAGGCACTTCAACGCACACGCCACTGAACACAGACAAAATAACGCAACTTTATTTATTGCCTGGTCATAAAATGTATACCATTACACAAATATATTTCTAGCGACATATCCATAATTACCTAAAGTAATGTTCACTTACACTAGCCACACTAGTAGAGGCAGCAGTGCACGCTTTTCAAATCTCCCTCATTCTCAGAACTATGGAGGAAGGGGCCATGCGCCTCTTAACGTTATTGTTTTAAATGCAAAAACAGCCGATAGAGAACATATTCCCTACATCAATTTGGTAAATAAAATGCATAAATAAGCATTGTTTAACTTCTACAGTCGCATCCCATGAAGAGGCTAACAACAGGTTTCTTGTCAATAACATGCGCGTACTAAGACATTCGCCTCTGAAATCCACCATCTTCACTCACTACTGCAGACTTACCGTTTACTGTCAATGCTCCAGGCATACCTACGAAACTAAACCATAAACTTGTCAAATGCGTCGTAGCGAAGTAAAAAAAAACACAAATAAACGCATCCCCGTATGCTGCTATTTTGATTCGACAGGACTTTGTGAATCGTAGTAAAATTGTGAAAGTGGCGCGAACGTCCCCTGCTTTTAACCATGTGGTGAATGAAGGGCGGTTCCCGCCGTCGAACGTAAATATCTACAACCCCAACTCCTTCATTAGCATAAATAAACTACTTCCGATCTTTACCCTCGGCCAATCCAAAACACGAGTTTACTACAATGGAAATGTTGGCCATGAGCTCTTTTCTTGTTCGAAGTAATATTGATCGATCATCGATTGGCTACAAATATATCAATAATGGATCAACTGCAACATTTTAGTTCAAGTAGCCTATGCGTCTCATGATTAATTATTTGATTGCAGACTAGTGGAGATAAAATAGCAAAGTTTACTCTCTTAATCAGTCTGAAGTATTTTCTGTCTTAGATTTTACATTGGTTTCTTATGCAATCAGAAATTATTATGCTATGGACGATTAATTAGTTCATGTTATTCTAAGTAGGTGAGATTTACATTACTTTTTGAAAAGTTACACAACTGAATAGGCTAGTGGAGGTAAATCGTGGTTACACATTGTTAACATTGCCTGCAGGTAGGCCTATAAATGCTTTATTACTTGTTATAAACAACATGATTTATAATCTCTTATAAAGAGGTGTATATGTTATGCTTATAATGGACATTTGCAGCTGACTCAAAACGTCTATTATTTATCCAGGAATCAGCATCATTATTAGATTATAACATTATAAAAGGTTATATTACATGACACGTCTTACGATGCCTTATAACATCACCATAATGGGTTATAACTGAAGGATTTTAAGTAAAATGTTACCTAAATCATTAATGCATTCTCAATTGAACATGTTGTTTAGATAACGAGGAATTGGCTTAATCTGTGTCCAGAAAAATAATAATTAACAAGCATTACTTTTCTTGCAAAGTCAATTTAACTACGGTCATTTCGGAATTCCGTTTTAATAAATTGTTCCCCCCACTGTGATTACGCCTATATGCCTATACTAAACCCAAATCTCATCTAAAATATATTATTTTCTTTCTATCGTGCATTGGGCCGCATTTTACATTCATAAAATATATTGCAGGCCGTTCTTAAACTAGAATCTTGCGGACTGGACAGTTAACCATTTGTTTAGGCTACCTTGTTCAGTCATGTTGGCTCATTAGCTAGCTACAGCTAACAACCTGGGTCGCGTTCACCAGGAGGCAACGCTTTTGAATGTTCGCATAGAAATATGCTATAGAACAATCATGCGTCTCTAACATTTTGAATAAGGAATAACGTCGGCTTTATTCATGAAATGTATATCGTGGCCCTGTTAACATTACCTGTTGCCTATAAGGAAACATTTTTTGGGCACAAACAATTTATTGACTAAATCCCTCTTGCCACTACGCTATATCTGGCTGTCTAAATAAGTTTATTTTAACTTAATGTGGACCCAATGACTCAGACTCGAGCACTGGGACTTGAACTCGGACTCAAGCACAGGGGACTTGGGACTCGATGTTTGGTTACTCGACTACATCATTGGGCGAAACAGTCATTAATACCTCCCGTTCTACGTTTGGACATCAATGTGGCTGCTGAGGTGCAAATCATACTACTTTACCATACCATTGGGTGAAAATCTCGCACTCGCTCTCTCCCTCTGCTTGTGTGTGTCTGTTTTGTACTTAATGTGCAATATTTATGTAGGCAGAATTAGGATTTTACATGGCCAGATAATTCTTATATAATATAATATTTTTCTTAGACGGTATATGCCTGCTGTTAGGAAGATAATATAATGCTATGCAAATTTGTAGGACAAGTCTATGTATGTTTGTGCTCATGGAAGTCAGGGATTTATGATTTATAACTCAAATGTGACAAGCATGAAAGGGCATGTAGTTGACTAAAATGTCCCACTGTTTTCATCATTTTGACAATAACTAGATTAAATCATTATTCAAATGACAAATGTGACTAAGACTTAATTATATTTTTGTCAAAAATCACTAAGACTAGACTCAATCTAAAAAAGAGTGCCAAACTGAACACTGATTCAAATGTGATGATTTGGAGAGAACAATTATATGAATAGCTTAGTAGGCTATAATGTCTTAAATATTATAAATATAGGTGAACATGCATATTGTAGGCCTGTGGTTCCCAACCTTTTTCGGTTACTGTACCACCAACTGAATTTGACTGTGCCCGGAGTACCCCTGAAGGACCCCTTCATGTACATTTGACCAGTAAGTCTATGGTCTCTTGAGCCTTCTCAAGTACCCCCTGTGGATAGGCCAAGTACCCCCAGGGGTCCTAGTACCCCTGGTTGGGAACCACTGCTGTAGGCTATATAACATGGTGCTTCATCCTTACAGAAAATTACAAAGATGCCAGTGTTGTGGAAAGTACTAAATTATTGATATGATAGATGATGTTTCCAACAAAAACAAAGATGGCTGGCTTCATGTTGTTGCACATACTAGACCAGGGCTATCCAGCCCTGTTTGTGGAGACCTACCGTCCTGTAGGTTTTCACTCCAACCCTAATCTAGCGCACATCTAATAATTAGCTGGTTGATAAGCTGAATCAGGTTAGTTACAACTGGGGTGGAAGCCAAAACCTACAGGAGGTAGCTCTCCGGGAACAGGGTTGGAGAGTCCTGCAATAGACTCAGTACTAGTCCTGAGTAGTGAAGGGAACCGCTTTGACTTCCCCCTACATTCAGGTGATACTGTTGTTTACCACTTGTCACTCCCTTCTGAAGAGTGCCTCTTCTCTTTTCTGGCTTCTAAGTGGCAACAAACTTATTATTTACAGTATGTCATCATCATAGTTTTCAAATTATGTTATAATATAGTGAGAATAAGACTGTTAGGTGGAATACTATGACACTGTGTTAGTTTTGTGAAGAAATAATGTGAAACCTACACTTTGACAAAAAAGGTTTTTATCCTAAACCTAAAAGGGTTCTTCGGCTGTCCCCATGAGAGAACCCTTTGAATCTCCCATGGGGACAACCAAAGAAAGAGTGTACATGAAACCCCTCATCCTTCCCCCTGTATGGTATTGTTTCACTGACTCTCTGTTTCGGAATTATCCATTGAGTAATGCTGCGTTCATAACCAAGTTGGAGGTGGGAATTTACCAGTTGTGAAGTCGTAAATACCAGTTGGATCCAATCACGTGGTTTTAACTAGTTGAGAAACACTGATTGGCTAATGGCCAACAAGCTGTGTAAACCATAAACTCAAAGTACAGCTATCATGCTTGTTAACAAATTACAGTGCTTCTTATCAATTATGTTTTGTTTTTGCATTTAACTGCCGTTATCAAGTTCATTTCTTTAGTAGGTGACGTCAGCATGTGGGAGAAGTGGGAGCTCAGGATGGTAGACGAGTTTCCCATAACAAATTACCAGTTGGAGAGCCGTTCAAAGGGGTTTTTACCAGTCGTATGTGGTAAATTTCCATTTCCCACGTGGTTACTAACACAGTATAACTGTCAACTTGTGAGTCAAGGTGACATTGGACGTAAAGGAATCGGCATTGTATGCATACATTTGATGTTCAAAGCCCTTATTCTCAATGCATACATTTTTATGTTGTTAAAATGACCTTGAAGGTACAGCTCATCCTGCAAGTCCATGCAAGTCCATGTATGTCACCTATGCAATTTTTAAATTTGGAGATAAGTTAAGTAACTAGAAACACTTATTTGGCATAGATGCTTTAAAAATATGGTAAGCTGTTTATTTTTGTGTTAAACAGTAGGGAGTTTTATTTCTATGCAGATCCATGTGTGAATCCATACCATCTCAGTGTGAGAGCTAGTAATGGAATCCTTGAAGTAGCAATGCTACCAACTCTTTTCTAAAATGGCAGTTGCTGAAACTCCTCCCACCGTGGGGCCACAGGAGTGTTCCACACCATAAAAGCAATGCTTGGAATTGTCTTGCTTTGTGACCTGAGGTCAGGCCAGCTCACCTCTCACATCTCGCCCCATTCATGTGTAAAATCTCACACAAGGGGTGCAAAAACACATAGGTCTTTCCTCTCAGAGCCACATGACAACCAGCCAGACAACAGATAAAGCATTACCAAAAATTCAATGTTGCTGCATACTTGTGCCATGTCAAAACTAATTGGTTTGAATGTATCTGACGAACTGGATGGTTCGCCAAGTTACTTTGTGAAATTAAAATAGATATAGATCCATAGATATAAATAAACAATACTTCTAACCCCCTCTTCAATTGTTTGTGCATTATTAACAGAAAAAAAACAATGAAAAAAAGATTGCAGTATAACTGAAAGTACTTTGTCCAAGTTATGTTTTTTTATTGCAGTAATTTTGCAGTGTAATTGCAATACACTACAGTTAGTCTGCAACTACTGCATCCAAAATACCACAGTCAACTGCAGTTACTGCACTTTTACAGCAGTATCAAAACAGCAATCTTTTTTGTGATGGAAACCTCTTCGAAGTTATTAATATTAACAATTGAATGCAAGTAACTAAAAACAAACTACTGTAGCATTTACATTTTTCACTTGCATTGTTTAAAAAAATGTAATTGGTAAAAAAAAAAGTGGCTGCAATAAATCAGATCCAAGATACATCCTTATCCTATTTGGTGTACAAAACACAGAGCCATGGCAAAATAATTACATTGCTCCCTGCAGTTGTGTCCTCATAGCAACAAGCTACAAACAACTTTACTCTGAGCATATCCACCCAAGCAAACCTCAGAGCAGACTCTGTGAAGGTTAGGCTACTACTACCTTCACAGCCAGTGATTTTCTATCACAGGTTCAAGATGCCCCTGTCTTGTCCCGTCCTCATTATATTTAGCCAAAAGTAGTAGATGGGCATTGAGTAAGTCAGTAGATCTTTCATAAGGTTTTTGTTTTCATTTATTCATTTAAAACGATTAAGGTAGAATAAACCAAATGTGAAAATTAGATGTATGGTTTGGGTTGAGTAAATAAACTGCTAGAAAAATAAAACATACACCCTTTCATATGTCCTGGTCCTTTGAACCTCTCAAGTTGTCATGAACTGAACATCTCTACTTGCCGATACTTACTGAGGTGCTTCAACCAAAAATATGATAAAGTGTCTTCTTGATGCTCTGTCCCCCTGATACATCCCCTGCTCTAATCCCACACTAGTATGTGTTGAAGGCTAGTATCTGCTGAGCACACCAGGGAAGAGACAAGGTCATACCCTCCCCTCCCTTCGACCCCTCCAACCCCACTCACACTGAAAGGGAATTTATGTTCCCCACACTTAGTCTACTCTGATCTCTGAGGACTCCCACAACTTAAATTCTATTTAAGACAATTGAGCGTGTTCTTGGTGCCCTCCTAACAGTGATACTTCCCCTTGGACATGATCCCTACTAGACTACTAAAAGAGGTTATGCCTACTGTTGGCCCCAACATTCTGTCTATTGTAAATAGCTCCCTGACCTCTGGCTCCTTTCCAGCCTATTATAAAACTGCTCTGGTCCAACCTCTCCTTAAAACCCCAGTCTAGACACCTCCTCACTGAGTAATTACAGACCTATCTCGAGGATGTTTTAGTCGCATGATTTTTCATCTAACTAAGGTGTTTGGTGCAGTATTTTTCAAGTAAAAAAACGTGTGAGATTTGTCTTATGTAAACAAAGTCCGGGCTGCTGGGCAAGTCTGTCTCACTGTCTATGCTATTGGATAGAGAGCAATCTCTGCAGCTGTTCACCCGATGTTAGTGGGCATTGTCAAAACAAAACCCAATCTTCATTTACTCGTTGTGACGCACGGATGTTCCAAACTCAGTTTTACACTTTGTAGTCAATTTTGACACTAGAATAACTGTTTCTGACTCATATCGATGCCACATAGGCTGTTTTCAAAGGGATTTGTTGCTTTTTAAAGGCTCTTTAAAACAATTGGTGGCTTATTAGTGTATGAACAACTTATTCGAAAAATTCCAGGGGCTGCTGAGGAGTATTTCTGTCTGTAATGAAGCCCTTTTGTGGGAAAAACTGATTCTGAGTGGCTGGGCCTGGCTCCCAAGTGGGTGGGCCCTTGTCCAGTCATGTGAAACCATAGATTAGGGCCCAATTAATTTATTTCAATTGACTGATTTCCTTATATGAACTGTAACTCAGTCAAAATCTTTGAAATTGTTGCATGTTGCGTTTATATTTTTGTTCATTATACTTCACACGGGATATATTTAAGCTAAACAAAGCTACCTTAAAAAATATATAGTTTCCTCAATTAAAGTTTCTTTGAAAAAGTAGTTCACTACATGGAAACCACTTCTTGATATATAATCATATCTAAATCTGAAATATCATAGACTACCAGTGGTGGAAAAAGTACTCAACAGTCATACTTGAGTAAAAGTAAAGATACCTTAATAGAAAATGACTTATGTAAAAGTGAAATTCAACCAGTAAAATACTACTTGAGTAAAAGTCGAAAAGTTTTTGTTTTTAAATATACTTAAGTATCAAAAGTAAACGGAATTGCTCAAATGTACTTAAGTATCAAATGTAAAAGTAAAAGTATAAAACATTTAAAATTCCTTATATTAAACAAACCAGACAACACAATTTCCATTTTTGATATTTTTTATTGACGGATATCCGGGGGCACACTCCAACACTCAGACATAATTTACAAAACAAAGCATTTGTGTTTAGTGAGTCTGCCAGATCAGAGGCAGTAGGGATGACCAGGAATGTTCTTTTGATAAGTGTGCGAATCGGAACATTTACTTGTCAAAATGTAACAAGTACTTTTGAGTGTCAGGGAAAATGTATGGAGTAAAATGTACATTATTTTCTTTAGAAATGTAGTGAAGTCAAAGCTGTCAAAAATATAAATAGTCAAGTGAAGTACAGATACCCCAAAAAACAAGTTAAATAGCACTCTAAAGTATTTTTACCCCTTACGCCACTGTGGATACTAATTGTCAGATGTTAACAGAATTCATTTAGCCTATTAAAAACAAAAATGATGTTTCAAGTGAGAATTAAGAAGGTTCTTTTCTCTTTGCTAAAGAAGTAGTGTGTAGGTCTAGTAGTAAGCTACACCGCTACATGGCAAACAAGTAATTAACTACAAAAAAAACACTACCAAGATTAGAATTTAGTTCAAATACCACCAAGCTACTGCATGTAGTTAAGTTACTTGTTGAACTACATGTAGTTCACTACTCCCCAACACTGCTTGTCCAGACCTGCTTTAATCATGTAACATATATAAATTGAAGTATTTTCCGTCACTGATCTGGAGAAAGTTATACACACTTTTATTTCCTCACGCCTATATTACTGTAACTCTTTGTATACATGTCTCAACCAGAAATCACTCCATTGTCTACACTTAGTTCAAAATGCTGCAGCTCTGCTTTTAATAGGCACCAGAAAATGTAACCATATCACCCCTGCTTCTTTACACTGGCTACCAGTGACTTTTAGAATAGATTTTAAAATATTATTAATCACATGTAAGGCTTAGCCCCATTCTATGTTTCTGAGATCCTCTGGCAGGCCACTGTTGACCATTCCAAGGTTGAAAACAAAAGGAGACCGGCGTTTGCCATTAGGGCCCTTAGACCTTGGAATGGTCTTCCAGAGGACACTTGCATATTCAGTGGCTCTTTTTAAATCTCTGATGAAGACACATTTTTATAAAGATTCTTTTAATGTATGATTTCAATGTATGACTTTAGTTTGCTTTCTTTTTTCCGTTCTCCTTTCTCCTATCATTGTTTCTTTGTCAGCACTTTTAATGTATTATTTTATGATGTGAAGAGCTTTGTTACTTGTGTTGAAAAGCGCTATACAAATGAAGTTATTAGTTATTATAATTTATGATTTATTATAATTTTGCACAGTATCAGTTCAAAATTTGGAAACACCTACTCATTCAAGGGTTTTTCTTTATTTTTTACAATTTTCTCTCATGAGGACCACCACAGGAAAGGAAGACCCAGAGTTACCTCTGCTGCAGAGGATAAGTTCATTAGAAATAAATTATTCACAGTTCAAGTAACAGACACATCTCAACATCAACTGTTCAGAGGAGACTGTTTGAATTAGGCCTTCATGGTCGAATTGCTGCATAGAAACCACTACTGAAGGACACCAATCAGAAGAAGAGACTTGCTTGGGCCAAGAAACATGAGCAATGGACATTAGACCGATGAAAATCTGTCCTTTGGTCTGATGAGTCCAAATTGGAGATTTTTGGTTCCAACCTCTGTGTCTTTGTGAGAAGGGATGATCTCTGCATGTGTGGTTCCCACCGGGAAGCATGGCGGAGGTGTGATGGTGTGGGGGTGCTTTGCTGGTGACATTATCTGTGATTTATTTAGAATTCAAGGCGCACTTAACCATCATGGCTACCATAGCATTCTGCAGCGATACACCATCCCATCTGGTTTGCGCTTAGTCAAATCAAATCAAATTTATTTATATAGCCCTTCATACATCAGCTGATATCTCAAAGTGCTGTACAGAAACCCAGCCTAAAACCCCAAACAGCAAGCAATGCAGGTGTAGAAGCACGGTGGCTAGGAAAAACTCCCTAGAATGGCCAAAACCTAGGAAGAAACCTAGAGAGGAACCAGGATATGAGGGGTGGCCAGTCCTCTTCTGGCTGTGCCGGGTGGAGATTATAACAGAACATGGCCAAGATGTTCAAATGACCAGTATAGTCAAATAATAATAATCACAGTAGTTGTCGAGGGTGCAGCAAGTCAGCACCTCAGGAGTAAATGTCAGTTGGCTTTTCATAGCCGATCATTAAGAGTATCTCTACCACTCCTGCTGTTTCTAGAGAGTTGAAAACAGCAGGTCTGGGACAGGTAGTACGTCCTGTGAACAGGTCAGGATTCCATAGCCACAGGCAGAACAGTTGAAACTGGAGCAGCAGTATGGCCAAGTGGACTGGGGACAGTAAGGAGTCATCATGCCAGGTAGTCCTGAGGCATGGTCCTAGGGCTCAGGTCCTCTGAGAGAAAGAGAGAAAGAGAGAATTAGAGAGAACATACTTAAATTCACACAGGACACCGGATAAGACAGGAGAAGTGCTCCAGATATAACAAACTGACCCTAGCCCCCGACACATAAACTACTGCAGCATAAATACTGGAGGCTGAGACAGGAGAGGTCAGGAGACATTGTGGTCCCATCCGATGATACCCCCGGACAGGGCCAAACAGGAAAGATATAACCCCACCCACTTTGCCAAAGTACAGCCCCCACACCACTAGAGGGATATCTTCAACCACCAATTTACCATCCTGAGACAAGGCCGAGTATAGCCCACAAAGATCTCCGCCACGGCACAACCCAAGGGGGGGGGGGGGGGGGGGGGGGGGGGGGTGGCACCAACCCAGTCAGGAAGATCACATCAGTGACTCAACCCACTCAAGTGACGCACCCCTCCCAGGGACGGCATGAATGAGCACCAGTAAGCCAGTGAATCAGCCCCTGTAATAGGGTTAGAGGCAGAGAATCCCAGTGGAGAGAGGGGAACCTGCCAGGCAGAGACAGCAAGGGCGGTTTGTTGCTCCAGAGCCTTTCCGTTCACCTTCACACTCCTGGGCCAGACTACACTCAATCATATGACCCACTGAAGAGATGAGTCTTCAGTAAAGACTTAAAGGTTGAGACCGAGTCTGCGTCTCTCACATGGGTAGGCAGACCATTCCATAAAAATTGAGCTCTATAGGAGAAAGCCCTGCCTCCAGCTGTTTGCTTAGAAATTCTAGGGACAATTAGGAGGCCTGCGTCTTGTGACCGTAGCGTACGTGTAGGTATGTACGGCAGGACCAAATCAGAAAGATAGGTAGGAGCAAGCCCATGTAATGCTTTGTAGGCTAGCAGTAAAACCTTGAAATCAGCCCTTGCCTTAACAGGAAGCCGGTTTAGGGAGGCTAGCACTGGAGTAATATGATCAAATTTTTTGTTTCTAGTCAGGATTCTAGCAGCCGTATTTAGCACTAACTGAAGTTTATTTAGTGCTTTATCCGGGTAGCCGGAAAGTAGAGCATTGCAGTAGTCTAACGTAGAAGTAACAAAAGCATGGATTAATATTTATGCATCATTTTTGGACAGAAAGTTTATGATTTTTGCAATGTTACGTAGATGGAAAAAAAGCTGTCCTTTAAACAGTCTTGATATGTTCGTCAAAAGAGAGATCAGAGTAACGCCGAGGTCCTTCACAGTTTTATTTGAGACGACTGTACAACCATCAAGATTATTTGTCAGATTGAACAGAAGATCTCTGTTTCTTGGGACCTAGAACAAGCATCTCTGTTTTGTCCGAGTTTAAAAGTAGAAAGTTTGCAGCCATCCACTTCCTTCCTTAGTGGGACTATCATTTATTTTTCAACAGGACAATGACTCAAAAACACACCTCCAGGTCCTTTTACCAAGGAGATGACCTGGCCTCCACAATCCCCCGACCTCAACCCAATTGATATGGTTTGGGATGAGTTGGACCACAGAGTGAAGGAAAAGCAGCCAACAAGTGCTCAGCATATGTGGGAACTCCTTCAAGACTGTTGGAAAAGCATTCCCCATGAAGCTGGTTGAGACAATGCCAAGAGTGTGCAAAGGTGTCATCAAGGCAAAGGCTGCTTTGAAAAATCTCAAATCTAATATCGATCTAGATTTGTTTATCACCTTTTTTGGTTACTACATGATTCCATATGTGCTATTTCATAGTTTTGATGTCTTCACTATTATTCCACAATGAAGAAATAGTAAAAAATAAAGAAACCCCCTGGAATGAGTAGGTGTGTCCAAACGATTGACTGGTACTCTTTGTCTGCCCCAACTTCCCACATATTATATATGAATGTCTGGCTCTGGAACCCATCTCTCCTATTCTCACTTCTGCTTCTCTTGCTGGGAATCATCAATATTTAAGGGAAATAGTCTCAACTACTAAGGGACCAGGTAACAAGGTTATATGATTGTAGCTTCAATGTTTTATTATGCCTAATCTATTTGCCCTGTTTAAAATAAAATCTTGTGTTGTTTGTAAATGATGCCCTGGCTTTGTACAAAATTATATTAAATCAATGCAAGCATTATGCCACCATAAGCAAAGTGATTGTCCTGGTAATCTGCCGGAGGCTTTCTCAGTCTCCAATAATCAATCGCTAGATACAGTACAGTGAGGGAAAAAAGTATTTGATCCCCTGCTGATTTCGTACATTTGCCCACTGACAAAGAAATCATCAGTCTATAATTTTAATGGTAGGTTTATTTGAACTGTGAGAGACAGAATAACAACAACAAAAATCCAGAAAAAAGCATGTCAAAATTTTAATAAATTGATTTGCATTTTAATGAGGGAAATAAGTATTTGACCCCCTCTCAATCAGAAAGATTTCTGGCTCCCAGGTGTCTTTTATACAGGCAATGAGCTGAGATTAGGAGCGCACTCTTAAAGGGAGTGCTCCTACTCTCAGTTTGTCCACAGGAGCAATCAATCAATCAGATTCCAAACTCTCCACCTTGGCCAAGACCAAAGAGCTCTCCAACGATGTCAGGGACAAGATTGTAGACCTACACAAGGCTGGAATGGGCTTTAAGACCATCGCCAAGCAGCTTGGTGAGAAGGTGACAACAGTTGGTGCGATTATTCGCAAATGGAAGAAACACAAAAGAACTGTCAATCTCCCTCGGCCTGGGGCTCCATGCAAGATCTCACCTCGTGGAGTTGCAATGATCATGAGAACTGTGAGGAATCAGCCCAGAACTACACGGTAGGATCTTGTCAATGATCTCAAGGCAGCGGGGACCATAGTCACCAAGAAAACAATTGGTAACACATTACGCCGTGAAGGACTGTAATCCTGCAGCGCCCGCAAGGTCCCCCTGCTCAAGAAAGCACATATACATGCCCGTCTGAAGTTTGCCAATGAACATCTGAATGATTCAGAGGACAACTGGGTGAAAGTGTTGTGGTCAGATGAGAACAAAATGGAGCTCTTTGGCATCAACTCAACTTGCCGTGTTTGGAGGAGGAGGAATGCTGCCTATGACCCCAAGAACACCATCCCCACCGTCAAACATGGAGGTGGAAACATTATGCTTTGGGGGTGTTTTTCTGTTAAGGGGACAGGACAACCTCAACGCATCAAAGGGATGATGGACGGGGCCATGTACCGTCAAATCTTGGTTGAGAACCTCCTTCCCTCAGCCAGGGCATTGAAAATGGGTCGTGGATGGGTATTCCATTGTGACAATGACCCAAAACACACGGCCAAGGCAACAAAGGAGTGGCTCAAGAAGAAGCACATTAAGGTCCTGGAGTGGCCTAGCCTTTCTCCAGATCTTAATCCCATAGAAAATCTGTGGAGGGAGCTGAAGGTTCGAGTTGCCAAACGTCAGCCTCAAAACCTTAATGACTTGGAGAAGATCTGCAAAGAGGAGTGGGACAAAATCCCTCCTGAGATGTGTGCAAACCTGGTGGCCAACTACAAGAAACGTCTGACTTCTGTGATTGCCAACAAGAGTTTTGCCACCAAGTACTAAGCCATGTTTTGCAGAGGGGTCAAATACTTATTTCCTTCAATGCAAATCAATTTATAACATTTTTGACATGCGTTTTTCTGGATTTTTTTTGTTGTTATTCTGTCTCTCACTGTTCAAATAAACCTACCATTAAAATTATAGACTGATAATTTCTTTGTCAGTGGGCAAATGTACAAAATCAGCAGGGGATCAAATATTTTTTTTCCTCACTGTAAGTAGTGTGTGAACTTTTCCCTCAGAGAGGTATTGTGCCATGCTGGGGTTTTGCCAGCAGAGGACGCTCTGCACATGCCATGCAAATAAGACTGTAGACTGGATTAGGATTTACAACCCAGAGATGCTCATACTCTTTGCTTGAGTTCAACATGGGAGACAATAGCATAGACATAAGGTTGGCATGTGAAACCTTTCCTCTTCTGTTTTAATAATCCTCAAACAGTAATCGTTACTAAAGGATGTTGGAGGGTGGACTATTTTTACAGGACAGTAGGAGAGAGTAGGGTTAGTTTAACGAAAGGGTTAGTTGAGACCCCTAGTTTCTATACATAACATTTGTCATGTGACCAAATATTTAGGAATAGGTCATAATTTCAATGAGTCTGAAGGAAGAAACCACATGGAAAAAGTGGGAATCAATTTAGGTCCAAAAAAACTGATTTTCACAAAGTCAAATAAATGTATTGCGTTATAGGTTTCATGATGCTTGCATCTAACTCAAAGTATATTGTTTAAAAACAGTTCGATACATCATTTGGGGTCTCTGTAAGCTTCAATATAAGGTCCCAAACCTAGCATGAAAGTGCAGCCTTTTAGCTGTGTGGGCTAATATAGTCAAAATGGTTGCTGTGGGGTAAACTTGAGCCATTGGACCAGGGACAAGTTCAAATCAAATCAAATCAAATTTTATGACATAAAGTTGTTACAGTTGTTACAGTCACATGCGCCGAATACAACAGGTGTAGAACTTACTGTGAAATGCTTATTTACAAGCCCTTAACCAACAATGCAGTTCAAGAAATAGAGGTAGAAAAAAATGTACTAAATAAACTAAAGTAAAAAATAAAATAACAATACCGAGGCTATGTACAGGGGGTACTGGTACCAAATCAATGTGCCGGGGTACAGTTTAGTTGAGGCAATTTGTACATGTAGGTAGGGGTAAAGTGACTATGAATAGATAATAAACAGCGAGTATCAGCAGTGTAAAATCAAAGGGGGATGTCAATGTAAATAGTCTGGGTGGCCATTTGATTAATTGTTCAGCAGTCTTATGGCTTGGTGGTAGAAGCTGTTAAGGAGCCTTTTGGTCCTAGACTTGGCGCTCCGTTACCGCGTGCCGTGCGGTAGCAGATAGAACAGTCTATGACTTGGGTGACTGGAGTCTTTGACAATTTGTTGGACCTTCCTCTGACACCGCCTACTATATACAGTACCAGTCAACAGTTTGGACACCTACTCATTCCAGAGTTTTTATTTGATTTTTTACTGTTTTCTACATGGTTGAAAATACATCAAAGCTATGAAATAACACATATGGAGTCATGTATTAACCAACTTCCATTAAAGAACACCCTCTGTATTCTGTAGACAGGTAACTTTTTATCCACACTATAGCAGGGGGTGTAAAGCCATAACACATGTTTTTCCAGCAACAGACTATGATCGATAATGTCAAAAGCTGCACTGAAGTCTAACAAAACAGCCCTCACAATCTTTTTATCATAAATGTCTCTCAGCCAATATTCAGTTATATGTGTAAGTGCTGTGCTTGTTGAGTGTCCTTCCTTATATGAGTGTTGGAAGTCTGTTGTCAATTTGTTTACTGTAAAATAACATTGTATCTGGTCAACACCATTTTTTCCAAAAGTTTACGAAGGGTTGCTAACAGGCTGATTGGTTGGCTATTTGGGGGAATAAGTGGAATAATTTTTGCTTCCCTCCAGGCCTGAGGGCACACACTTTCTAGTAGGTTTAAATTGAAAATATGGCAAATAGGAGTTGCAATAGCATTCGCTGTTATCCTCAGAAATTTTACAACGAAGTTGTCAGACCCCGGTGGCTTGTCATTGTTGATAGACAACAACAAAAAAATTCAGCTCTTCCACACTTACATTACGGAACTCAAAATTATAATGCTTGTCTTTGATAATTTGGTCAGATATATTTGGATGTCTAGTGTCAGTGTTTGTTGCTGGCATGTCATACCTACGTTTGCTAATCTTAGTAGTTGGAAACATCAGTGGGTTTGGTGATAAATTAGCCATCTGATTCAATGAATAATGGAGCGGAGTTTGCCGTTTTTCCCAACATTTCATTTAAGGTGCACCAAAGCTTTTTACTATCATTCTTTATGTCATTTATCTTTGTTTCATATTATAGTTTCTTCTTCTTTTTATTCTGTTTAGTCACATCATTTCTCAATTTGCAGTACGTTTGCCAATCGGTTGTACAGCCAGACCTATTTGCCATTTATTTTGCCTCATCCCTATCAACCATACAGTTTTTCAATTCCTCATCAATCCACGGGGATTTAACAGTTGTTACCGTCATTTTCTTAATGGGTGTATGCTTATTAGTAACTGGGATAAGCAATTTCATAAACGTGTCAAGTGCAGTGTCTGGTTGCTCCTCATTACACACCATGGACAAACAAATATACTTTACATCAACAACATAGGAATCGCTACAAAACTTATTGTATGACACTATATTAGGCCCAGCCTTTGGAACTTTGGTTTTCCTAGATATGGCTACTATATTGTGATCCCAGAAACACTAGACCCGTGGGTGAACAGGGAGTGAACAGGGTGAACAGGGAGTACAGGAGGGGACTGAGCACGCACCCCTGGAAGGCTCCAGTGTTGAGGATCAGCGTGGCAGATGTGTTGCTACCTACCCTCACCACCTGGGGGCGGCCCGTCAGGAAGTCCAGGATCCAGTTGCAGAGGGAGGTGTTTAGTCCCAGGATCCTTAGCTTAGTGATGAGCTTTCAGGGAATGGATCCTGGACTTCCTGACGGGCCGCCCCCAGGTGGTGAGGGTAGGTAGCAACACATCTGCCACGCTGATCCTCAACACTGAAGCCTCCCAGGGGTGCGTGCTCAGTCCCCTCCTGTACTCCCTGTTCAACCACGACTGCATGACCAAGCACAACTCCAACACCATCATTAAGTTTGCAGACGACACAACAGTGGTAGGCCTGATCACCGATAACGACGAGACAGCCTATAGGAAGAAGGTCGGAGACCTGGCCGGGTGGTGCCAGAATAACAACCTATACCTCAACGTAACCAAGATTAAGGAGATGATTGTGGACTACAGGAAAAGAAAGACAGAGTACGCATCCATTCTCATCGACGGGGCTGTAGTGGAGCAGGTTGAGAGCTTCAAGTTCCTTGGTGTCCACATCACCAACAAACTAGAAAGGTCCAAACATACCGAGACAGTCGTGAAGAGGGCATGACAAAGCCTATTTCCCCTCAGGAAACTGAAAAGATTTGGCATCGGTCCTGAGATCCTCAAAAGGTTCTACAGATGCAACATTGAGAGCATCCTGACTGGTTGCATCACTGCCTGGCACAGCAAAAGCTTGGCCTCCGACCACAAGGCACTACAGAGGGTAATGTGTACGGCCCAGTACATGACTGGGGCTAAGCTGCCTGCCATCCAGGATCTCTACACCAGGCGGTGTCAGAGGAAGGCCCTAAAAATTATCAAAGACCCTAGCCACCTCAGTCATAGACTGTTCTCTCTACTACTGCATGGCAAGCAGTACCAGAGTGCCACGTCTAGGACAAAAAGGCTTCTCAACAGTTTTTACCCCCAAACCATAAGACTCCTGAACAGGTAATCAAATGGCTGCCCGGACTATTTTCATTGTGTGACCCCCCCCCCCCCCCCCCACACCCCTCTTTTACGCTGCTGCTACTCTTTGTTTATCATATATGCATAGTCACTTTAACTATACATTCATGTACACACTACCTCAATTGGCCCGACCAACCAGTGCTCCCACACATTGGCTAACCGGACTATCTGCATTGTGTCCCACCCACCACCCGCCAACCCCTCTTTTACGCTACTGCTACTCTCTGTTCATCATATATGCATTGTCACTTTAACCATATCTACATGTACATACTACCTCAATCAGCCCGACTAACCGGTGTCTGTATGTAGCCTCACTACTGTTATAGCTTCGCTACTGTTATTTTTCACTGTCTTTTTACTGTTTTTATTTCTTAACTTACCTATTGTTCAACTAATACCTTTTTTGCACTATTCGTTAGAGACTGCAAGTAAGCATTTCACGGTATTCGGCGCACGTGACAAATCAACTTTGATTTGATTTGATTTGATCACTCCATCCGATTGATTTGTATAGTGCTTTCAAACAAATTTCTGCAGCATGAGTAAAGATGTGATCAGTACATGCAAATGATTTCATTCCGGTGCTGTTTGTAACTACCCTGGTAGGTTGATTGATAACCATGACCAGGTTGCAGGCACTTGTTATTTAAATAACCCAGGAAACATACCTCTTTATTGATATCACATACATTATCAAGCATTTCACACATGTTATCCAGATCCGGACTGTTAGCACTTGGGGGTCTATAGCAGCTTCCCACCAGAATGGGCTTTAGGTGAGGCAGATGAACCTGTAGCCATATTACTTCAACAGTTTGTAAAATGAGATCCTCTCTAAGCTTTACATGAATGTGGTTCTGAATATAAACAGCCACAACTCCACCTTTGGCATTTATGTCTGTTCTGTAGATCTTATAACCATGTATTGCTACCACTGTTTCATCAAAGGTATTATTTAAGTGAGTTTCAGAGTAAGTCAGAATATGAATGCCATCTAATGCTAGCAAATTATTGGTTTCGTGAACCTTGTTTCATAAGATACATTTGTTAACGTGGGCTATTTTTAACACTTTTCTGGGATACTTGATTGCTAAGCTTCCCAGTAAAGAAAGAAAAACAGAGGTTGACACGCTCTGGTTATTTATCTTAGTGCAGGGTGAGCTGCACACCACCTCAGTGCTAACAGTATAACTCTGGTTCATAGGCATATGATTACTGCATACAATAGCTGAAGGATCAGCAAAGGCATTCAGGGCAGTAAGAGGGACATAAATGAGGTTACTTACATTTTGTCTTCCAGCGCCCCTGGGATAATGTACATTTGCTGAAGCATTATGACAGCTCAGCAGCACAATTGTAGGGATTAAATGAGCTCGGCTTGGGTCATTGATAAGTCATTGTCTCAATGCAGCCTTATAATGCTGTGAAAGAATAAGGATCCCATCGTCCTTATAATACAAGCTTTGTTTCCAGAAGGTATCACTGAATATCCCTTACATAGTCTACTAGCCTATGTAGTATGTATGTACATAATAAGTAAATAACTAGGCCTACCTAACAACTGTACTTTAAGTGGGGCTGACACCATCTGAGCAAGACGGAAATTACAAAAAGGTTGAACACTATTGTAACATAATACAATACACTTTAATATACAATACATTTGCCTCTATAGTATATTAAAATATGCATTGACTTTGCAAATGCATTGCTCATAGAAATCAAAGGATCAGTTCAAATACTATATTGAACAAAACTATAAAATGGAAAAGTGTTGGTCCCATGTTTCCTGAGCTGAAATAAAAGATCCCAGAAAAGTTCCATACGCACAAAAAGCATATTTCTCTCACATTTTGTGTACATATGTATTTACATCCACGTTAGTGAGCATTTCTCCTTTGACAAGATAATCCATTCACCTGACAGGTGTGGTATATCAAGAAGCTGATTGAACAGCATGATCATTATACAGGTGCACCTTAAAAGGCCACTCTAAAATGTACAGTTTTGTCAGACAACACAATGCCACAGCTGTCTCAAGTTTTGAGGGAGTGTGCAATTGGCATGCTGACTGCAGGAATGTCCACCAGAACTGTTGCCAGAGAATTGAATGTTAGTTTCTCTACCATAAGCCACCTCCAATGTCATTTTAGAGAATTTGGCAGTACGTCCAACCGGCCGCTCAACCACAGACCACGTGTAACCATGCCAGCCCAGGACCTCCATATTCGGCTTCTTTACCTGCGGGATCGTCTAAGACCAGCCATCTTGACAGCTGATGAAACAGGAATATTTCTGTCTGTAGTAAAGAGCTTTTGTGGGGAAAAACTTGATCTGATCAGCTGGGCCTGGCTCCCAGCGGTTGGTCATGGCTCCCCAGTGGATGGGCCTACAGTGCCTTGCAAAAGTATTCATCCCCCTTGGCGTTATTCCAATTTTATTGCATTACAACCTGTAATTTAAATAGATTTTTATTTGGATTTCATGTAATAATAGTCTAAATTGGTGACGTGAAATGAAAAAAATTACTAGTTTAAAAAAATGCAATTAAAAAAAAACAACGTTAAATTAGTGTGCTTTGCTATGAAGCCCCTAAATAAGATCTGGCATAACACATTACCTTCAGAAGTTACATAATTAGTAAAGGGAGGGTAGTTGTTCAGGGTGGATTATTTTATTTAACTGGGCAAGTCAGTTAAGAACAATTTCTTATTTTCAATGACGGCCTAGGAAGAGTGGGTTAACTGCCTTGTTCAGGATAAGTACAACAGATTTTTACCTTGTCAGCTCAGGGATTTGATCTTGCAACCTTTTGGTTACAAGTCGAACACTCTAACCACTAGGCTACCTGCAGCCCCAAATAAAGCCCACCAGTGTGCAATCTAAGTGTCACATGATCTCAGTATATATTCACCAGTTCTGAAAGGGTCTGCAACACCACTAAGCAAGGGGCACCACCAAGCAAGCGGCACCATGAAGACCAAGGAGCTCTCCAAACAGGTCAGGGTCAAAGTTGTGGAGAAGTACAGATCAAGGTTGGGTTATAAAAAATTATCTGAAACTTTGAACATACCAAGGAGCACCATTAAATCCGTTATTAAAAAATGAAAAGAATCTGGCACCACAACAAACCTGCCAAGAGAGGGCCGCTCACCAAAACTCACGAACCAGGCTAGGAGGGCATTAATCAGAGAGACCAAAGATAATCCTGAGACCAAAGATTACCCTGAAAGAGCTGCAAAGCTCCACAGCAGAGATTCGAGTATCTGTCCATAGGACCATTTTAAGCCGTGCACTCCACAGAGAGTGGTCAGAAAAAAAGTCATTGCTGAAAGAAAAAAATAAGCAAACACGTTTGGTGTTCACCAGAAGGCATTTGGGAGACTCCCCAAACATATGGAAGAAGGTACTCTGGTCTAAAATTGAGCTTTTTGGCCATCAAGGAAAAAGCAATGTTTGGCGCAAACCCAACACCTCTCATCACCTCGTGAATACCATCCCCAGTGAAGTGAAGCATGGTGGTGGCAGCATTATGCTCTGGGGATGTTTTTCATCGGCAGGGACTGGGAAACTGGTCAGAATTTAAGGAATGATGGATGGCGCTAAATACAGGGAAATTCTTGAGGGAAACCTGTCTCAGTCTTCCAGAGATTTGAGACCGGGACGGAGGTTCACCTTCCAGCAGGACAATGACCCTAAGCATACTGCTAAAGCAACACTTGAGTGGTTTAAGGGGAAACATGTAAATGTCTTGGAATGGCCTAGTCAAAGCCCAGACCTCAATCCAATTGAGAATCTGTGGTATTGATGTACACCAGCCTTGAAGAATGGGCAAAAATCTCAGTGGCTAGATGTGCCAAGGTTATAGAGACATACCCCAAGAGACTTGCAGCTGTAATTGCTGCAAAAGGTGGCTCTACAATTTTCTTATTCCAGGTTGTAAGGCAACAAAATAAGGAAAATTCAAAGGGAGGTGAATACTTTCGCAATCCACTGTGTGCCCTCCCTGCCCAGTCATGTGAAATCCATGGATTAGGGCCTAATGAATTTATTTCAATTGACTGATATCCTTATATGAACTGTAACTCAGTAAAATCGTTGAAATTGTTGCATGTTGTATTTTCGTTCAGTATATTTAGGGTATTTCAATATTTTAACTTTTTTGAAAGTACGTTTTTAGATTTTTCGTTGAATTTATAGTTGGAATGTATTTGGAAATACTCAAATACACTGACTCATACATACAATCCTATGCATTTAACCATAGCATTTTAAAATATTATTTGAAATAAGTATTTGAAAATAGTTTCAAATAGGCAATTTTTTGGGAAATGATTTAAAAATACTTTCAAATACTTCCAATAGAAGTAGTTTATTCAGGCCACATTATTTGAAAATACTCAAATACACAGAAAACAAGCATTTAAATAACAAATAATTAAATACACATGTACAGTATTTCATCCCAGTTATCATACCTTATGTATTTAGTCTCCAGTGGTATGAAAGAGTGGTGCAGTGGAAAACCAATGCATGTAGACAACCTCAGTAATTAGTAAGAAAACCTTTTTCGTTTGCTATACTGAATCATCATAAAAATAGAGTATATTCCAGCAAAACAAACAAATGTTTATATTGCAGAAAAACATAACTGTGTTAAAATAACAATTCACAACCTTTCCTCTTCACTCCAAATCTGAAAACGGATCAAAGTAAATTCACAGTTGGGCACTTTGAAGTCAACCTCATGCCTGCAGCTAGAGATTTCACAGTGTTGGGGTGTGCAGGAAGCATTCTTTTGAAAGGGAGATGACTCAGTTCCTAATTTTTCGCCATTTTCTTTGGATTCATGTACAGCTCATGGGACGGCCATGGCCAAACAAACCCCAGAACTCTGGATGGAGAAAACGTTATCTCTGTTGTTGATTTGTCAACACTATTATTAGTCTTTTGGAGTTGAGGTTAAGTAGGGATGGGGTCTTGCTGTCAGAAGGCTTTTTATTGAGTGGAGAAGATATGGAAGAATGTGAGGAAGGATAGATTGTGCATTTGGGTGATTATGGTATAGGGAATATGATAAACAAGGTCATGCTACACAAAGTCAAGAGTCAAGTACTTGTTTATCTCATTACACATTGCAGACAAGCGTGAGACAAGGTAATTTACCAATTGACTTCGATGACAGAAGGTGAATGACTAACTGTGAATAGATCTGAAATTAAATATGGTTGAGGAAAGAACAAATTCTGAAACACGGTACCAGTTAACGGAAGAGACGCTAGTGGAGTGAATGCTCTCTCTCAGTAATCCGCTTCTCATTTGCATTTCAATTCTCTCGCTTTTTGCTCAGCCTCAAAGCTAATCCAGTACCAGCTTGAATGTGGCCTGTGTGTGCAGCAACAATTCCTCAAGGCCTCTCCACACAGACTTGTTACTGTCTGACACGACAGTTCACTTTGAATTTCTATAATAGCTGTTCTAAACCAATCTTTTGACTGATTTCTCCAGTTGGTGCATAAGAACAAAACCAGCATTACCATTTCTACCCTTTTTCAATGTAAAACTTGGAAGCTTCGACATACATTATATTACCCTGAAAGTCTGGAGGGTATGCAGCATTTCACACGTATTGTCCTGAGTGACTGATTAAAGGCCTGGATCATCGTCAATGACTTTGCGACATAGGCGTAATGGTATTAGCTATCCTTCGCCAGTGCCTTCCCCCCCTAACACCATTTCCTGTCCCCTAAGTGGCATTCATCCATGAGTGTGGATCCATGTATTTAGTAGTCCACTCAGCACCTCTCCTGATCCAACCACTCCATGGACATTACAACGTGAGAGTGATAGCATTCTACACTTGTGAAGCCAGCAATTGCCGATAAACCATTCTTTAACTAAACTAAACCCACATCTGCAGACTTTAAATAGTTGCATATTACACACAGTTTGTTAAACCTTCTCACCCTCTCCATGAATAGGGATCTTAAACCTCTTCACCGTCGGAAGAATAGAGGGTATGATACACTTGCATACGTTCCTCTCAGTATTTGAAGTTCTTTTGACGTGAAAAAAAAAAATGAAAGCGCTTAACATTATGTTCTGTCAGTCAATTTAAGATGGATTTGATCATTTTCATTGTGAAGCTGACTATGCAACAGCGGTTGGAAGGTGACATCGAGTGCCATAGTGTATGCAGAAAGGAGACATGGTAAGATTTGTTTTCAAAGGAGCATGGTAATCATGCAGATATACCGTTATTGCCTCCCACAATTTGTGTGATTCCATGCTTTGTTGAGTTATCACAGGCTACTTAACGCATGTTGACGTTATGAACGGATCCATGTTAATGCAACAACAACCCAATCATCCCATGGTAAATACGTTGATGCCACCACCAGGTGGCAGATTCACAGAGCATACATCTTGTACAGATGGTAAACATGAAACACACTGGCTAAATCCATGGTGCTTCACAAAATCAACAACCAAAGAAGAAGGAATGACATAGTCACAATGTACTCTAACACAGCCAATAACTAAAGCTTTCCGTTGGTAGCTTACAAGCAGAGGCAATAGCAAAAATGAACTGTTGAAATAATTAGGTGCCATAGATCAAGATATGGTTTGCACAGTGAATCATAGTGAATATTAATCGCTGATGTATAGAGATGGAGGTTTTGAAAAACAATGTACTTACATGTAGATTAATTAGCCTCATTGTGTCTCTGTGAGTAATGTTCAAACTGACAAATTGCACAAGTGTGCAATTGCAAGGATCTCGGTGTTGCATAACTGTGTTGACGTATCCCCCCCCCCCCCCCCCCCCCCAAGACTCACCATTTGGTCACAGTGATCATCAGTCCTCCAAACAGGATTGTTGTCAGCTCACCAGACATATCAAGGGCGCTAAGTATTGCCAAGGTTTGAGTAGAGCAGAGCATGTAGGCTTCTTCTCCTGATCTCTCTTTCCCTTACTGCAATACACTCATTCCATTATTGGGAATATAGTATGCAAACTCCTTTGCCCCATGTGTCCCCTCCTGCAAATGTAGGTTAAGAGCTGCATTGTGATTTCATTGTGTTGGATTATGGAATTGAAACACAAAGTGGAACAACGCTACAGGAAGACAATGCAATGACAGCCGAAGGTCAATTGTAAATACATACTCAGCTATACTGTTTCATATTCACACATGTAGCATCCTGGTAGGCTAAATGTATTCTATCCTTACTTTACTAGGTCTGCAAGAGGCATATTGTTGCACAGGAAGCAGACGTCTGATGCTCTGGAAAGTTAAAATCTTTCCAATGTTCCAACTTCAGGTCATGAATAATGAATGCACTTACAGTACATTCACATCGCCTTGACGTTGGAAAACATTGTGCTTCACATACCATTTCATGAATGTTGTGAGAGAAAAAACATGACAAAGCAAGGTTCATCAGCTTGGTGAGAAACATTCTATGTGAGTAGAGCAGCAACATAGCATCTGGCAATAGAATAGTATACATGGAACTCTACAGTGTGTAAGGAATGTGTCAACTGAAATGTTTTTCTGCAGACGGCACAATGGCATATTTAATTGACTCACTTGACTGTGAGGAAACATTCTGTGACTCAAAATGGTTGACCTCATTCTTGAGGAGTGATGCATTGTGGGGCCTTCTCCTGATCAGAAGGAGTTTTCATCATTCGTGTCTTGGTGGTTTAACGCTTATCAACTCATCATGCTGTTGATTAAGCTCCATCCCTGCTTTAATCCGTACTGCTTAATTATAAATCTCATACTTTCATGGATGACTCCTATTCCAAGTGCTGTGGTGAATATTTGATGTTGTAGTCGTCCTGTAGCATGGCAATGCAAAATCATCTGCTCTCTTGGGACTGCCTCAGGGACATATGAAGAGTTTCATTTCAAAACGCTGTATATCCATTTTCAGAAATGTTAGTAAATGACCTTTTATTGTTTAAGTAACTTGTGAAATTGATTGGTGTGTCACTTGATTGGTTTCATTTAAGAGAGACAAATACTGTAATGACGTTTTTTTTGCTAAATGCTATACTGTATATCCACCTCACTCTCAGATAAATAAGTAGTACTAGGTTTTACACGGTCTAATGTAACAAATAACTACATTTGTAATAAAGAAATGTACAAATGATACATATCTGACATCAACATTTAAAAATGTGAAAAAATGTTCAACACAGTAAGTAGTGTGATCTGTATGTAATACATGTACGTTTGACGTTTTAGTCATTTAGCAGATGCTCTTGTCCAGAGCGACGCAGAGTAAGTGCATTCATCTTAAGATAGCTAGGTGAGACAACCACATAGCACAGTCAAATATATAGGATACAAAACAATGGAAATATAGCATTTTAAGTTTTTTTTAAAATCTATGAATAAAAAATCAGAGAACGGTAATATTTGACACACATGAGGGAACCCATAAGCTATAATCTCTGGTAAAAAAAAATCAAATATGAAAAATTGGTGGAAATAAACTCATATTCATATTCATGTATGCATGAAAACATTCTGTTCAAACATTGATGTTGTCGGGAGTGAGCCATCCGTAGAGGCTAATGAAATATATATATTTCAAGTTCAGCACACTGGGATTCATAACTGATATGTACTACTAGCCTACTTTTGGGTCCAAGTATTTCTTAAGGTTATAGCTTAATGTTTTTTTGCACAGATACACTGAGTGGACAAAACATTAGGAACACCTTCTGCCCTCAGAACAGCTCAATTTGTCAGAACATGGACTCTACAAGGTGTCGGAAGCGTTGCACAGGGATGCTGGCCCATGTTGGCTCCAATGCTTCCTACAGTAGTGCCAAGTTGTGCCTGAAAGGCACACATACACAATCCATGTCTCAATTGTCTCAAGGCTTAAAAATCCTTCTTTAACCTGTCTCCTCCCCATCTGATTGAAGTGGATTGAACAAGTGACATCAATAAGGGATCATAGCTTTCACCTGGATTCACCTGGTCAGTCTATGTCATGGAAAGAGCAGGTGTTCCTAATGTTTTGTACACTCAGTGTATAATGAAAACGGTACCATTAAATGCTTTTCCAACATATTTTCTCTATTTTCTCACAATACACTTTGGAGCATGAGTGATGCCTTTGTTGTTAATATTTAACAAAAATATTGAGCCCAATATTTACAATGGTACAAAACATAGAAAAACTGGACATTTCAGTAATTCCATGTAAAACATGTAATTCCAGTCCAGTATGAGAAAATCTACCAGGAGTAGGATTGGTTGCTACAGCAACCACTCCATCTCAACTCGGACTGTATATTTCCTGTATATTGTATTTTCCTTTGATGTGGGTAGCCAATGGCTAGGCGAACAGTTTAACTATGTTATACCGATGGGAAAATTCTCCCTGTGGAAGAATGGCTCTACAATTTCCATCATGTGGGAGCAGCACTGGTACAGCAACGTTTCAGCATTTACAACTTACCTACAGCTAAATATAAATCAGGTTCATTATTATTAATTACAATCTTTTTTTACAATGGGGTTATGGGAATCAATTCTCAACTTCAGAAAATAAAATAATTGTATTTTTCAACCGTTTCAAACAGTACCAATTATGATGTGGTTCGTGGCTTATTTACATGACATACTAATTAAACATGTAATTGTTCGCTACGGTGTGTTAAATGATCATTTTCTCAATTAAAAGGGTCTATAAATAGTTATGGAAACCACACAAACTGAGGTATTTTCATATGTTCAAGATACCATGAATTATTTACAAACATTCTGAATATCTAAAAATGAGACTCTGAATAATTTATCCCCACGCCCTTCTGAATTCCATATTGTAAAACAGTTTGGAGGGATTGATTTCATATCACACATTTCAAAAGAACCACCTGAACCACATTCATTATCCTCTACAGTTAGCTGACAAACAATATGCATGCATAGAGATGGAGAAAAAGCTCCAGAGATACCTGGTAATGTGAATTATTGCATGGCATGCTCAACTCAGAAACACTGTAGGATGTGAAGCCATGAGTTTTGGAACACTTCACGTGATGATATTTCACATGTGGATTCTCACGCCTTCACACAACCTTTCACATGTCGATTCAAATTTTCACATGAGACTTCACATTTTATGCCTTGCAAACTAAAATGAGTTGTTATAATAGACACGCAGTGCTTTTAACATACAGTGTTTCCAACTTTCATGACAACATTTTATAGGTTTATACATACAGTGATTATGATTCAACATGTCGTTCGTTACCTGGGATTTGAACTCACAACCTCCTTGTTCACAACATTTCAATCTTCCCCCTATGCTACCATGTCTGTGTTAGTAACTGAACTCACCTGTATTCCTACACTTTGGACTTAAAAATACACTCAAGAAAAATGATCACACACTGAGTGTACAAAACATTAGGAACACCTGCTCTTTCCATGACATAGACTGACCAGGTGAATCCAGGTGAACGCTATGATCCCTTATTGATGTCACTTGTTCAATCCACTTCAATCAGCATAGATGAAGGGAAGGAGACAAAGAAGGATTTTTAAGCCTTGAGACAATTGAGACATGGATTGTGTGTGTGTGCCATTCACAGGGTGAATGGGAAGACAAATATTGAATTGCCTTTCAACGGGCTATGGTAGAAGGTGCCAAGGGCACCGGTTTGAGTGTGTCAAGAACTGCAACACTGCTGGGGTTTTCACGCTCAACAGTTTCCTGTGTGTCTCAAGAATGGTCCACCACCCAAAGGACATCCAGCCAACTTGACCCAACTGTGGGAAGCATTGGAGTCAACATGGGCCAGCATCCCTGTGGAACGCTTTCAACACCTTGTAGTCCATGCCCTGATGCATTGAGGCTGTTCTGAAGGCAAAAGGGGGTGCAAGGGGGTGCAACTCAATATTAGGAAAGTGTTCCTAATGTTTTGTACTTAACATAATCATTCAGGAGTAACATTAAAACATTAAAACAGTAACATTAAAACAGAATAATATGCCCCACCAACTGAAATAAGTTATTTAAACCAATGATGAGAGAATAGTCAGAATAACAGATGGCACTCTATTGCTGAGTCCAAAGGTCGTGAGTTCAAATCCCAGGTTGGGTCAGAATTTAGCTGAACAGCGATAACGCATGGGATTTCACATGTGAAGTGTCACATGAAGTATGCATGCCTCACTTGAAATTCCATTTAAACTTATTAAAAAGCCTAGTATAGATGTGTTTATGGCACAAACTGTAAAAACAAAAAATCTGTAAAATTTTATAGTAAGTTACCGGCTACTGAGTTGCGGTGAAATAAGAGCAAACGACTTTTTAAGTATTTCTACAGCTGAACTGTATTTTGTCAGTAAATATACAACAAAATGTATTCAGGAAGTACACAGAAATTCTAATTCTATTTAAAATATTTTCAATACTGGAAAGTTGGGAATTTGTTTAACTTTTTGAATTGACTGGAACTTACATCGAATTGACCTCAACATTGGTCAACACAATTGGGATTTAAATTCACAACGTCTTAGATGACAGGAACCTGAATTCCCTGCTTCACCACCAGGTTTGTGGCTACGGCTGAGATCAGCCACAGATGTATTAGCAAGAATACATTTCTGCACATTGTTCAATGTTACCTGGAATCAAGTCAATAATTGTGCGATTATCTGACAACACCAACTAAAAAGTATCAGTGTTCAGGGACACTAGACATTAAGACCTAGATTCAATCAGATCAAGCGTAAACATGTGATAGGCGACACTCGCATAGCTGGTATTTTGGTGGCGTCACTGCATTAGAGCTGTCAAATCAGTGAGCGCTGCTTGGGTGGTCGTTGTCACAAAGCCACACCCATCCTACTCGCATTAGAAGTACAGAACGAGTGTCACGATCGTTGAATGAGGAGGACCCACCAATGACAAAGTGAAAACATGTTTTTAGAAATTGTAACAAATGTATTGAAAATTAAATACAGAAATATCTAATTTAGTATTTACACCACTCAGTGAATATTTTGTAGAAACACCTTTGGCAGTGCTTACAGTTGTGATTATTTTTTGATGTAGGTCTCTAAGAGCTTTCCACAAATGGATTGTGCAACATTTGCCCTTTATTTTTTTTTAGAAATGTTCAAGCTCTGTCAAATTGGTTGTTGATCATTGCTAGACAACCATTTTCAGTTGTTGCCATAGCTTTTAAGTAGATTTAAGTCAAAACTGTAACTCAGACACTCAGGAACATTCACTTTCTTCTTGGTAAGCAACTCCAGTATAGACTTGGCCTTGTGTTTTAGGTTATTGTCCTGCTGAAAGGTGAAGTAATCTCCCAGTGTCTGTTGGAAAGCAGAACAAACCAGGTTTTCCTCTAGGATTTTCCCTGTGCTTAGCTCCATTCTGTTTATTTTTTATCCTGAAAAACTTCCCAGTCCTTAATGATTACATGCATACCCATAATATGATGTAGCCACCACTATGCTTGAAAATATGGAGAATGGTACTCAGTAATGTGTTGTATTGGATTTGCCCAAACATAATACTTTGTATTCAGGACAAAAAGTTAATTGCTTAGCAATTTTTTTGCAGTATTGCTTTAGTGCCTTGTTGCAAACAGGATGCATATTTTGGAATATTTGTATTCTGTACAGACTTCCTTCTTTTCAGTCTGTCAATTAAGTTAGTATTGTAGAGTAACTACAATGTTGTTCCATCCTCAGTTTTCTCCTAACACAGCCATTCAACTCTGTAACTGTTTGAAAGTCACCATTGGCCCTTAGCGGTTTCCTTCTTTTCCAGCAACTGAGTTAGGAACGATGCCTGTATCTTTGTAGTGACTGGGAGTATTGATACACCATCCAAAGTGTAATTAAGAACTTCACTTTTCTCAAAGGGATATTCAATATCTGCTTTTATTTTATTTTTACCCATCTACCAATAGGTGCCCTTTTTTGTGAGGCATTGGAAAACCTCCCTGGTCTTAGTGGTGGAATAGGTGTTTGAAATTCACTGCTTGACTGACCGACCTTGCAGATAATTGTGTGGGGTACAGAAATGAGGTAGTCATTCAAAAATCATATTAAACCCTATTATTGCACACCAGTGGAGGCTCCTCAGAGGAGGAGGGGAGGACCTTTTTAGGTAAAATTATACTAAATATATTCACGTCAACAAATACTCGATTAAAACACACTGTTTTGCAATGAAGGTCTACAGTAGCCTCAACAGCACTCTGTAGGTTTGCACCATGGTGTAGCCAGTTTCCGTTCTCCTCTATTGACTTCAATACAAAACTTAGGAGGCTCATGGTTCTCACCCCCTTCCATAGACCTACACAGTCATTTTGACAACTTCCGGAGGACATCCTCCAACCTACAGGACTGTTTTTCTAACACGGACTGGAATATGTTCCGAGCATTGAGGAGTACACCACATCAGTCACTGGCTTTATCAATAAGTGCATTAAGGACATCGTCCCTACAGTGACTGTACGTACATACCCCAACCAGAAGCCATGGATTAAAGGCAACATTTGCACTGAGCTAAAGGGTAGAACTGCCGCTTTCAAGGAGCGAGACTCTAACCCGGAAGCTTATAAGAAATCCCGCTATGTCCTCCGATGAACCATCAAACAGGCAAAGCATCAATACAGGATCGAATCATATTACACTGGCTCCAACGCTCGTCAGATGTGGCAGGGCTTGCAAACTATTACAGACTACAAAGGGAAGCACAGCCGAGAGCTGCCCAGTGACACAAGCCTACCAGACGAGCTAAATAACTTCTATGCTTCCTTCGAGGCAAGTAACACTGAAACATGCATAAGAGCACCAGCTGTTCCAGACGACTGTGTAATCATGCTCTCCAGAGCCGATGTGAGTTAGACCTTTAAACACGTCAACATTCACAAGGTCGTAGGGCCAGACGGATTACCAGGACGTGTACTGCGAGCATGCGCTGATCAACTGGCAAGTGTCTTCACTGACATTTTCAACCTGTCCCTGACTGAGTCTGTAATACCAACATGCTTCAAGCAGACCACCATAGTCTCTGTGCCCAAGAACACTAAGGTAACCTGCCTAAATGACTACCGACCCGTAGCACTCACGTCTGTAGCCATGAAATGCTTTGAAAGGCTGGTCATGGCTCACATCAACACCATTATCCCAGAAACCCTAGACTCACTCCAATTTGCATACCGCACCAACAGATCCACAGATGATGCAATCTCTATTGCACTCCACACGGCCCTTTCCCACCTGGACTAAAGGAACACTTATGTGAGAATGCTATTCATTGGCTACAGCTCAGAGTTCAACACCATAGTGCCCTCAAAGCTCATCACTAAGCTAAGGACCCTGGGACTAAACGCCTCCCTCTGCAACTGGATCCTGAACTTCCTGACGGGCGGCCCCCAGGTGATAATGGTAGATAAAAACACATCCGCCACACTGATGCTCAACACGGAGGCCCCTCAGGGGTGCATGCTCAATCCCCTCCTATACTCCCTGTTCACTCATGACTGCATGGTTTTCTGATGACACAACAGTGGTAGGCCTGATCACTGACAACGATGAGGCAGCCTATAGGGATGTGGTAAGAGACCTGACCGTGTGGTGCCTGGACAACAACCTCTCCCTCAACGTGATCAAGACAAAGGAGATGATTGTGGATTACAGGAAAAGGAGGACCGAGCACGCCCCCATTCTCATCGACAGGGTTGTAGTGGAGCAGGTTGAGAGCTTAAAGTTCCAACAAACTAACATGGTCCAAGCACACCAAGACAGTCGTGAAGAGGGCACGACAAAACCTATTCCACCTCAGGAGACTGAAAAGATTTGGCATGGGTCCTCAGATCCTCAAAAGTTTTTACAGCTGCATCATCGAGAGCATCCTGACGGGTTGCATCACTGCCTGGTATGGCAACTGCTCAGCCTCTGACCACAAGGCACTACTGAGGGTAGTGCGTACGACCCAGTACATAACTGGGGTCAAGCTTCCTGCCATCCAGGACGTCTATACCAGGCGGTGTCAGAGGAAAGCCCTAATAATTGTCATAGACTCCAGCCACCCTTGTCATAGACTGTTCTCTCTGCTACCGCACGGCAAGCGGGACTGGAGTGCCAAGTCTAGGTCCAAGAGGCTTCTAAACAGCTTCTACCCCCAAGCCATAAGACTTCTGAACAGCTAATCAAATGGCTACCCAGACAATTTGCATTGCCCCCCCCCCCCATGCTGCTGCTACTCTTTGTTATTATCTATGCATAGCCACTTTAATAACTGTACCTACATGTACATAATTACCTCAATTACCTTGACACTGGTGCCCCCGCACATTGACACATTGACTCTGTACTCCTGCATATAGCCCTGCTATTGTTATTTACTGCTGCCTTCAATTATTTGTTATTCTTATCTCTTACTTTTTTTTAGGTATTTTCTTAAAACAACATACCTGTTGTATTCGGAGCATGTGACAAATAACATTTGATTTGATTTGACCTATCAGAGCTCTTGCAGCATGAACTCACATGTTGTCCACCCAATCATATGATCAGAGAATGAATATCGTACTGAAAGCATAACCTACAACTAGCTAGCATAGCTGTGCATACAATGTGGTAAGTAGTTGACTCAAAGACAGAGAAGACAATAGCTGAACAGTTTTGAATAAATTAAGGTTCTTCAAAAACTAATGAGAAACAAGAAAGAGAGAGTGAGAGAGAGCTATATTTTGTTGTATTTTTTTCACTTTTACTTAGCTAGCGAATGCAGCTTGCTAGTTTAGCCTACTCAAACACCCGGCACAAACAGAGAGGGATGCTATGTTAGCAAGCTGGCTATGGCTATGCAACACTGGAACTCTTCTAAGTCAAGGTAATTTAGTGTCACCGGGGCCTGCCGGTGTAACTGCTAAACTGCTTGCTGACTTTACACTGTACTGCATGAATGCAGCGGGTTTGCTAACGCATTAGTTCTTGTAGCTATGTTAACTATGACGCTAGCTAATATGGTGACAACGATGTAGGCTGTGTGAAGCGGTTAGCCTTGTCAGTGTTTGCGTGTGACCAGGGTTGTATTAATTCTGCCGATTCTGTTAAAAATGTTTATTAAACGGAAGCAAATGTAGTGAAACGGGGATAAACATATCTGAATTTTTCCAATAGAAACACTTGTTTGCAACTGTTAGACTAATGTCTACACCCTAGATCAGCTAGATCCAGGCAACAGTGTGCAAGGTGTTATTGAATGTGTCACTGTCTGTCACCTTGATTTCTGAAATGTTTCACCTGGGCACCTACGTTGTAAACTTTAATTCATACGCTAGGTTACAGTAACCTTATGATGGGGTTAGGGGAAATTTGAGTATCATGTAGTAGCTTAAACCTATTGATGTTACATTGAGCTGAGTGAATGGAATGAAAGTCATCGATTATGATGTAATAGAAATAATGTCATTCGCATGAAAAAAAATTGTCCTCGCTCATCTTAAAAGGCTGTTGCACACTAGAGTGAGTCCATGCAACTTATTATGTGACTTGTTAAGCACATTTTTACGCTTGCCATAACAAAGAGGTAGAAAACTTACTGACTTAAGAGATTTTTTTCATTTTGTATTAACTTGTAAAAAAATATACAGTACCAGTCAATATACAGTACCAATATACAGTACATGTTTGGACACACCTGCTCATTCAAGGGTTTTTCTATATTTTCCTCATTGTAGAATAATAGTGAAGATATCAAAACTATGAAATAACAACTACGGAATCATGTAGTAACCAAACAAGTGTTAATCAAATCAAAATATATTTTAGATTCTTCAAAGTAGCCACCCTTTGCCTTGATGACAGCGTTGCACACTCTTGGCATTCTCTCAACCATCTTCACTTGAAATGCTTTTCCAACAGTCTTTAAGGAGTTCCCACATATGCTGAGCACTTGTTGACTGCTTTTCCTTCACTCTGCGGTCCAACTCCCAAACCATATTAATTGGGTTAAGGTCGGGTGATTGTGGAGGCCAGGTCATCTGATGGGGCACTCCATCACTCTCCTCCTTGGTGAAATAGCCCTTACACAGCCTGGAGGCGTGTTTTGGGTCATTGTCATGTTGAAATACAAATGATAGTACCACTAAGTGCAAACCAGATGGGATGGCGTATCACTGCAGAATGCTGTGGTAGCCATGCTGGTTAAGTGTGCCTTGAATTCTAAATAAATCACCAATAGTGTCACCAGCAAAGCACCCCCACACCATCACACCTCCTCCTCCATGCTTCATGGTGGGAACCACACATGCAGAGATCATCCGTTCACATACTCTGCGTCTCACAAAGACACGGCGGTTGGAACCAAAAAACTCATCATCATCAAATTCTGACTCATCAGACCAAAAGGACAGATTTCCACCGGTCTAATGTCCATCACTTGTGTTTCTTGGCCCAAGCAAGTCTCTTTTTATTATTGGTGTCCTTTAGTAGTGGTTTCTTTGCAGAGATTCTACCATGAAGGCCTGAGTCACACAGTCTCTTCTGAACAGTTGATGTTGAGATGTGTCTGTTACTTGAACTCTGTGAAGCATTTATTTGGCCTGCAATCTGAGGTGCAGTTCATTTTAATGAACTTATCCTCTGCAGCAGAGGCAACTGTTGTTTCATCATAGCACTTGATGGTTTTTGCGACTGCACTTGAAGAAACTTTCAAACTTCTTGAAACTTTCTGGATTGACTGAGCTTCATGTCTTAAAGTAATGATGGACTATCATTTCTCTTTGCTTATTTGAGTTGTTCTTGTCATAATATGGACTTGGTCTTTTACCAAATAGGGATATCTTCTGTGGACCACCCCTACCTTGTCACAACAGAACTGATTGGCCCAAACGCATTAAGGAAAGAAATTCCACAAAATACATTTGAACAAGACACACCTGTTAATTGAAATGCATTCCAGGTGATTACCTCATGAAGCTGGTTGAGAGAATGCCAAGAGTGTTTGAAGCTGTCATCAAGGCAAAGGGTGGCTACTTTGAAGAATCTCAAATATAAATTATATTTAGATTTGTTTCACACGTTTTGGTTACTACATGATTTCATAGTTTTGATGTCATCCCTATTATTCTACAGTGTAGAAAATAGTAAAAAAAAAAAACAAAAAAACCCTGGAATGAGTAGGTGTGTCCAAACTTTTGACTGGTACTGTATATATAAAGCATAATTCCACTTTGACAATATGTGGTATTGTGTGTTGGCTACTGACAAAAACAATCGCAATTTAATCCATTTTACATTCAGGCTGTAACAGTCAAGGGGTGTGAATACTTTCTGGAGCCACTGTACTTTATTTTTACTGCTACTTTAGGTAAACTGCAGAAATCTTTTCTTGCCCATTTCCATTATATCCACAAACCTGGTGGCGCAGCAAGAACTACAGGAGATAGCAACCATGAGGTTGTGAGTTCAAATCCCCTAAGCGAGGTTAAGTCCTAAGTAATCAGCATACAGCAGCCTACTGTCCTTTGACATTAACATCTGAATTTAGCCATAACAATACAGTAACTTGTTGTAGATTTACCGTATTTTCACTGCAACTTGACAAAAGCCTCCAGGGGACCATGACACAACGATCTAAGAATATCCTGGGGACGTCCCTGGAATAAACCAGGATGTTGTTTCACATTGTCACGTTATCAAATTAACTTCACATTAAATCATGTATTCGCATGTGGTCACTTGAAATTAATGTGGTTTTCAGTAAGGGGATGATTGAATCTCATGTTTTAATGTGATTCGTATGACTTTGATTAAAACTGAATGTATTCAATGTACCATGTACCACTACAAGATAATAAGGAGAGATACCACTATGGTTTTCTATATCAACTTCCTAATTAGGCTTATTGTCTTATGGCTTGGTAGTACTTATTTCGTGATATATTAATTTAAAATGAAGTGAGCAACTTAAAATAACTTTCACGCTTGAGTTGATGTACTTGCTATGTGCAACGGTACACAGCCTTAAGCAAATAATGCTACCAAGCATCTTTAATGAGGAAAGAGATGAATGGTCAAATGTATTCAGTGCTGAGGCATCGGGTTACAACTCTTTGAAGTACTGCATTTTGTATATTAATCACGCTCATGACCTATTTGCTTCTGCAGTTTATGGAAATAGCACGTGTCCTTGTTGCTCCAATCCAGGCGTTCCAAGATCTGAATGACGCTGTTAGAACAACAACACATTTCTTTAAGATGGGAGTGGTTGGTATCAATGTGTCTAACAAGAACAAGGAGTTCAAGATGTCAGAGAACCCATGAGGACCGAAGCTCTCTGTAAGGACAATAGAATGAATGGCAAAAAGCCCAGTCAGGTAAAAACAAACACTGGATGGCTGAAACAAGACTGTGTTCTGACGGCTTGTCTCAGCCATACACACCTTACCACCCCCCCCCCCCCCCCCCCCCCCCTCCAGACACACTTTGCCACCATCTGTCTCAACCCGCTGTACCTTTGAGTTCTCTCCACGAGAACACATTCTGAAGAGAGACAGAGACATGAAAATAGGCTTTTAGGAAACCACTCTACACCCTCGGCCTAACATGGAAGTTGGGCATGGTATGAGTATGTGTTGACATCCCTCGAACCAAATTTAAAGCGAGGGCTTCTCTGGAAGCTTGTTTTTTTCTGACTGTTAAATCAAAGAGAAAATGTTTTCTGAAAGAACCACAATCATTCTGGGTCAAAGACTCTATCATTTCAGGAAGATTCACCACTGCATGCTCTGTTTTAGACTGTGACAAAGCAAGGGCTATTATTTTCAAATCAACCAGATGGCAAAAAATGGGAGCAGCTAATTGTATATGTAAATCCACATGCACACAAAATGACTACTATTATTATCAGCTAAGTATGATATAAGTAGCATCATCTGCTAATGCAATTGGCATAGATTTCTTCTCATCTGTCATAGAGACAGCAACAGCCCAGATAGAGTGAAGCTTTATTCTCCCCTGTAGTACTAGATGAAACACATTCCCTGAGCTGTAATCCTCTAAGATGCAAACTGCTTCTTGTTCTTGGGCTTTAGAAAGTGCCAAGATTTCCCATCTGCTCATCCTATCAAATTTTCCAGTGCATGGAAGGACAATAATCTTTGATCATGATCTCCTATATCACTTTGCCTGTTTATCGTCACCCTAAATTACACAGGCCAACGAGCGTGCCAGGCTGTGATAGGCACTGATTGTAAATGGGGGCAGGCAGCACTCTAGGCCAAGATACAGAGAAGGACATGCCCTTGACGTGTTGTGTAGCCATCAGGCTAGGGAAGGGACTGATAAACAGAGGATGGGTCTAGCCCAAGGGCAAAGGTTAATGTGAAATGCACAAATATGTAGGGAACCATGAGCAATACAGTTGAGAACACAAATAAGAAAAGGGGGGATAGTATTATTGGCTACTGTACAAACCACAGTATAGAACAGCATGGCCTTGAGAACCATTTAGATGGAAGATATAAAAGGCAGAGAATGTGTTGCATTGAAACCAGCAGTGGTCACAGTAAATGACAGGACATGTACATAGAAAACATCACACAGTCTCTAGCCTGAAAAGATGTCAAATATCTAAAATACTCCTAACATAAAACGCCTCTTACACACATGAACGCACATAGTCGTATTTTGTCTTTCACAAAGTCCCATTTTGATGCTTGACATCAAATATAGTTCATATGTTAAGTTTGAGAAGTATAAATGGGAGAGGATAAGAGGGGATTGTGTCACTCCCCTCATGCTGGCAGTCATAAGCCAGGATGAGCCCCTACAAAAATCACACCCGCTGTTTCCAGCTGTTGCAAATGTGCTGGCAAGGTGTACGCTGACATCCTGAATCCCTACTAGACTTGCCAAGCCAGTAATTAACATTCTGCTCCAACGGCTTAAATTCACACAAAGATGAATAAACATACAAGTATACACACATAAAAGCGCACACTTATACACAGACATGCACACACACGCATGTGCTCGCACGTTGGCACAACACACACCAATGCACATGCACACGCACACACGTACATATACACACACACACACAATGGACACACATATTAATACAACTGCATGTTCAATCTTTATTCCAGGAATTATTATTGAACAACTGTACTGTCAGTGAGTTATGTAAAGGTTTTTTGTCCCAAAAATGTTGAGAGAGGATAGCAGTGTTGCCACATTGGCTGAAGTCCTTGAGACATGCATGAATAGACTCTGAGTCAATAATTTATGCACCCAGACACACACACAGAGACAGACAGACAGACAGACAGACAGACAGACAGAAAAAATGTCTCAAGGGCCAGGATCATATTTGAAGACAAACAATACAAATGTGAACAGAGATAAGATTCTGTTTTTACCAGTGAGAAGAATCGTTACACCCCTAAACAAAAAGGGGTGATCACGGTCATAAAACGCCAGCTGTATTTAGCACAAGTGATTTTGCTATTTCTCCTTGGGTGAACACTTGCAGTCATATGCTGCCTTCTCAGAGCCTGACACATCTCCTCAAGCTTGCATAATGTAGATCTGCCCTAATTCCTCTCTCCAGAGCAATACTGTGAACTTCAAGGACTAAGAAACATAACACCAGCAATCTGCCAGACAAGTCAAGACTATGTCATAGTGGATGAGGGGGCGATTAACATGTACACTTTTCTTCTGATTCTTGAGAGCGATTATTGTTTTTACATTTGCAGTCCTGTATCCTTAAATCAAAGGGATATTATAAACTTCAGAAAGCAACGCAAATGCGATTAACATCCTAGTCTTGCTTTTAATGAGGGATCTCATGAGACTCATTATAAACAGACCAAATAGATTTGAGATGCAGAAATAATCAATTCTATCACTTTCAATTTACAATTGGGGCTAATTGCAAATTAGCACACATAATAATAGTTATTGATACATTGCTTTATAGACAGAAATATTACTGTGTTTGTCTATGTCAGGTAATTGGATGTTTCCATGGATACTATGCCTGAGGAAACCAGTCTCCTCGAAGAGTATAGAGATGAATACGTGTCTTTCCCCATCCATGCATGTACATTTGGCTGTTGTACATATTGTACAGCTACAGACGGATCAGATACCATTATCAAAGCATTATGCACATTTCTTCAGAGACATCCGTTAGCCGCCTTCACACAAAAAGCTTCAAATTGAAAATCTGCTGTTGGAATGTCGAAAGCAGATTAAATTGAAATACATGAGTTCCGACACTAAACTACACGTTTCATCACAATGGCTTTGGACAGATCGGACTGACGACCTAATTTCACCCGTAGTGTGATGCTTCTTGGCCCTGTAAAAAAAAATGGCAGGTGAGGACCAAGGGCCCTTAGTGGAAGCCATTTTTGTCAAACTCCCCAGACAATAGAGAGGTAAAAAAGTGATAGCTTTCAACAAAACACACAGCATGATCAACCAACATTGATAATATATATAATATAGAGGGAAAATGACACAATCTTCAAAAGACAGCAGAGGATTGAGAGTATTTCAGATGATGTAACATTGTTCTTGTTTTGCACAGATGTATATCTTTCCTGGATGAAATTGTGAGAGGCGGTGTAAACTGTGTGACTCCTGTAATCTTTGTATTGCTATGAAACAAGCCAGTGGGCTTTTGGGGAAGTATTTTATAATCCACCCTCCTGGTGTGCTATGACATTTACTACTTCTAACATATTGGAGGGTGAAGGAAAAACAGAGACAGTATACAGAATGAATGCACATATTTTATTCATTGGCTAACAATAGCAGAAACAGCACTTTTTAAGATACATTTCTCTCTGTGCTCACATCTTATACCCAAGTTGCATTCCCTCTCGTCCTGTGTGTTTCCACAATAAAAACCAGGCTTTGCACTCAGTGAAGCAGCAGTCCGCAAGGAGATGCAGCTGGCACATTCTATTTACAAAGTTGAAGTAAGAAGTTAGAATTCACCAAATGACTTACATATGGAGAACTAAAGGGACAAGTCAATAAAAAAATTGACATAAGTGGAACACTCTCTAGACCTCATTTACAAAACCCTTGTATAAAAAATTCAGAAGAAAAAAAAACACTGATGTGTACCTGTTCGTACAAACAGATTTCCATGAGTAACATTTAATTTTGACAATCTCTTTGATATACTTGAATGTGATACAAACATTGTGTGTAGTTTTACTGCAATGGCTATTTGCTTGTGATATATACACTGTACACACTAACTGCATATTAAATCAATAAAGGCTAAGGAGGCGGGCGGGAATTACAGTAAATGATCGGATATATTAATTGAACTCTTGTCATGTGTTTTCAAACCCAACAAGAACAATGCTATGGTGCGATGACAGATACTGGAATCAAAAACACAATTTCTAACCTCAATACAAAAAAAAGCAAGATTGACCATGTTGGATCCATTTTTTTAAATCAAAATCACTAACAAAGGACTGTCCTTATTACAATGCACTGGATTAACATGTCTATATTATTAATGCAAGACTTTTCCTAGTGCTTTTGATTTTTTTTTAAATGGCCCACAAATGGGTTAGAATGTATTATTTCTGAAACCCAGTCTGCTTTTCAGCACATACTGAGCAACCTCTGACATAATCTCATCACAAGTTGTAGGAAATGCCAACAACACAACATGGCAGTGGTGACCTTGGAACTAGAGACCAAACACATAGAGGCAAATGTCATTACATTGACGAATGTTTACACAATTCGTTGTCAATGCTTTGAATAGACACTGCACGTACCACAGTGAAAGGACCGTACCTGAAAATGTGTATGTCTAACAATGAACTAGAACTAGAAGATTCCTTAGTAATACCAAACAAATGTATGAATGTCCCCAAAAATATTTTGAGTGATCAAACGTATACAAGTGGCAGTCACCAATCCATTCCATTGTATTTAGAGCTATTTCCAGCGATATTAGGGATACATACTGTATGAATTTGCTGTTTATTTGTTGACAATGATATTCTGAATACTGATTTTGTATCCCCAAAGATAAAAATAGGGAAATTGAGGATTGTCTCCATCCTGGGAAAAGAAAAGTGGCTTCATGCACGTATAGTGCAAAATGTCTTCTAACTTTCCTTCAGAACGCAGAGGTTGCATGTCTGCAATCATTTTACATATGGCCATAGCCATGGTTATTTACACAGTCTACGACTTACGAAATATATATAAGAAAGTGACATCATATCCGTTGTTGACCTGTTCGGGTCAATCAGTGCATTGCGTGCAAAGTGATAAAACAAAAACAGAAGAAGAATTACTTTTCCAAATACTTGTATAAAAATAGAACCATTTGAGAGAAATGATATGAGCGTACTGTTCCACCTCAAAACTGCCCGGGAAATATGAAGTATGGACTTTCCATTTATCTTTTAAAAAACATATGCACACAGAAGCCAGTTGAACCTCCCTTTTTGAAAAAGTGCAACAAGCATACACGAACTGCATATTTACATTAGGGCTGGGGATTGCCAGCAACCTCACGATACGATATTATCACGATACTTAAGTACCGATTCGATCTGTATTGCGATTCAAGACTGCAACATTTTATTGCAATTTAATGTTCCCGAACACACTGCTCACTTTTTGTCTGCTGCAGAGAGACAAGAGAGAACATTAGAAAATGAGAGTTGATCAATCATGGAAATAAAAGTGCTGAAAACATGAAGACTTGCTATTTAACAACAAAAAAAAAGACGGAGAACAAGCTATAGGATGAAAAATACCAGAGTTTTGTTCGAAGGGTCAGCCGATAAGCGTTAGCGCTACCCTCAATTGTACAAATCGATACTTGGATATATATCGATATATCATACAAAATAATTGTTACTATATATTTTTTCCCCCCCATCACTGATTTACATAGAGTTGTTGGCAATTTCTCAAAGCAAAGACTGAAATTGATAAACAATAAACTAGCTACTGTAGCAACAAGCTGTATTGAGGATATATAAAGACAAAATAACTCATTTTAATGTTGTTAAGGGAAAGCATCTGCATATCTGTATACTCTAGTTTCAAAAGATAGAAATCAGTGTAGAATGCTCAAATTTAACATGAGCACTATGTGCCAATGCAGCAAACATAGCAATGATTCAACCTTTTAAGGGAAAACAATGAAGTCATTCAAAACTGGGTGAACGTTGTACGTTTCTCAAGAACTTCAAGGTAGTCGGGATCAATATGAAGCTTGGCTTTCAGTTCCCAGTACTCGCTCCTGTTAGGCTCAACATAAACAGTACTTGGTGCTGTGCAATATAATATTGTCTGTTGTATTCTTTCTGGGTGCATGTATTGGTGTCTGATATCGAAGTCGGACGTACACTGATTTGATGAATGGGCAGTATGCCTGCAAGGTAAAGCATTGCTGTAAGATGACGGGTTGTCGGGTTCTACATCTCTATAGTAATACTGATGATTGTCTTGTAAGGGGGACTGTTTGTTGAGTGGCTCTGGAGTGCTAATACTGTATTCAGAGCTTATTGCGTTACTACCCGCCTCTTCATCCAAGTGATTATTCAAAAACGCCCCATTCAACTCATCAAAGTCTCTGTACCCATCCACTGACTTGCTCTGGCTTGGGCTATAGACGGTACTCTTGCATGTGTGTTCTGTGGGAGGGGGGATGTACTCATACACATGCCCTGCAGATGTCCTGACTTTTGGAACGGATCCCTTTTTGTAAAGACCGTACTCCGTGTTCAGCGAACTGATGCACGCGTTCATGGAGTTATTCTGCTCATTTAGAGCCTTCTGACGTCTCTTCTTCACAGCCGCAAACAGTCCTGCAGCGACAAACACTGCAACGATGAACATCAGGAGCAGGGCAAGGATCATAACAGATAGAGGAACACTGTTGACATGTGCGTCGTCGTCTAATGATGTTTCTATGGTGATAGTGCTGCCGGGAATGGTTTCTTCAGAGGGCGGGATCACGGAGGCAAGGGTATCAGAGTTATTGGGACAGAAATTACTTGTCTTAATGTATCGCATATCCTCCCCAAACAGTCTTTTAGGGGAGCCACAGATGACATTGTTGACAACCGTGCCTGTGCTGAGCTGTTCCAGCCACATCTTCATCTCCACAATTGAACAGCGGCAGTCCCAGGGGTTCTCGAACAAGTCTACCTGCACCAGTGATGTCAGCTGATCCAACACGCCACTGACAGGCAGATGGCGGAGGTGATTATTGCGAAGATTTAGTCTGGCCAATTTCAACCCATTAAAGATTTCCCCGGGTAAGGTCTTCAAGAGGTTATTATTCAGGAAGAGCAGCTGAAGGTTGGGGACATGCTGAAAGGTGTTTGACACAATGTCTCTAATGACATTGTATTCTAAATATAAGAACTGCAGGCTCTCCAATCCATAGAACATATCGACTGTGAGGTGGTCTATCAAATTCCCATTCAGGTACAGCCTGCGTAACTGTGTTAAATCCCCAAAGGCTCTGTCATGGATGTGAGCAATCCGATTGTTGCCAAGGTGAAGCAAATCTAATCCAGTTGCTTCAATGAAATCTGATGTCCGCACCACAGGGATATAATTCCCTGTGAGATACATCTTTTTGGGATTGTAGGGTTTGGGATTTAAGTCAGAGATGCGCTCAATCTTTCTCTCTTGGCAGTTGACATTCAGACCGAGGTCTGAAATTTGGAGATTGCAAGTACAGGCAGTAGGACAGTCCAAAGGCACAGGGGATTTGGTTTGATATGAAACGATTTGACCGTAGTTTTGCGGTTTATTGGAGGGGATGCGAGACGTGGGTTTTGACTTTAGTTTGCCTGACTGGCGAGGTCCCTTGGTGGGCCTTGACGAGGACCGTAATATGGCAGAGGATGGGAATGAGGCTGTGACTGAGGCTGGTGTGGTTCTAAAGTATGCATCAGTGGTCTGATGTGCCTGGGGACGCATCTCATACTCTGCAATAGCTCTCCTGGGACACAGTTCTGGTTTAGAGACCTCATCAAGATCTCTCCCATGAAGCCGGAATGGAAACTCACAGACCACATCACCCACTAAAGCGGTGTAGGATATGCTCTCGAGCCAGGCCTTTAGAGCAATCAGCTCACAAGAGCAGTTCCATGGGTTCTCCTCTAGTTGTAATTCCACAACACTGTCCATGTGTTCCAAAACACCCGAATATGGCAGCAGTTTCAGTTGATTCCCCCTCAGGTCAAGGTGAGTCAAAGGGACATATTGGAAAATGTTAGTGGGAAGAGTAGAAATTAAGTTGTCATTTAAAATCAGGACCTCCAGATGACGCAGTTTGCTGAAGGCATTTGGCTCAACATGGGTGATGTAATTGTAGTCTAGTTGAAGATATTCCAGACGTTCAAGGCCAACAAAAAAATCTTCCTTCAAGGCATCGATTTTGTTATTGTTGAGATGTAATCTTTTTAATCCCTGAAGTCCATTAAAAGCTCCCGATTCAACTTCGGATATGTCATTGTTGCCGAGATGCAATATTGTAAGCCCATTGTATTCAACAAAGTCATTGGCGGAGAGCCTCTTCAAAAGGTTCCCTGTGAGCAGTAAATTATACGTTGTGAAGTACACATGGCTTATTTCAGAGAGATCGACAATTCCTCTACTTTCACAGCTTACTGTCAGTATCCCCTCTTTCTCCTCACAGGCACACAATCTTCGACATATCTCTCCATAATTGTCAAACATTTCAACGATGCCCACCGAGGTAGCCACCGACAATATAATTACAATCCAGAGATGCATTTTCCTGTGTCGATGGCCAAACTCACACTGTTGGGCCGCCGAAGTATGCACTGTCATCTAGAGGAAGAAGATATACAGGTCATATGACGAAACATACTTAAACAACTCCATTCTCATGAGTCCTCAAACAGCCTGTAATTATAATGCTCAGGAATAGCACCTGCCCAAGGGTAACTACTGGCTGCCACAGAATGACCCAAACTAAATGAACTAGAATAGAGCAGGACTCTTAATGAAAAAAATGGACATTAATTACACTCCAGGTACATCCAGTAAGTAGCATAACAACGAGGTGAATAATAAACAAAGTCACACTAATAGCCCATACTTTAGCCCAGTGTGAAAACAAAAACATTCATTATTCAGTTCTCTTTTAAAAGTCAGATACAATTAAATAGCCTTGATTTTCAAAAGCCATAATCAAAACAATCAACCTGGACTCAGGGGTAGACGTAACCTAGTCAAACTAAATCCGGGACACTGCAATTAGTATTGTGTGCTACATTTTGTATAGCATGTATTCATTTCGTATGATATGTTAAAACATGCCATGTGTACAGTATGTTATGCATTTGGAAAAAGTATGATATGTTGTGAATTCTGATTTGTTGTGGCTAACGTCAGCTAGGCTAGGGGTTAATGTTAGGGTTAAGAGTAAGGTTAAAGGGTTTTAAAGTTAGGGGGAAGGGTTAGCTAACATTATAAGTAGTTGCAAAGTAGCTAACAAGTAGTAAGTAGTTGCAAAGTTGCTAAAATTGTCTGTGATGAGATTTGAATGTGCAACCATTGGGTTGCTAGACATTCACGTTATACGCCCACACATCCGGGGTGGCAGGTAGCCTAGTGGTTAGAGCGTTGGGCCAGTAGCTGAAAGGTTGCTAGATTGAATCCCTGAGTTGACAATTAAATAATCTGTAGTTCTGCCCCTGAACAAGGCAGTTAACCCACTGTTCCTAGGCCATCATTGTAAATAAGAATTTGTTCTTAACTGACTTGCCTGGTTAAATAAAAGTTAAAATAAAAAAAATCCACCCTGAACAACGACCCTCCCTTAAGTGACCTTCTGTCTTATATAACCATACATAACATATCATACTAATTTGAGTATCCTGCGTTTACTTTCACTTTGATATGTCTAGTTTATGAGACCAGGCTGAAACAATACGTATATCTAAAAACAACTATGATGTCTATTGCCACAGAAATGTAGCCTCAGCACCAATGCAAACACTCCCACATAGGATGTCTACATAGGATAATAATTTTTAGAAATTCTTACCTCACTCACTGGTAAATAAGGTTCCTTGTTAGGTATGACAACGTACGTTCCATTGTATGACTTGCAAATGTGCTAAGATGCCTAGTTGTTAAGAACAGGTTAGCCGTCAGTAATGCACTAAAGGAGGATACAAATAAACGCTGATCAACCATAACTGCCAAATGCCTTTCTCTTTTCATAACGTGCTGTGCCAGAGGAGACAACGCTATGCCTGGTAACAAAGTTGCTTATTCGGTCTCCCTGGAGGAATGTCTCTCTCCCTCTCTCTCTCTCACACACACACACGCTATCTCCCCATCTCTAACTCGCTCACACGCGCGCGCTCACGCACACACACACACACACACACAGAGACGAATCCTGTTTTTGTTTTCTTGATCGCACCTGCAAAAACTGCCGTTTGTATGGTGTTACCCTGACTACTACATTTACCATGAACATAACAAGGAATCCTCGGTTGACCTGTCACTACACTTAACTTTTATAATATACACGGAGACAACTTCCTTGGCATTTCTTAGCAAATAGCCTGCAATTTAGCCCCTTCAACTAATACGCAACCACAAAGGGGCATAACATACATATATGACAATCAACCTAAAGATAATAAGCACCTCGACTTTTAACATTTGCAAGTGTCCTCCACTCACCCACGAACGTATGATAAATGTAATGTAGTTTAATGCAATTCAGATTTTTTTTAAATGAAATTGAATGGACACATCTTACCCAGTTACAGTTCCAAAAGGCGTTACACTGCATGGATACCGATACTGTCCAAACGTGATCAATAATTAATCGGCTTCCAAGTGTTTCGTGTCGTCGAAAGATGGAGAGTGAGGGAACGCGTTCACCATGTTAAAACGGAGGACCGTTATTATTCACAAGATGGTCAATCTAGCAGGGAAACCGATTACGGTGCGTCTGCTTCGTTTAGAATCAACTGTAACGACATAATGTCATCAGCACTATGGAAATAAAATGATACATTTAACTTTTCACATGAAAATCATCCCATCCTCTGAGGTAATAATCCACCCCTCTTCTCCACACCCAAAATATAAAAACGTGAGAAAGAATACACCCCTCAACTAATATAAAAATGGTAGGACTTGCATTGCAACGTATTCAAATCTCGAGTATGCTATTTTAGGCATCTCACCTTGAACAAGTGTTGACCATGTGATACAGTGATTCACACCTGCAAATGATTAGTCTGTTTGTTTTATGTTAATGTGGCCTATTATGAGGGCAGGCTGTGTTTAAAGAGCTCAGTTAACACTGCCTGAAGCCTCCGGTGTCCCTGTTGTTGACAACCACCCCTGGAATGAACTGTCACTATTTCTCTTCTCTACAGTATAGTCATCCAACTTGGACAGTGACCTAAATGATGTAGTCTTCCCCCAACAACGTTCATATTATCATCCGGTGCATGAAATATACAATTTCACCCTTGTCATGCATGGGATGCATTTTGAGAGATGAGAATTGAGGTCTGTGAACTGTTTGTAGCATCCAGAAAAAGAACTGATAGAAATGATGTCAGAATGGAACCTTTACAACTATGCCTGTTTATCCAATAATCACCCATATTAGATGTGTCCAATCATCTGCTCTGGGACAGCATATTGTTTACATGTTAAAATGTTACATTTTTGATAATGATATCAAAGCCAACAACTATTTTGCCTGGGTTGTTCGTAATTGGTTGTTACTACTGGTGCGCCTCATCTGCCTCATCTGCCTCGTCATGTTAGCTTCGCTCTAAACCTTGATCTTTATGAAACCAGACAGTATTCGAGGCAGTCAGAATTACCATGTGTTATACCATGTATTTTTCCACATTTTGTTACTTTACAGCCTTATTGTAAAATTTATTAAAATGTTTTTTTCACCCCTCATCAATCTACACACAATTCCCCATTATGACAAAGCAAAAACAGGTTTTTATAAATGTTAGCAAATTTCTTAAAATGTCTTACATAAGTATTCAGACCCTTTACTCAGTACTTCGTTGAAGCACCTTTGGCATTCTTCTTGGGGATGACGCTACAAGCTTGGTACACCTGTATTTGGGAAGTTTCTCCCATTTTTCTTCCATGTTCGATGAGGGTTCAAGTCCGGGCTCTGGCTGGGCCACTCAAGGACATTCAGAGATTTGTCCCGAAGCCACTCCTGCGTTGTCTTGGCTGTGTGCTTAGGGTATTTGTCCTGTTGCAAGGTGAACTTTCTCCACAGTCTGAGGTCCTGAGTGCTCTGGAGCAGGTTTTAATCAAGGATCTCTCTGTAGTTTGCTCCACTCATCTTTCCCTCGACCCTGACTAGTCTCCTAGTCCCTGCCGCTGAAAAATATCCCCACAGCATGATGCTGCCACCACCATGCTTCACCATAGGGATGGTGCCAGGTTTCCTCCAGACGTGACGCTTGTCATTCAGGCCAAAGTGTTCAATCTTGGTTTCATCAGACCAGATAATCTTGTTTCTCATGGTCTGAGAGTCCTTTAGGTGACTTTTGGCAAACTCCAAGCAGGCTGTCATTCGCCTTTCACTTCCGTCTGGCCACTCTACCATAAAGGCCTGATTGGTGCAGTGCTGCAGAGATGGTTGTCCTTCTGGAAGGTTCTCCCGTCTCCACAGAGGAACTCTAGAGCTCTGTCAGAGTGAACATCGGGTTCTTGGTTACCTCCCTGACCAAGGCCCTTCTCCCCTGATTGCTCAGTTTGGCCGGGCGGCAAGTTATAGGAAGAGTCTTGGTGGTTCCAAACTTCTTCCATTTAAGATTGATGGCGGCTACTGTGTTCTTGGGGACCTTCAATGCTGCAGACATTTTTTGTTACCCTTCCCCAGATCCCGGTGCTCTACAGACAATTCCTTCAACCTCATGGCTTGGTTTTTGCTCTGACATGCACTTTCAACTGTGTGACCTTATATACTGTAGACAGGTGTGTGCCTTTCCAAATCATGTCCACTTGGATTTACCAGGGGTGGACTCCAATCAAGTTGTAGAAACATCTCAAGGATGATCAATGGAAACAGGATCCACCTGAGCTCAATTTCGAGTCTCATAGCAAAGGGTCTGAATACTTATGTAAATAAGGCATTTCTGTTTTTTATTTTGAATACATTTGCAAGCATATCTAAAAAACTGTTTTCTCTTTGTCATTATGGGGTATTGTGTGTAGATTGATGAGGGATTTAAAAATATATATATTTTAGAATAAGGCTGTAACATAACAAAATGTGGAAAAATGGAAAGGGTCTGAAAATGCACTGTGTCTAACATTTTAAAACGACCTTGCGTGTGTTGTGTGTAGCAGCATATTAAGAAAAGTGCTTGGACACCCTCCTGAAGCTAGTGTTGTCTGCTGTCAGTCATGTGGATAACATCTGGTATAATTTTACAGAACTGTGTGGCATGTAGCTGTCCCTCATCATTGCCTGTCTGTGATGAGTTTCACATGAGGAGATAGAAGCGGATTTAATGCTTATTTTAATTTGTGGTATTGTGGTGCATCCTAATCTTCTGGGTCTGACTGGTGTGCAAAGTGCATAAGGCTTGGGTTTCTATCGGCTTCAGGGATTTGTACTCGGTGTATTGCTTATTGAGAATCCGTAGCATCAACCAAACCCTGTCATTACTCTACAATCTGTGAATACATTACCATTGATGTTTGTTGTAACATGATAAGAAAAACCATTAGCTTGATTTACAGAATACATTAATGCAGTATTTACACCTCTTAACATACCATTTTCAATTACACTAATTATTTTGATTTAATATTCATTGTTACACGTGTGTGTGTGTGTGTCCTTGAGCGCATCTGCGTTTGCGCTGTTGGTTTGTCTTTCCTACAGATAAATCATGTACATCCGAAGAGCAGGAAAAACACGCAGTACACTACTTGAGGCATCGTGAGGCATGGCTTGAGACTGATTTAATATCTTATCAAGTCTTCCATGACACTGAGCACGCTCTGCACCTCCGTCTGGGAACACAATGCTCTTCGCAGTGAAGAAGAGACACACAAATGACTCTGAAAATGATTGATGACTCATAATCAAGGGTCACATGGTCTGAGATTCACAAGTCAAGCTTCTATTAAACACGGGTTCTGTACTGTTACGTTTAGCGGAAATTCATGTGGAGCATAAGAAAGTCCCCTCAGCATCATATGATAGTGAACTCTGTGCACCAGTGATGTCGGCTCATTTGCCAAGGCTGCTCTCCATGTAGAATTCCTATGAGAAAGATAACCAAATAGAGACCACACAGAGAGCTTGTAGTAATTATTAATTTGTTCCAAACAGATGTGTGGTGTAAGCTTTTGATAACAATAACACATCAACAAAATAATGTGTAGTTCTAAGCAAAGCTCTGATATGAATAATAACAAAGGCAATATTTTGTATTTTCTTGAACTCTTTGGACACAGCATGGTGTGTTTGCTGAATTGTTCACACATACAATTGGCAAAACAGCTTGTAAACTGATTGACATCTCAGAGGGCATAGGTAAGCGGATTCTCTGACTGAGGAGTGCAAGTTTTGCACAGTTTGTTACCCAACGCAGTCAGAAAAGGTGACTCAGCCCACATAAAGCAACTCCAACGTTTTTGGCACTGGCTTCCTCTCTGAAAATATAAACTTTTATGTCTCACTGTGAAATAGGAAGAGCTGCCAGTGGGGGTATGAACAAACAAGACCTATAGGTCTATCCCCCAGTGTCTAGCCTCAGGGAACAACATAGCACAATGCACTCATATAACCCTCCCTTAGGGACCTACTGGATGGCTGGACTTCAGCTCTCAACACGAAGGTAAGTACCTCTATCAGGACTATGTACTAGAACTATTTTAGTCTGTTAAATAAATGAACACTGCCAGGTTAACATGTTCCTGTGAGGATGGAGAGAGATTGTGACTATTGTACACCACGGCCTACTTCAACTGTGGAAGATGACTAGTTATGATATACAATAGCGCCCTCTGCTGATATCTTTTTTATTGAATTAAAAAGGTCATCACAGGTAGCCTGGCTGACTCGACTGCTAGGGAGAGCTGTGACACACTGGTCTGGACAGGAGTCCCTTTGTTGGTGCAACATTTGTGCAAAAATGTATTTTAGCTTTGATAGTTTTTTTCCTGTGGGGTTGAGACCTCATTGTTTGGATTTGAAAATCCAGCAGTTGTATTGGAAAGGGCAGCGCTCAGGGTCTGTGTGTGTTTGAGTGAGAAAGACACAGTAGAGAGCCCATCATTAAAAAACCACAGTGCCCTTCATTATCGACACATCATGCCTACAGCATCAAGGAGCCTTTCCAGACTCTGAAGTCGAAAGACTTTGAGCGGGTGTAAGCCAGATGACATTATAGGGTCATTGTCAGGGGCGGACTGGGACCAGAAATCTTCTCTGGCAGTTCTAACACAACCATGTATTTTTTTAAATGGCCCCCATTTTTAGCCAGATAATGATAATTTGGCTTAAAGCTAGAATCCTTAATTGAAACAATAACAAAGCGTTCAACCCACCTCTGTTTTGGTAAAAAGCTGAGGGATGAGCCTGGAGAAATGTAACCATTCTCAAATTCATAGACAGAGATTTGGATGCAAGGACTGGCCATCCAGTTGAACTAAACACATTTAGTCATTGAGGCATTTAGAAGTTATATTATTTAAAAATCCATGGGTATATATCATTAATTTATTAGTCCAAAAATTGATATAGTAATTAAGGATTCTAGCTTTAAAAAAAATTGAAGTTAGATAGGCCCACTGGGCTAAAAATGGACAAGCCAGTCCGCTCCTGGTCATTGTACAGACAGACAGACAGACAGACAGACAGACAGACAGACAGACAGACAGACAGACAGACAGACAGACAGACAGACAGACAGAATATCAACATACAATGTGTCACTAAATAATAGTGACACATTGTGAAAGGGATCTAGGTTGAAAGTAAATTGATGTCGCTAACATTTTAGTCAGTATGAGTGACAATTGTGTAAAATAATCTGATTTAATTGGTCATCCAGATTTATATCAGCAGATTTATATTAGGACACAGTCCAGAGTACATGTGGTTCCAAGTTTAACCACAACGTGGCAGTGTTAAACCCTCAAAAAAGGCTATTCTCAGGGTGGTATTGTCTGTGTGGCGCTTCACAGGTAAAGAAACAACACTTGTGGCTTGAGAAGTCAGAGTATTACTTATTTTATATTTGTTGACAAAAACATGTAACAAAACGCCTGTTATTTTTTCTCTCTTAAAAAAATACTATTTTCTGTTCGGTTCACCTCTTACTCAGCTCGTTATTGATGTGTAAAGTCATAACATGTTTGCTAAAGTCAATTGCTGTATAGTGTCTGCATGTGCAGAGATAACAGTAGAGCTTCCTTTCACCTTAATTGAAAACTATGCTCACCTTATCTCTGTTTCACATGCTGACAATACTCTCATGCCCAATAACAACATTTTGTCTTTGGTAGAGAGATGAAAAACGTACCAAAAATAAATACCTTTCGTACATTATTCAGTTGAATACAGTTCAAAGGATACCCATTAATCTAACAATAAATACATACAAAATGTTGCAGTTGGAGAATGTGCGTTTTGCATGCTCCGTATCTCCTAGCCATTTCAAATATCTATGTTGTAAAATAGTTGCTATTGAGCACAATATTGGGAGTTGGGAAATTTAAATTACAGAAAGCTGAGAGCAGCTGTGTTTCCCCACAATTGCATTTAGACATTTTATACAATCCGAACACATTTTTTCTCTCCTGGAACACAGATGGGCGAAGGGAAGTGATAGTAGCTTGCTCATGAGGTTAATGCACTTTATTGTTTGACCAAATTGTGGTTTCAGCTGGCCAAAAGACAGGACGTGACCCATGTAGAATGTGCAGCTCGCACCGATGCGACCAATTTAAAAGGTAACTCGCACAGCCAAGTCAAAGGGTCGCAAAATTTGACTGGATGGTTACAGTCTGGAGCCCTGGATCAGACTATCAATGGTCAATTACGGATACAATTACGAATACAATAAGTAGGCTATGGCCAGATAGGCACACCCCCCTAGGCTACTCCCACCCCTCACCGGTGCCGATTACACTGGGATCATTCACATACACTACATACACCCACCCACATAAAACACACACACACAGACCAACACAACACAAACACACCTACCGGTGGAGGCTGCTTAGGTAATGGAAACCATGTGTTTGTTGTATTTGATACCAATCCACCTATTCCGCTCCAGCCATTACCAAGAGCCCATCCTCACCAATTAAGATGCCACCAAACTCCTGTGACACAAATCAAATCAAAGTGAATTTGTCACGTGTGCCGAATACAACAGGTGTAGGTAGACCTTACAGTGAAATGCTCACTTACAGGCTCTAACAAATAGTGCAAAAAAAGGTATTAGGTGAACAATAGGTAGGTAAAGAAATAAAACAACAGTGAAAAGACAGGCTATATACACTAGCGAGGCTATAAAAGTAGCGAGGCTACATACAGACACCGGTTAGTCGGGCTGATTGAGGTAGTATGTACATGTAGATATGGTTAAAGTGACTCTGCATATATGATGAACAGAGAGTAGCAGTAGCGTAAAAGAGGGGTTGGCGGGTGGTGGGTGGGACACAATGCAGATAGCCCGGTTAGCCAATGTGCGGGAGCACTGGTTGGTCGGGCCAATTGAGGTAGTCTGTACATGAATGTATAGTTAAAGTGACTATGCATATATGATAAACAGAGAGTAGCAGCAGCATTACACACACGCACGCACACTCACACACACACACTTTTACACTCATCATTTGCTGCTGCTACTCTCTTCTCTATTTTACTGTTATTATTATCTATCCTTATGCCTAGTCACTTTACACTGCCTTTATGTACATATCTACCTCAAATACCTTGTATCTCTGCACATTGATCTGGTACTGGTACTCCCTGTATATAGCTTCATTCTTGTGTATTTTATTTTATTCTTCCAATATTCCAAATTTTCTCTTTTTAAATCCTGCGTTGTTGGGAAGGGCTCGAATGCAAGCATTTTACGGCTCCTGAGTGGCGCAGCGGTCTAAGGCACTGCATCTCAGTGCAAGAGGTGTCACTACAGACACCCTGGTTTGACTCCAGGCTATATCACAACCGGCCATGATTGGGTGTCCCATAGGGCGGCGCACAATTGGCCCAGCGTCGTCTGGGTTTGGCCGGGGTAGGCCGTCATTGTAAATAAGAATTTGTTCTTAACTGACTTGCCTAGTTAAATAAAGGTTAAATAAAAAAATGTATTTGGTGCATGTGACAAATTTGATTTGATAAGGGGTGTACTGGCAAATAAGGAACCGTTTTATTTTACAGGTTACAAAGTAAATTCTGTCTGAAGAAGGTAATACAGGCAATTAGCATAGCAACTGTGACAATCTGTTGCTTCTGTCTGCTGTTAGTAGAGTTGGTGCATAGAATATCAGTCAGTGGAGGCTACTGATGGGAGAACGGCTCATAATAATGGCTGAAACGGCAAGAATGGAATGGCATCAAACACCTTTAAAACGTGTTTGATACCGTTCCACCAATTCCACTCCAGCCATTACCACGAGCCCGTCCTGCCCAATTAAGGTGCCACCGACCTCCTGTGATATCAGCACCACCCACTGTGGTGGCACCGTGTACTACCTTGGTGTAGATGACAACTGTGGCTCCTGGAGGAGCAGGTCACAACAAAATCTGAGGAGTGAGGTGGCTAGAGGATGGCTAAACTGATGTGACACCAGTGTGCTGCGAGACTAGCTTTCTTTAGCAGTGTCTCTTTAATTCCAGAGAGCTCTGGATGGAGGCATTGGGGACCGCACACAACAGGCCGGTGATTACAGCCCCGGCGTTCAAACGCAGGTGTCTATGATGTTGCCATGGCAACACGGTAACACACATCACTTTTATGACAGCGTTTGCTCTCCATCTGAACCTGAGGACTTCACAATACCATCATTTAATAAGAGCAGTATTATGAAGCTCTATTAGAGGTTCAGACCATGCCATATAGTTTTTTGTTGTTTCCCAGTTCCAGTTCAATCGCATTTCATTTAATCTTAGACAGAGACCAATTTATCTTGTTGATTTTTGTTGCTTGCTTGGTTTATCCAGAAAAGTTGATCCACTGTGTGTGCATGTGTGCGTATGTGTATGTATGTGTGTGTGTGTATATGTATATGTATATGTATATATAGTTGTGTATGTGTGTGTATATGTATATGTATATGTATATGTATATGTATATATAGATGTGTGTGTGTGTGTGTGTGTGTGTGTGTGTGTGTGTGTGTGTGTGTGTGTGTGTGTGTGTGTGTGTTCACGTGCGTGCCTGTGTATTTGGTGCAGCTTGGTGTTATGTTCTCGTTACGCTCCAGTGATACTCAGTCAACTGACCGTCTCCTCACCTCCTCTCCTTTCCTCCCACGTGGATTTTGTTATAAAACAGGGTGGAAATCAGGCTGAGCCGACATAAACAGAATATATATTTATTTCACGTTTATCAGACCATTCACCATCCAAGCAGTTATGGCTTTCATTTTCACATCATAGATGTTCAGCCTGAGGCATTTCCCAGAGTAATATGTGATGGCAGACAGGACTCAGACAGTTGTACATCACCAATACTGTTATGTGTGTTCTCCACATAAAACCCAAGGAACTAAGACATTTTTTGGTGGGTAATTTCACTAACCCCATTAACATGGGTTCTGGCTGCCATGCACAATGACACATCCAATATTTAAATTAAATATGTATGTATGCATGAAAGTATGTTCATGTAGAGCTACAGTTCTCACTATGTAACAGTCGCGATGAAAAGGAAAAAGTGAGTCTGTACTGCATGTTTAATTTTAAATTCAAAGGATAAGGGGATAATTACTTGCCATCAGAGTGTGTGAAAGAGGAGATAAGGACCGCCAAAAATAGATGATGAAGAATTGTCTCTGTGTTACATCCTAGTGGGGTGAGAATGGGAATGAAAACAGTTTGAGAACATTATTCACTGGCAAATAAGACTCCAAATATATTTGCAACTCTCCGACTGTTACGGCCTTGTACAGTTTGTGTTAGTTTAGAAATGCTGAATGGAAACGGAAGGCCTGCAAACTGCAAGTATTCCATGAGATAAGGAAGGATCTGATGAGAAATGACAATGTTGCGGTTAAAGACGCAAGAGCAAACTACTTCTCTACCCTGATCTCTGAGAACTCCTGCAACTTAAATTCTGTTTAAGACAATTGACCATGTTCTTGGTGCCCCCCCCTAACAGTGATAGTCTCACATCCCCTGATCTCTGTGAACAGATTTTACAGAGAAGATAGAACATTTTAGATCCCAAATTGACAGTAACCGAAACCATACCAGCATTTCTGATCAGGAGACACTTGAGGCAACTTCTCTGAGACTGTCAACTGCTTCCTTTTCCTCATTTGAGCAAATATCCTTTGAGTCCCTCCTTGATACTGTAGCTCACATGAAGACCTCCTCCTGCTCCTTGGACATGATCCCTACTAGACTACTAAAATAGGTTATGCCTACTGTCTATTGTAAATAGCTCCCTGACCCCTGGCTCCTTTCCAGCTTATTAAAACCGCTCTGGTCCAACCTCTCCTTAAAAACCCCAGTCTAGACCCCTCCTCACTGAGTAATTATAGATCTATCTCTTTTAGAAAAAGTCGTTTTCAAGCAATTGGTGGCTTGAGTATGAACAACTTATTTGAACAGTTTCAGTTGGGCTTCCGCTCACTTCAAAGCATGGAATCTGCTTGATTGAAAGTCAGTAATGACAATTGTGTTGGCTGCTGATGCTGGTTAATGCTATACTCTAGTTATTTTGATCCCAGTGCCACATTTGATACTATTGATTATATCATCCTTGTTGACCAGCTGGAGAGGTGGGTGGAAACTCTGTCGTTGCCCTCGACTAGTTCAGGTCATATCTACGTGGCACATGTTTCTCAGTGAGCGTGTGTGGTTTGGTATCGTCCCCAGCACCTAATCACTATGGTGTCCCTCAGGGATCAATTCTGGGCCCCATCCTTTTCCCCTGTATATGCTTCCTCTTGGTGACATCATCCATAATCATAACATTCCGTTTCACTGCAACGTGGATGACACACAGCTTTATTTACCAATCAGACCAAGTGACCAAGCTAGCCTAGCTACCCATCACAAGTGTCTTGCTGACATCAACTTTTGGATGTCTGACCATTTTCTCCAGCTCAATGATAAGAAATCAGAGGTTGTATTATTTGGTCGCCACCTTGCTAGAACCCAGACTGTAAATAACCCTGGTCATTTGTCCACCAATGTAAGGCCCATGGCCAGAAACCTTGAGGTCTTCTTTGACTCTGACCTAAACCTTAAACTGCAGGTTGTCCTGTCCTGCTGTTATCATCTAAGAAATATAGCTAAAGTCAAGTATTTTATTTCAGTCACTGGTCTGGAGAAAGTTATACACGCTTTATTTCCTGTAACTCTTTGTTTCAGTCAGAAATCACTCCATCATCTACAGTCAGTTCAAAATGCTGTAGCTCAGCTTTTAACAGGCACTAGAAAATGGAACCATATCACACCTGTTTTAGCTTCTCTACACTGGCCACCAGTCACTTTTAGAATAGATTTTAAAATGTTATTAGTCACATTTAAGGCTCGGCTTGGTTTAGCCCCATCCTTCTCCTTTCTTCTGTATTTGTTAGTACTTTATTGTATTTTATTGTATTATTTTTATTGTATTATTTTTATTGTATTATTTTATAATGTGAAGCGCTTTGTTACTTGTATTGAAAAGCTCTATACAAATAAAGTTATTGTCCAAAAATGAATAAATAAGTTTATTGGTCGCATACACAGTTTTGCAGATGTGTTACTAGCTCCCTAACAGTGCAGTAAAATGTCAAACAAGTACACAAATAATAAATATATATATACAATGTAAGGTACTGTATATATATTTTTTCATATTATTATTATTATCAGGCGACTCATCTCCACAGTGGTGCTCAATTCTTAGTCCAGTTAACTTGGAAACAGCTGTGGTAAGCATGGCTGATAGTACCTCTTTGAGTGATTAAATTGCAATCGATTTCTGTCAAATGTCAGAAAAAGCAAGGGTCCAGTGCCATTTAATCCGTGTCAGATGAAAGCTGAAGGTAAGGGGACTCTGTTATCACTCATGTGTCACCCCAGCTGGAGAGTGACAGAGTGGTGCCATGGGTTTAATTGCCGTTAACACTTCTAGTGGGGACCTGCTGCCGGAGTCTCAAAGGCACTGGCCAGTCAACGGGAGTGAGTTGGGAGGAAGAGCAGTGTTTAATTTGGGATTGAGGGAAAGCAGCCATGTTTAGTTGCGGCATTCAAAGGAAATAAAGGGTAACGTCCGGAGAGGCTGAAATAAGTTTGAACTCCGCACGGGTAAAAGTAAGACTATTCTGGAGTAAAGGCAAAAACTTTTAAAAGCACCTAAAAGTAGCAGCAATATGAAGTACTGCTTTAGCTGAATGAGTCATACGATGAGAATGTATGGGCATGAGTGCCATTCAATTACAGTGATGGATGTCAGAAGGTCCTAGCATTTTCTTCCAGGTGGAAAAAATCAGCAGCAGATATTTCTGAAATCTTATCCAACAGAGTTTGTAACTATTTGCAACTATTTCTGGTGTATATATTGCAATGTATTATCCAATAGATGTACAATGTAAAGTACTGTATATTTATTTATTTGTATATTTATTTATATGTGTTTTTATTTCACAATATATTTTACATATGCGATCAGATTGCTGGGTTGGGTGGTGAGAGTTTTAAAAAAAGTATATATATATATATTTATAAAGTACCAGTCAAAAGTTTGGACACACCTTCTCATTACAGGGTTTTTCTTTATTTTGACTATTTTCTACATTGAATCAGGCTTTCTTGGTCAAATTGCTGCAAAGAAACCACTACTAAAGGACACCAATAATAAGAAGAGACTTGCTTGGGCCAAAAAACTCTGTCATTAGACCGGTGGAAATCTGTTCTTTGGTCTGATGAGTCCAAATTTGAGATTTATGGTTCCAACTGCCATGTTTTTGTGAGACGCAGATTAGGTGAATGGATGATCTCCGCATGTGTGGTTCCCACTGTGAAGCATGGAGGAGGTGTGATGGTGTGGGGGTGCTTTGCTAGTAACACTGTCCATGATTTCTTTAGAATTTAAGGCACACGTAACCAGCATGGCATTCTGCATCTGGTTTGCGCTTAGTGGGACTATCATTTGTTTTTCAACAGGACAATGACCCAAAACACCTCCTGGCTGTGTAAGGGCTATTTGACCAAGAAGGAGAGTGATGGTGCTGCATCAGATGACCTGGCCTCCACAATCACCCAACCTCAACCCAATTGAGATTGTTTGGGATTATTTTCCCCCCCACCTTTATTTAACCAGGTAGGCCAGTTGAGAACAAGTTCTCATTTACAACTGCGACCTGGCCAAGATAAAGCAAAGCAGTGTGACAAAAACAACAACACAGAGTTACACATGGGATAAACAAACATACAGTCAATAACACAATAGAAAAACATATGTACAGTGTGTGCAAATGCACTAAGATTAGGGAAGTAAGGCAATAAATAGGCCATAGAGGCAAACTAATTACAATTTACATTGGACCACAGAGTGAAGGAAAAGCAGTCAACAAGTGCTCAGCATATGTGGGAACTCCTTCAAGATTGTTGGAAATGCATTCCTCATGACGCTGGTTGAGAGAATACCAAGAGTGTGCAAAGCTGTCATTAAGGCAAAGGGTGGCTGCTTTAAAGAATCTAAAATCTAAAATAAATGTTAATTTGTTTAACACTTCTTTGGTTACTACATGATTCGATAGTTTTGATGTCTTCACTATTGTTCTATAATGTAGAAAATAGGAAAAATAAAGAAAAGCCCTGAATGAGTAGGAGTGTCTGAACTTTTGACTGGTACTGTATATACAGTGCATTCGGAAAGAATTCAGACCCTTTCACTTTTTTCCACATTTTGCTACGAAACAGCTTTATTCTAAAATGTATTAAATAAAAACGATCCCTCATCAATCTACACACAATAGCCCATAATGACAAAGCAAAAACAGTTTTTTAGAAATTTCAGCAATTTTATTTAAAACACCCCAGAATGACCTAATTTACATAAGTATTCAGACCCTTTGTTATTTGAGTGGAAATTGAGCTCCGGTGCATCCTGTTTCCATTGATCATCCTTGATATGTTTCTACAACTTGATTGGAGTTCATATGTGGTATATTAAGTTAATTGGACATGATTTGGAAAGGCACACACCTGTCTATATAAGGTCCCACAGTTGACAGTGCATGTCAGAGTAAAAACCAAGCCTTGAAGTTGAATGTATTGTCCTCTGTAGAGCTCAGAGACAGGATTATGTCGAGGCACAGATCTGGGGAAGGGTGCCAAAACAGTGACCTCCAGTTTGGAACCACCAAGACTCTTCCTAGAGCTGGCCGCACAGCCAAACTGAGCAATCGGGGGAGAAGGGCCTTAGTCAAGGATGTGATCAAGAACCCGATGGTCACTCTGACAGCTCTAGAGTTCCTCCGGGGAGATGGTAGCACCTTCTAGAAGGACAACTATCTCTGCAGCACTCCACCAATCAGGCCTTTATGGTAGAGTGGCCAGATGGAAGCCACTCCTCAGTAAAAGGAACGTGACAGCCCGCTTGGAGTTTGCCAAAAGGCACCTAAAGGACTCTCAGACCATGAGAAACAAAATTCTCTGGTCTGATGAAACCAAGATTGAACTCTTTGGCCTGAATTCCAAGTGTCACGTCTGGAGGAAACCTGGCACCATCCCTACGGTGAAGTATGGTGTGGGCAGCTTCAAGCTGTGGGGACGTTTTTCAGCGGCAGGGACTGGGAGACTGGTCAGGAATGAGGGAAAGATAAGTGGAGCAAAGTACAGAGAGATCCTTGATGAAAACCTGCTCCAGAGTGCTCAGGACCTCAGACTGGGGCAAAGGTTCACCGTCCAACAGGACAACAACCCTAAGCACACAGCCAAGACAACATAGGAGTGACTTCGGGACTAGTCTCTGAATGTCCTTGAGTGGCCCAGCCAGAGCCCAGACTTGGACGAGATCTAAAATCTCTGGAGAGACCTGAAAATAGCTGTGCAGCAACACTCCCCCTCCAACCTGGCAGAGCTCGAGAGGATCTGCAGAGAAGAATGGGAGAAATTCCCCAAATATAGGTGTGCTAAGCTTGTAGAGTCATACCCAAGACTGCCAAAGGTGCTTCAACAAAGTACTGAGTAAATGGTCTGAATACTTATGTAAATGTGATATTTCAGTTTTTCATTTTATACATTTGAAAAAATTCTAAAAACCTGTTTTTGCTTTGTTATTTTAGGGTATTGTGTGTAGATTGATGAGGGGGAAAAAAACCAATTCAATCAATTTTAGGATAATGCTGTAAAGTAACAAAATGTGCAAAATGTGAAGGGGTCTGACTACTTTCCGAATGAACTGTATGATGTATTGCATGAATCCTATGGATTGAAATAACAAAAACTTGATGTGAAAAAAAAGTCCTAGTATTTAGACGTCATAGAAATGTGTGATTCATTTGCCATCTGTGTCTGCAAACACACTGCAGCAGCTAATTTCCCTCTCTGTGGCACTGTCTGGTTTCACATGCATGAGATGATTATTCCTCTGGATTACCCAGGTGACTTTGCAGGGAAAGACAGTCATTAATCAAACCTAGCCTCTGGTCAGAAAATGGCTCCCCGGTAAATATCTACAACCCTTTCATTTCGGAGCGAAGATTTCCGGCAAAGCTATGAAGCACAGTGTCATGAGTGACTGGCTCCACTCCAAAGCCATTAATGATGTGATGATTGAACTCCATTCACAGAATAACTTGGGACACTTCAAATGTCATATCAGGTTTGTCAGAGAATATTATTCTGACAGTTCAAGGTCACATGAATATGGACTTGCCTTTTCAGTCGACCATTAAGGTTCAGATGAATGCCTGTTATGCACATCCCTTTGTCAAAATGGGAGAGGAGAAAAGTGTAGACTTTTTATAGACATAGTTTGATGGAGCACATCATTGAAAAGTTCCCATAAAAGCGGGAATCTTCCGTCAACGTTAGAACAACACAAAGGCGTACTGTCTTTCTCCATAATACGCCCGCTATCTTGTTTCCTGTGAGGAAAAGCACCTTGTATCTTACCAGGATAGCACAGTCCTAGTCAAGGAAGCAACATGTAATCAGGTCCTTCTAGTCAACTTGTGTCAGTCTAGTCTGGCAGCCAAGCTTTGTGCTACACTAAACAGTGTGTTGATTTGCTAAACTGTGTATTAGTTCAATGCTCCAGTCTTATTCTTCTGAAATATTTATCTTTTTTTCTGTCATAACAGACACATGCACCTGATGGGCAAGTCGCCTTGGATGGAAGGTTTGTAAAGCCTTCATGCTGTGATAGAGGAACTGTCTTACTGTACTGTAGCCAGTGTTAGTGAAGCTACTCTGAACATTTTGTTTGCCAAGCTACCAATTACTTCACGTGGGAAGACGCTCAGTTAAACGAAAGCTACCCTTAAGAAGAAATGGGCTTACTTAACTAAAGTTACTTTGAAAAAGTTGTTTGTGACAAATGATCATATCTCCATCTGAAATGTGACAGGCCACACATTTCCGAGAACAGATCACTCTGGAGTCAGATGTTAACGGAATGTGTCATTTGGCCTATTAAATACAAAAACTATGATTCAAGTGAGAATTAGGCAGGTCTGATGCTGGAAAAGAAAGGACACGATTGCCTACTCCTAACACCTACTGTAGCCTACATTCAGATTCTGTCCCACTTCGTCTCTGAAGAGGGGAAGTACAGATGAGGTAGCCCATAAAGGAGCCCATCAGAGGTTGAGCTGAAACTCTCCTGATTCTCCATCCTCTCTTGGTCTGGAACAGTTAGTGTTGACTGACAGGTTGGAGCTGTATTTGAACACTTCCCAAAGGAAAAAGCCATCAGTAACACAATTTTAACAAGCACTTAAGAAAGGATGGATGTGGAGTCCCTCCATCTCTGTTGGATTAGACAGGGTCTGTATAAAAAGGTGTTAATTCACAGGGGTGAGGGTGAAACTATATGCAGTCAACAGTGTCATGGTCTTCTAAGAGTAAGATACTTAACACCACTGCTTTTTCAGTTGACTTCCAGTCTGCCATGTCTACTTTCACAATACATTAACACATTGTGAATAAATACTCTCCGGGTCTTAGTGCAATCCTGAGGGTGTACAAAAGTCTCTAGAGTCCACAGTCTTGGAAATATTGCGAGATACAGTAAGTCAGAGTCTAAATAAGTCCTACGATACTGTAGTTGTTCTTGTCGAGCCATATCAGCTAAAAGTTTTGTTACTTCAACACTTCAATCATTCTAATGAGAAAGTTATTCCATTTACACACCCAATTTCCACGTCTTTGTCAGCAAAAACTTGACCTGATAAAAGGAGGACTCGAAAAAGAGAGGCTCTATGGGAAGACTCATGTTGACTGGTGTTTTTAACTTTAGGGGAAAGTACTCTCCCAATGTTGTTTATGACATGCTCTCAGAGCTTTTCTTCATCAACAGCTTTCAACCAAGTGGAACCATTCCCCAAAGCATTTGGTGGAGGTAGAAACAGGCTCTTAATCGCTTGTGTGTTATTGAATTATTGAATTAAAAGCTTATGTGCTCAGGGTGAGCATGTCAATTTTTCCCAACTGAATGGTACACTGCTCATTCCTTTCTCATCTGAATAGATCGTTTGTGTATGTAAAATGGTGAAGAATGGGGGCATTACACAGATCACTTTCATTGTCTATAATTCCTATTCACTCTGACTGTAATCATTGGGAAAGAAAAAGTCATATTCATCCACCCAACAGTGTGTGATATGCCCGTCCCTAATCTGCATTCAGCGCTCCTCAACAACACGTCGCCGATTTATGTCAAGCAGTTGTTGCACAGTGTTAATTAAAGGAGGGTTTTCTTCAAAGAACACATTTAGCATAATTGCAGCTCAAGTGGGAGTTTCACCTGTAGCCATTTGTTAAGAGTAAGTGATATCTTAAAGGATCTCAAGGGGTATATTCGACCACATTGCCTGAGTCCTTTCAGATTGACATTCTGCTATCGCCTGTTTTCATGTCTAGTGTTTTAAAATTCTGGGGATTGAAGTAGAGGAATAGAGCGAGCGATGTGATATTATTGCCTGGCATTTCATTGGGAATCAGTTGCTGTGACCCACGCAATTTCCCCCTCAAAGAGTATTTCAACTTATGCAGATGAGCTCATCAGAGCCGCCTGCTGAGCAGCAACATCTCGGTCTGGAATTGTCAATACCAGCAACGAAAACAAATGCAAATCAAAATCTAAATTAATATGTTTCCCCTGAGGAGGGAACTGAGTCTTACTTATATTCGTCTCTCAGAACATGACAGGATCCTGTTATCCCGAAAACAAGCACTGTGGCATTCTCAGGGAGATGACACACAGATGTCACATGTCTTCTACTGCTTCAGATAAGACAGGAGAAAATAGAAAAAGCAATTAAATGGGGATAATTTAGCTATTGTGAAACACATAGCCTTTTGAGATGGTGATCTAATTTAGCACAAATCAATGCATCATAATAAAAATACAATTGAGTGAATAGTGAGTAGTGTAGCAGTAGAGTAGCCTACTGTATAAGAGCCAGATGAGTTGGAAGGGTTTCAAGTTCCCCTGTTATGCGGCTTTAGTCACTAGCAGAACCCATGCCACTGTTTGATAGAGCTACAGACAGCATCAGAGGGAATAACATGGTATGTTTGGAAAGAGCTGAACCAGCAAAGACAGGATAAACGAGCTAGGGCTGCCATATCATTGCTGTTGTCCATCACTTTTACCTGAAGTGCTTACCCCTGCTAGGGATTTTATTGCACTGGTGCTCTTTCTTGTTTGAAACTAGTGGTTCTCATGACAAACGGTTCCTATTCTGCTCAGGATGGTACAGAATGGGATGTCAAGAAGAGGAACATGGATTCAAATGGACGGCTATTCTGCAGCTTGCTTTAATTCAGGCACACCAGTTTTAAACAAATTCCCACGTACCATACACCGGGGACTTGTTTAATGCTTAAGCAGCATAGAAGCATCATAGGTTTGGCTGATTTGCAGTTTAATGAGGTACACTAGTGGGCTGAGGTCGACAAAACTTGCATAAACTACAGATGTAGGATCTTAATTGAGCCAGTTTGCTACAGCAGGAAAATAATCCTGCAGCAACAGGAAAGGTGAATCATTATGTGGATTATAATTAATGGACATTTTTGTAGGGGTTTATACAGTGTCCCTAAGGGAAAATCAAGCCTTAAATTTCAAAGTGGAAATTACAATCTTCAAAACCCTTTTTCAACCTCAAATACACTACAAGTTTTCCTGCAACAGGGGGATCAAATTAATTGAGATCTTTGAAGCATTTCATATTGTCTGATTTCATTTGTTTGCTGTAAAAGATCATTAGTTGGTGTGTAAAAAGAAAGGTGACTGCGGTTAAGAGTATGATAATATTAAGTTAACTTGAGAGTGGGATCTCGACCGCTATTGTAAATAGTCATGGCTCGTGTTGGTGTGTGTTTGTGGGGTTGCCGATTTTTCTGACAGTTGATTAAGCAAGATAAATCATGTCAGCCCTTGAACCATACCTTGGAGAGAGAATTATGATCCTCAGGCAAAACAAAGCTTAATAGCTTTAGAGGCACCATTTGTCAAAAATAATTACATTCCATGTTTCGCAGTAGCACATGTGTATACAAATTTAATAACAACAAGTACAGCAGCTTATATTCACTTGAAAGCTCAGCTTATTTGCACATAAACTGCAGAGAAGACGACGATAAAATTACAAATACATTCATAAAAAAAACGGTTCGATTTTTCAGGGACCTCAAATTGTTTTATGAAAAGCGACATTCCCTATTTTACCAGAGCAGAGTCGCCTTTAAACGTTCATAAGACACTTCACATTGTATTATACTTGAATGATATGTATTTCAATTGTCTGAAATATCCAAATGATGTTTCTCATACACTACAGTAAGTGAAGACAAAACCTTTCACTGTACATAAGCAGACAGGACTTAATACCTTAAACAGGAGCAATTCATTCAACAGCCTCACAAAATTGGAGCTTGAAATGTGTAAAACACGGACATCTAAATTGAAGGGTATACCATGAAAACACGTAATGGCATGAAAGCAATGGTTTTCTTCCCCTTCCACTCACAGCAGTCAGAAACCAACACCACACACTTTACTTTGAACAACAAACCACAGAATCAAAAAAAAAAAAAAAAGATAGTTCATGTCTGATGGTTTTTGGTTATACAATGCGTGTCTGGAACCTTCCTGGGTCAAAACAAATTACCCCTCCGTCATTCATCTGTGACCTCATCACATGGCGGCCAAATGAGAGCAAGGCCCAGACTTTGACCTTTTAGTTCCCAGAGTCCCGCTGGTCCAGATTGACGCACTCCATCCCCCCACATTCCTGGCTGATGATCCCAGATCTGATCCCAGAGCTGTGGATAAGGCTGTTGGACAGGGACTTGGGACTGAGGTCGCAGGACAGGTACGACGGATCCTCCAGTTCCGTATGGGGCGGTGAACACTGGCCATCTGGGGGACCATAGGCACTGCTGTCTGAGCCCCCCTCCCCGACCCTCCCCACCTCCTCCCTGGGCCCTTTGGTTGGGGAGTCCAGGGGTGTGTCCCCCTTGGTGGGGCTGCTGGACACGGAGGAGCACTCCTGCAGCAGGGGACTGAGGCCGCGCTGAGACTTTAAGTAGGGTTTGACGTTGGCTACTAGGATGATGCTGTCCCGCTGCTCCTTCCCGAACGTGCTGAGGGTTTTTCTGGCTGCACTGCGGTTGAGGCTGCCATAAATCTCTGTCTCCACCATGGCCTCCATTCCCACTGGGATGAAAAGGTTGGTGCGATTATCGGCGCTGTCTGCTTGGCTTCCTACACGTAGCTTTGGCATCCAGCATCTGTCAGAATGGCCCAGTGCACGACATTCATCTGTGCAGTGAACAGATCTGCCTTGTCCTAAGGAAAGATTTACAAAGTTCTTATTAAATGACTGATGATCGCTTTACAAAGTATAATCAAATATGCAAGTTATAGAACACAATTAAATTCAGAGCCAGCTCAATCTCCTCCCACACATACTGAAATAAAAAGCATAGAAAAATGAATAAATCATTTCTAGGGAATAAGTACAACCACTCCAATTTCCAGTCTGTCAGGACCAAGATCAAGAGAAAATGTGAGTTCAAAATGCATATTAAATCAAAGGGAGAACAAAATGACAACAGTTAGATTATGTAAACTGCAACGTAGTTCTCACACATTACAATCACTGTGCTTTGAAGGCATACCCACCAAGGTAGACGAACCACACATTACAATCACTGTGCTTTGAAGGCATACCCACCAAGGTAGACGAACCACAGACTACAGTCAAGTGTGTGTGTGTGTGTGTGTGTGTGTGTGTGTGTGTGTGTGTGTGTGTGTGTGTGTGTGTGTGTGTGTGTGTGTGGGGGGGGGGGGGGGGCAACCAGTTTTACATATTACATATAAAAAGACCAACAAAAAAAAAAGGAGGTAGCGCTCACCACTGCAGAGAATCTATCCTTTGACAATGATGTAAAGAGAGAGGTCTGTATATTGAAAAGGTTCATAGAAGTATTTGCACTTTATATTTTGGACTACTGCATCTATGTCTGAGAGAACTAAAAAGCCAGTTTTGCATTGCCTTCTCACTGTACGCGGTGAATTAAAATTAGTTCAGACAATTAAGAATTAATATAAGGGTATGAGCACCCATTAAGATAGGTGCTAACAAGGCATTTTATGTTAATTTTGCAACACATACGGCAAGTGGTTAAATATAGGAAACTATCATTTCTCGACTCACAGTGACCGTTTATTTTCACAGCTAATAGGCAAAGAAGCACACCTGGCCTGAAACAAAAGCTCTTCGTTATCAGGATTTGTGTGCTCATGTCTCGCACAACACAGACCAACCATACAGATGTACAGTAGGATCTTAATTTGATCACCCTGTTGCAATCCAGAAAAAAGTGTATTTGAGGTGTTAACAAGGATTTAGAAACTTGTAACTTACATCTTTAAATTTCAGACTTGATTATCCCTTACAAAAATTCACATGAATTAGAATCCACGTAATAATTCACGCACAAAAATGTATTATTTTCCTGCTGTAGCAAACTGGCTCAAATTAAGATCCTACATCTGTATGTTACCTCCTTCCCTTGTACATACAATCCTGTAGCTGTCCCTAAAGACTTTGGGATCTTACGAAAAATAGCAAGAGTAGACAGGCTGTGCCTTGCCATGATCCTGCCACAGTCAGTATAATTTAAATTTCTTAAGGCACCTTAGTTCCAGGACTAATCATGTTTAATGGGTCTACAATTGCAGTGATATGCCTTGTGGATGCTTTTTAAAAGCCAGGGACACAAAGGACCCATTTAAAGGGATCACATGGGTGGTGTACTATGGTTAAGTTGAAGGGAAAAACATGTTTTCCAAGAAAAGAACCTGCCTGGTCATTATAAATAGAAACAGACAAAGCCTAGCAACCGAGAACCCCAAGATGAATGCACCTGGCTTCTCCTGGAGACAATACATATTCAGAGGGGGACGCAATTGAGAGACACACAGGTGCATAAATTACCTGTATCAAAGCTGAGGGGAGACTGGAGTCTTTGATAAAGGTGAAAATACAAAAACACTACTTAATCTACTGTTGTGGCCTTTTGTGTTAGGGCTTCTCGGGATATGATTCAAATACTGCTCGGTTTTCCTGTATAGTGCTCTTTGCATTAAGTCTAAACTATTGTTCCAGGCTACCTGCACAACTTGCTGGATTTCACTACTTATTTTCCTAGAGATAAAGAACATATACGGTATCTACACTTCCCGCAAACCAGCATGTGTGTGCTTTGGCCTATAGAAATATACACAGAAAGCATCTGACTTTTCGTGCTTGGAGGATTAACTGTCTGCACACTCAATGTACATTCAATGTAGAACTGACAAACCCTTACAGTACACATTTAATGCGACAATTAGCTTCACTTTAAACTGCTGTACATTTTCTACAACCAAAGACAACTCTGAGTACATCAGACAAAAAGCGTTAACACAAGCTATTAATATTAAATGCATTGCCCCAGTTCTTTGCATTTCTCTTATCTTAAAAATGTAGTCCTTTAAATTAATTGACATTCCAGTCAAGTAAGCATCAGTGCTGTGTGTAAATTCCACTCTGCACATAAGAAACATCTCTTTCAATATCTTTCCATTTGATTGGCCTTTGAACAGGGTCTGGAGAATCAGACTCAGAAATATGTGCTCCAGAAAAGTGTGATTGAATTTACACCTCCCACAGAGAGAGCATGGCCCTGCCGTTTCCCGTGACACACTCACACACACACACAATCCCACACGTCCCCCTGGCAACCACAACAGTGTTCCCATCGCTGTCCTCCTGAGCACGCCACAAACAAACAGCTCATAGCAATGCAAATGGAGTGGAAAGTACTGCACAGGGATCTGATGACCACAGCCTTTCAATTCCAAGACACTTCTGTCTCTCACTGAGGGAAATGAGAACCAGCCCCACTTCAGTCAAGTCCTCCATTATCTTTCCGACTGCAGACAAACTGACTTTTATGGCAGACGTGCCTTATCTTTTATATGCATCATATCATGCAGGAAAAGAGCTACATAAACCAATCATAATCCGACCAGTGGTGAAAAGGACTTGACTGGTGGAAATTGAAATTCATCAATGATTGTATGTAGCCTATTGACCACGCCAACAAGACTTGACATAGCTGGTATGACACACTCCTATTTTTTTACATGCCCATTCTAACGGTCCATTCTAACATTTCCATTTAAGATTCCAGACGAGGCAACTGAGAATGTCGCCCGCAGAAAAGCTGTATGAAAACGTTCTGTCAGGAGCCACCAAAAGCTACCTGTCTGTTTGTACCGAAAGCGTCTGTCATGCTCTTTTGTCCCTGTCTTCCAATTCAAGCTTGAAGGAAAGTTTTTTTTAATCAAGTAATGACATGATCAAATGAGACAGCCATAGAGGTACACGATGCCATGCATATGAGCTCATTTGAACGCTAAAGCCGGCAGAGGATGTTTGAACATTCTTTCCTTCAGCCGATGGACCCTTTTATCCGCTTAACTATCATCTACTTTCCACTCTGGTGCCTTCATTTCATCTCGGCAGTGCAGCTCGACATTTCTGCGACAGGGCTCCCATGCAGAAAAATATACACATTGAAATATATTTCCTGACCTCAAAATGGATTCCAAATTCATTTACGTTTTTGTCTAAATGTAACACTACCGTTCAAAAGTTTGGGGTCTGCTTAGAAATGTCCTTGTTTTTGAAAGAAAAGCATGTTTTTTTTGGGGCCATTAAGATAACATCAAATTGATCAGAAATACAGTGTAGACATTGTTAATGTTGTAAATGACTACTGTAGCTGGAAACGGCTGATTTTTTAAATGGAATATCTACATAGGCGTACAGAGAGGCCCATTATCAGCAACCATCACTCCTGTGTTCCAACGGCACGTTGTGCTAGCTAATCCAAGTTTATCATTTTAAAAGGCTAATTGATCATTAGAAAACCCTTTTGCAATTATGTTAGCACAGCTGAAAACTGTTGTGCTGATAAAGAAGGAATAAAACTGGCCTTCTTTAGACTAGTTGAGTATCTGGAGCATCAACATTTGTGGGTTCGATTACAGGCAAAAAATGGCCAGAAACAAAGAACTTTTTTCTGAAACTCGTCAGTCTATTTTTGTTCTGAGAAATTAAGGCTATTCCGTGCGAGAAATGGCCAAGAAACTGACGATCTTGTACAATGCTGTGTACTACTCCCTTCACAGAACAGCGCAAACTGGCTCTAACCAGAATATAAATTGGAGTGGGAGGCCCCGGTGCACAACTGAGCAAGAGGACAAGTACATTAGAGTGTCTAGTTTGAGAAACAGATCCCTCACATGTCCTCAACTGGCAGCTTCATTAAATAGTACCCGCAAAACACCAGTCTCAACGTCAACAGTGAAGATGCGACTCCGGGATGCTGGCCTTCTAGTCAGAGTTCCTCTGTCCAATGTCTGTGTTCTTTTGTCCATCTTAATGTTTTCTTTATATTGGCCAGTCTGAGATATGGCTTTTTGTTTGCAACTCTGCCTAGAAGGACAGCATCCTGGAGTTGCCTCTTCACTTTGGACGTTGAGACTGGTGTTTTGCGGGTTGCAGGTTCAATAATAGTGGCAAACATGTTTTTTTTAATAACTACCCATTCTCTTTATCCCACATATACAACTATCTGTAAGGTCCCTTAGTCAAGTAGTGACTGTCAAGCACATATTCAACCACATATTCAATGCCTCGCAAAGAAGGGCACATCGCTTGGTGTACATATAAAATAAGCAGAAGCTAAATACAGTACATTTCAAAAGTATTCATCCCCTTGGTGTTTTTCCTATTTTGTTGCATTACAACCTGTAATTTAAGTGGATTTGGATTTTATGTAATGGACATACACATAATAGTCCAAATTGGTGAAGTGAAATGAAAAAAATAAATACATGGAAAAGTGGTGTGTGTATATGTATTCACCCCCTTTGCTATGAAGCCCCTAAATAAGATCTGGTGCAACCAATTCCCTTCAGAAGTCACATAATTACTTTTAAAAAGTCCACCTGTGTGCAATATAAGTGTCATGATCTGTCATATGATCTCAGTATATCTACACCTGTTCTGAAAGGCCCCAGAGTCTGCAACACCACTAAGCAAGGGGCACCACCAAGGAGCTCTCCAAACAGGTCAGGGACAAAGTTGTGGAGAAGTACAGATCAAGGTTGGGTTATAAAAAATATCAGAAACTTTGCACATCCCACGGAGCACCATTAAATCCATTATTAAAAAATGGAAAGAATATGGCACCACTACAAACCTGCCAAGAGAGGGCCGCCCATCAAAACTCACCGACCAGGCAAGGAGGGCGTTAATCAGAGAGGCAACAAAGAGACCAACGATAACCCTGAAGGAGCTGCAAAGCTCCACAGCGGAGATTGGAGTATCTGTCCATAGGACCACTTTATGCCGTACACTCCACAGAGCTGGGCTTTACGGAAGAGTTGTCAGAAAAGTTGTCATTGCTTAAAGAAGAAAATAAGCAAACACGTTTGGAGTTCTCCAAAAGGCATGTGGGAGACTCCCCAAACATATGGAAGAAGGTACTCTGGTCAGATGAGACTAAAATCTAGCTTTTTGGCCATCAAGGAAAATGCTATGTCTGGCGCATACCCAACACCTCTCCCCACCCCATGAATACCATCCCCACAGTGAAGCATGGTGGTGGCAGCATCATGCTCTGGGGATGTTTTTCATGGGCAGGGACTGGGAAACTGGTCAGAATTGAAGGAATGATGGATGGCGCTAAATACAGGGAAATTCTTGAGGGAAACCTGTTTCAATCTTTCAGAGATTTGAGACTGGGATGGAGGTTCACCTTCCAGCAGAACCATGACCCTAAGCATACGGCTAAAGCAACACTTGAGTGTTTTAAGGGGAAACATTTAAATGTCTTGGAATGGCCTAGTCAAAACCCAAACCACAATCCAAATGAGAATCTGTAGTATGACTTAAAGATTGCTGTACACCAGCGGAACCCATCCAACTTGAAGGAGCTGAAGCAGTTTTGCCTTGAAGAATGGCCAAACATCCCAGTGGCTAGATGTGCCAGGCTTATAGAGACATACCCCAAGAGACTTGCAGCTGTAATTGCTGCAAAAGGCGGCTCTACAAAGTATTGACTTTGGGTCGGTGAATAGTTATGCACACTCAAGTTTTCCGTTTTTTTGTCTTATTTCTTGTTTGTTTCACAATAAATCATATTTGGCATCTTCAAAGTGGTAGGCATGTTGTGTAAATCAAATTATTCAAACCCCCAAAAAATCTATTTTACTTCCAGGTTGTAAGGCAACAATAGGAAAAATGCCAAGGGGGGTGAATACTTTCGCAAGTCACTGTATCCCTTTAACCATGGTGAAGTTATTAATTAGGTTTTGGATGGTGTATCAATACACCCAGTCACTACAAAGATACAGGCTTCCTTCCTAACTCAGTTGCCAGAGAGGAAGGAAACTGTTTAGGGATTGCACCATGAGGCCAATGGTGATATTAAAAAGGTGACAGAGCATTAATGGTTGTGATATGAGAAAAACCGAGGATGGATCAACAACATTGTAGTTACTCCACAATATTAACCTAAATGACAGAGTGAAAAGGAAGCCTGTACCGAATAATACTATTCCAAAACATGCATCCTGTTTGCAACAAGGCACTTAAGTAATACTGCAATGAAATTAACTTTTTTTTCCTGATTATAAAGTGTTATGTTTTGGGCAAATACAGCACAACACACCACTGAGTACCACTCTTCATATTTTCAAGCGTGGTGGTGGCTTCATCATGTTATGGGTATGCTTGTCATCAGCAAGGATTAAGGAGTTTTTTGGGGATAAAAATAAACAGAATACAGCTATAAGCACAGGCAAAATCCTAGAGGAAAACATAGTTCAGTCTGCTGGGAGAATGGGAGTTGAATTCACTTTTCAGCAGGACAATAACCTAAAACACAAGACCAAACATACAGTTGAAGTCGGTAGTTTACATACACTTAGGTTGGAGTCATTAAAACTCCTTTTTCAACCACTCCACAAATGTCTTGTTAACAAACTATAGTTTTGGCAAGTCGGTTAGGACATCTACTTTGTGCATGACACAAGTAATTTTTCCAATAATTATTTACAGACTGATTATTTCACTTATAATTCACTGTATCACAATTCCAATGGGTCAGAAGTTTACATACACTAAGTTGACTGTACCTTTAAACAGCTTGGAAAATTCTATAAAATGATGTCATGGCTTTAGAACCTTCTGATAGGCTAAATGACATCATTTGAGTCAATTGGAGGTGTACCTGTGGATGTATTTCAAGGCCTACCTTCAAACTCAGTGCCTCTTTGCTTGACATCATGGAAAAACAAAAGAAATCAGACAAGACCTCAGAAAAAAAAATGTAGACCTCCACAAGTCTGGTTCATCCTTGGGAGCAAATTCCAAATGACTGAAGGTACCATGTTCATCTGTACAAAAATAGTACGCAAGTATAAACACCATGGGACCACGCAGCCGTCATGCCGCTCAGGAAGGAGACGCGTTCTGTCTCCTAGAGATGAACGTACTTTGGTGAGAAAAGTGCAAATGCATCCCAGAACAGCAAAGGACCTTGTGAATATTCTGGAGGAAACCGGTACAAAAGTATCTATATCTACAGTAAAACGAATCCTGTTGACATAACCTGAAAGGCCGCTCAGCAAGGAAGAAGCCACTGCTCCAAAACCGCCATAAAAAAAGCCAGACTACAGTTTGCAACTGCCCACGGGGACAAATATCGTACTTTTTGTCCTCTGGTCTGTTGAAACAAAAATAGAACTGTATGGCCATCGTTATGTTTGGAGGAAAAAGGGGGATGCTTGCAAGCTGAAGAACACCATCCCAACCGTGAAGCACGGGGGTGGTAGCATCATGTTTTGGGGTTGCTTTGTTGCAGGGGGGACTGGTGCACTTCACAAAATAGATGGCATCACGAGGAAGGAAAATTATATGGATATATTGAAGCAACATCTCAAGACATCAGTCAGGAAGTTAAAGCTTGGTCACAAATGGGTCTTTCAAATAGACAATGACCCCAAGCATACTTCCAAAGCCCTGACCTCAATCCCATAGAAAATTTGTGGGCAGAATTGAAAAAGCGTGTGCGAACAAGGAGGCCTACAAACCTGACTCAGTTAAACCAGCTCTGTCAGGAGGAATGGGCCAAAATTCATCCAAATTATTGTGGGAAGATAGTGGAAGGCTACCCAAAATGTTTGACCCAAGTTCAACAATACAAAAGGCAATGCTACCAAATACTAATTGCGTGTATGTAAACTTCTGAGCCACTGGGATGTGATGAAAGAAATAAAATCTGAAATAAATCATTCTCTCTACTATTATTCTGACATTTCACATTCTTAAAATAAAGTGGTGATCCTAACTGACCTAATACAGGGAATTTTTACTATAATTAAATGTCAGGAAATGTGAAAAACTGAGTTTAAATGTATTTGGTTAAGGTGTATGTAAGCTTCCGACTTCAACTGTACACTGGAGTTGCTTACAAAGATGACGTTGGATGTTCCCGAGTGTTCCAGTTTGGACTTAAATCGTCTTGAAAATCTGTGGCATGACTTAAAAAAAGGCTGTCTAGCAATCATCAATAATCAGTTTGACAGAGCTTGACGAATGGGAAAATATTGTATAATCCAGGTGTCCAAAGCTCTTAGAGATTTACCTAAAAAGACTCACAGCTGTAATCGCTGCCAAATGTGTTTCTACAAAGTATTGGCTCAAAGGTGTGAATACTTATGTAAATGAGATATTTCTGTATTTAATTTTCAATACATTTGCTAAAATGTCTAAAAACATATTTTCACATGGTCATGATGGGGTATTGTGTGTCGATGGGTGAGAAAAAAACATGTTTTCACCTCACAAATGAATTGCAGTTTCACAAAACACATTTGCTGTTTCAAATGTAATAAAACTCCGCATGTGAAAACCACACTTTTCACACGTGGAATTGCAACGTGAAAACCATTCACATGTGAAAATATAATTTTCAGTTTCACATGTAAAAAAACATTCACATCATTAAAATCTAACTTTCACATGTGGAATTCCAAGTTCACATGTGATGGTGAAATGTTGTTATTCTCCTCACATGTCAAAAGGTGGTGTTAACATGTTGCACAGGCAACATGTTTCCACGTATGGATTTGCAAATTCTGTAATGCCACTCTGTAAAAAGGTAACTTAGCCGACCTGAGTATAAATACTCAAGTGTGCATTATTTCTTATTTCTGAGCCATCCGTTTGGAGTGTTACTGCTGCAGGCACACGCCTCTGTTCTTCATACGTTGGTCAGTGACCGTTGGAAGAAGAACAGTGAAAAAAAACAGAGAAGCTAACGCTCCGTGTCTCCTTATTTATTCTGTTTAACATGAGAAAATTAGCACTGTCAGAGTTAATCAGTTAACTCAAGATAACTTTTTGTAATTTATTGCACAATTTTTTTGGGGGGGGCACATTGTCCGAAAGTGTTCAAAATACATTGAAAACATCCACAATAAATCACAGCTCAATTTGAGCAACTCTATAAACAAAAAATGCAATCGTTTAACAGCCCTAGTTGACATTAAAGTGTGAAAATACACATGTGAAAGTGTAACGGACATGAGTCGGTCATGGTTGAAAATGGTCACGTGATGAGGTAGCCCCGCTTGCGACTTCACAATTAGTGTTGGCCCTCTTGGTCGAATGGTCAAGACGTTGTGTGAGACCCGGGTTATAATCCCGACCAGTTGCAAAGGCACAAATGTGAAACTTATAATATCACGTGAAATGTTGGGAAACCACATGTGTCTGAATCAAGTAAAAAAATGTACATGTGAAAAATCCATGTGAAACTTCACGTGTGTCTGAAAACCAACTGTCTGTTTTTCCCACATTACATTTCCAAGTGATTTGTTCACACGTGTTCACACATATTTGTCTGAAAACCATGCTTTATTGTGTGTTTTTTTGTTGTTGTAAGGGTATTCACAAATTATGAGTATTATGGTCTAGCTAGCTCGGTAGAAATAGAAAATGGTATAGACTGTAGCGGAAAGCTAAATTGGCTACATTGGCTAACCAACTGTTCCTTCCTATAGCTTCCATTGATTGAGCCCAACACTCAAACATGACTGCGTATACCGATTAGCCAGCTAGCTAGCTCCTTCAATAACTCTTCAAATGTGTCTGCCTTATTTTGTTTCCATTAGTTGAATGCAGATAATGTGCTGACCTGAAGGCATGATCATGTAAACTAAAGCAGTGCAAGCCTTGTAATTGTGTTTGTCAATGCTAGGCAAGAATCGTACTTTGGACAAAATGTGTCAGAAGAATGTTGGACAAGCTGCAAATCTGCAGAACCAAGCAGAACCAAGCAGAACCATTCAGCCACTTTTAATTATAAACTGCTGATCAATTAATACATCCCCCTCATTACTAATTAACCTGTCCACAGCAACACTGTTGATCCCAACAGATGGTGCCTGATGTCCTAAAGTTAGCAGCATCATTTTTTAAGGTAAGATTGAACTTTTGCTAACTGAAGGTGTTTAATAAGCAGTCAAGCAATGTATATTTTTTTCCAAATTTGATTCGCCATTTCTCTTTTCTTCACAGAGGTAAAGATATTTATAGCTGAACGACTTTGTAAGCTTTGACTGTCATGTTCCTAACTAATTACTTATCTTCAAATGTGTCTGTTCCATTTTGTTTCCGTAGGTCATCAACAGCCAAAATCATGTTTCTTGAAATTGAATGATGACCAAAGTATGAAAAATGACTGTTGCTTCTACATTGATAAAGTTTGATTATAAAGTTACTGGTCCCCATGTCAAATGCTTGAATTAATTATTAAGGGGTATCAGTCAAGGAGAGCTCTGAATATAAACTCCCCGCCCACTCAGCCTGTCTTTTCACATTTCCTGGTAGTTGGCCATGAAAGAAAAAGTACTTTTCAGAATGACTGTTCAGGACCTTTAATGGAAGAAAATGCTGTGTAGCCCGGAAGATCATAAAGTCATTGTAAGTAGAGTTTAATAAGACTTGGATTTGTGAGTCAATGTTAAGAATGTTGTCCAAGGGAATGGCCGAAACGGGGAAGAAAAATGTTCCCATGATGTAATCCTTTAACAATGCACACATCATTTTGAATTCTAAATTGCCTATCTGCAATTAATATACTCCCCTAATTCCCTTGTCCACAGCAACATCGATGGTGCAAACTGATGGTGCCTGCCTGAGGTCTTAACGAAAGCAGCGACCTTTTTGAAAGTAAGATTGAACTTAAGTTGAATATGTGTTCAATAAATGCTCAAGCAATCTACATTATTTCCCAATTTGGTTCAACGTTTCCTTTTTCTTTACTGATACACTACACGACCAAAAGTATGTGGACAACCTGCTTGTCGAACATCTCATTCCAAAATCATGAGCATTCATATGTTGGTCCCCCCTTTGCTGCAACAACTCCACTCTTCTGGGAAGGCTTTCCACTAGATGTTAGAACATTGCTGCGGGGACTAATGCCACAAGAGCATTAGTGAGGTCGGGCGATGACGTTGTGCAATTAGGCCTGGCTCGCAGTCGGCATTCCAATTCATCCCAAAGGTGTTCGATGGGGTTGAGGTCAGGGCTCTGTGCAGGCCAGTCATGTTCTTCCACATCAATCTCAACAAACAATTTCTGTATGGACCTCACTTTCTACACAGGGGCATTGTCATGATGAAACAGGAAAGGGCCTTCCCCAAACTGTTGCCACAAAGTTGGAAGCACAGAACCGTCTATAATGTCATTGTATGCTGTAGCGTTAAGATTTCCCTTCACTGCAACTAAGGGTCATAGTCCGAACCATAAAAAACAGCCCCAGACCATTATTCCTCCTCCACCAAACTTCACAGTTGGTACTATGCATTGGGGCAGGTAGCGCTCTCCTGGCATCCTCCACCAAACACAGATTAGTCCGTCAGACTGCCAGATGGTAAAGCATGATTCATCACTCCAGAGAACGTGTTTCCACTGCTCCAGAGTCCAATGGCGGCGAACTTAACACCACTCCAGCCGAAGCTTGGCATAGCAATCTTAGGCTTGTGTGTCTGGCTGCTTGGCCATGGAAACCAATTTCATGAAGCTCCTGTAGAACAGTCGTTTTTTTTAATTTAACCTTAATTTAACTAGGCAAGTCAGTTAAGAATAAATTCTTATTTACAATGACGGCCTACCCCGGCCAAACCCTTCCATAACCCAGACGACGCTGGGCCAATTGTGCGCCGCCCTATGGGACACCCGATCACAGCCGGGTTGTGATACAGCCCGGGATCGAATTTTCCAGATTGACGTAAAGTAATGATGGACTGTCATTTCTCTTTGCTTATTTGAGCTGTTCTTGTCATAATACGGAGTTGGTCTTTTATCAAATAGGGCTTTCTTCTGTATACCACCGCTACCATGTCACAACACAACTGATTGGCTCAAACTTATTAAGAAGGAAAGAAATGCCACAAATGAACTTTTAACAAGGCGCACCTATTAATTGAAATGCATTCCAGGTGACTACCTCATGATGCTGGTTGAGAGAATGCCAAGAGTGTGCAAAGCTGTCATCAAGGCAAAGGGTGGCTATTTGAAGAATCTCAAATATAAAATACATTTTGATTTGTTTCACACTATTTGTTACTACATGATTCCACATGTTTAATTTCATAGTTTTGATGTGTTCACTATTATTCTACAATGTATAAAACAGTCCAAATAAAGCCAAACCCTTGAGTTAGATGCATTTCCAGAATACATTTCAAAATATAAAGAATTGGCCAAATCATATATTTTCAAAGACATATTTATTACTTTTCCAGATGCATTTTAAATACATTTTCAGATGTATTTTAAATAACTTTTCAAATGCATTTGAAATACAATTTGCAATGCATGTCAAGGTGTATTTTAATGTATATATGATTTGGCCAATTCTTTACATTTTCAAATGTATCCTGAAAATGCACCCAAAACTATATTTAAAGAAATAAAAAAATTCATCTGACTCTGAGGTAGATCAAATCCTGAAGTATCCCTTTAAATGTATTTTTTTCCATACGGGCTGAGCTACAATATCATGCTGCCTCATAGAGCTAAGATTGAATTACTGCTGCCTATGTCCTGTGTAGCTCAGTTGGTAGAGCATGGTGCTTGCAACGCTCGGGTTGTGGTTTTGAATCCCACCCGGAACCAGTATGAAAATGTATGCACTCAATACTGTAAGTCTGCTAGATCAGGGTTTCCCCAAACTTAGTCTTGGGGTCCTCCCTGGGTGCACTCATCATCAGGCTATGATCATTTGAATCAGCTGTGTAGTGCTAGGGAAAAAACTCAAATGTGCACATGGGGGGCCCCCAGAACTGACTTTGGGATACCCTGTTCTGAATGACTAAATTGCAATTGCATAGAATTCATACTGCTGAAATCTTGTTTAAGTATTATGATTTCAGGAATCTCTTTGAGGTGTACACTGTACTATCATTATTGGCTTTAGCTTTACCCTGAGGATGGTACTGTAGAACTGGGGATAAACAGACTGTGTACATGTGTTTGTAGTGCATTTTGGCTTGGTGCAGTGATTGGGAAAACAAGGGTCTGATACAAGGGTCCGTTAAGCATCTTTAAGATGTCACAGAGAGAGAGAGCTTCCACTCACCCTGCTCGAGAGGCTGGCCATTAACCGCTGTGGCTTTCATCTTGATGGCCTCCCTGGCAGACGTGTCGCAGTGGGAGCCTTTATTAGTATCCTGGTCACTATCAGCCTGGTCACTATCACCATGGCCACTGTCTCGGAGGCTTGCTCGCTCTGCATCCTTAAATGTTGAGCTGCTGCAGGATGAGGAGACAGGAGAGAAAAAAACATAACTCATTGGTGGTGGCTTCCGTCTGTCTTTCTTGTGATCGCCCTTGCGCCCTATTTGACGTGCTTGTTCTGATGGCTTGATATTGAATAGAATGTAAATGGCGGCTGTCAGGTAGTTATCATTTAGCGGCCTTACCTTTGAGCAAATGGCTGCCTGTTGGACGTATAATTGGGCTCCGAGGGAAAATTATCCGTCTGAGAATTGAAGAGAGATAATTATTTGTGTATTGTGCACCAGAATAGTTTTCCTGTGTGCAACAGTTTATATGAGCAACATGACATATTCAAAGGACACCTCCATTAACTATGGCTTGGCCTGCATTCAGATCTGTACATTCAAAGCATTTAGGAACACATTAAATCCTTACTCGTTACATCCATTTTTTTAAACTCTGTCTATGAATTTGAGAGTAGTTACATTTCTCCAGGTCCATACCTCAGCTTTTTTATCAAAACAGAGGTGGGATGTCCGCTTTGTTATTGTTTCAATTAAGGACTCTAGCTTTATTCAAACAGCAGCAGCTATCAGTGGCACCCCGATAAGAACAAATCTCCATTATGTCCATATGTGCCTGTTTGGTCGAGGGAGAGAAGTAATGCATCAGCCACTGTCATCTGCATCCTTGTTTTTTCTCATCTTGAGAATAATGTGTTTGTGTTGATCACACCCACATGCCCTAGCAACTGGTGACAGCGCCAGCTCTTGTCATCAGTGTTATCATCTCCAAATGAGACTGTCTCGGAGACTGTCCTAGATATTTACATAATTTACAACTGAAAAGACCTCTGTGCTAAATAAAATTACATGCACTCCTTGTCAATTTAATATGCTGGCTTGCATAAGCAGCCTTGTCATCTTTTACAAGGCAGGGCTGGACCCTATTAATGTCTTATCTTTCCAACATTGGATTTGGATGTGTGGAACTGGCCCGTGTTTGTGGAGGGCAAGAAATGGGATTGTAAGGTTATGCTGTGTGCATCTAGCTGTCTGGCACAAAATATTTCACTAATGTGATCAGACAAGCTGTTCAAACACCTGTCCAATCCCAGATTTCGGGCAGGGTTTTGTTTTCACTCTGTGGCAGGAGGATCTGGCAGTGGCAGTACAGCAGCGCAGTCCAAGACCCACACGGTTTGCATATCTTACAGAAATGGTTCCCTGGTTATTTAGACCACCTGTAAGGTGCTGCTAGAAGTGACTCATAATGGGACAATTTGGTTAGGATCTCTGTGGAGGAAATGTAGATCACAAACAATCTACTCTAGCACACCAACAACCGGTATAAAAAATACAGTGTCTTTTCATATATTATTTCTTCAATGTGCTTGTGGTGTATCATGATGCATTTTTTGTCCTTCAATTTGCACCATATGGTGCCAGACAGGGAATACAAATGATAACAAGGATGTCTGATTGCATGAGTATCGATTTGAAGAATGACCTCTCTTGTGGCAGATTTGTATAAAATACCATGGAAGAATAAAAGGCTATAAAAAAATATGGTACAATGACTCTGTTTCTTACCTGTATCACTGACATTCTATTCATAGGAGTCTCTGTGGTAAGCCCTGCGAAGCTCGAGTGACAGCCAGCCCGAGGCACCGTCAGGCTGTTGGAGGTGGTTTTCAGGTACATGACCTCTGACCTGGGCAGCGTGAGAGGCAGGGGGCTGGTCGTCTGGTAGTCGAAACAGATAGGTGAGGTGATGAGAGACGGGCTGCTCACCACGTTCATCCTGCTCACAGAGTCCCTCTCCTCCATCTCGCTCTGCACCAGCATGATTTCATTCTTGTTGATCCTTTTCTTCTTGCCCTTCCCCACTGGGGGATTGGAGTTGGAGTACTCAGCCATGCGGCACTTATAATTCCCAGCCTCCTTATCTTGATGCTTGGACTTAACGGCGATGGCAGTCATGACAGCCAGCAGCAAGACAGAGATGATGCAAAGGGTGACGATGAGGGGCAGGGACAAGTCCCAGTGCTGCTGCTCCCCGCTGGCCCCGGACTCCCCTCCTGCAATGGCTCCTGTGCTGGCCTTAATGATCAGCTTGGCCACAGCAGAAAGTGGGGGCTTGCCGTGATCGGTTACCTTCACTACCAGCTCTACAGCTGGGGCCACGTCCTCCCACACAGCATGGGCAGTCCTGACCTCGCCGGCCACAGGGTCCATCTCAAACAGGTGCTCCTCGTTACCCTCAGAGATCTCGTAGGTCAGACGACCGCTCTCGCCGAAGTCGTGGTCGACTGCTCTCACCGTGGTCACTATGTACCCCAGGCCTACATTTCTAGGGATCATGATTTCCACAGTGTCATTTAGCAGGAGGGGTAATACAATAACTGGTAGATTGTCATTGACGTCAAGCACACTGACCCTGACTGTGGCACTGCTCTCCATATGAGGAGACCCTGCGTCTTTAGCTTGAACATTGAACTCAAAGAACTTAGTTTGTTCGTAGTTGAAAGACCTTGAGGCGTATATGGCTCCGTTGGTAGGATTGACAGACACGTAGGTGTAAACTGACACGTCTCCGATGTGCGACGGTGAAATGGAGTAGGACACAGTTCCATTCCGACCTATATCTGGATCATGAGCCAGAACTGAGCCTAAGTACTCCCCTGGGATGTTGTTCTCTGGCACCTGGAGCACATAGATGGTCTTGGTGAAACGTGGTGCATTATCATTCTCATCTAAGATTTTCACTGTGAACGATTTGGTGTAATTCAACGAAGGTATTCCGTTGTCTCTGGCCACTATGGTCACGTTATATTCATCTTTCAGTTCCCTGTCTAGAGGTCTGTCTGTGAGCAGAGTGTAAAAATTATCATTGTTTTCCTGCAGCCTGAATGGTACATTGCCAAGCACTCTGCATTGGAGCTGGCCATTTCTTCCAGAATCTTTATCAGTGACTCTCACCAGGGCGATGACAGATTCTGGAGGTGCTGCCTCACTGATAGCTCCCTGGCGGACTGAGACAAAACTTATGACAGGCCAATTATCATTCTTGTCAAGCACTTTGACTGAAATCTTACAATGGCCAGGGATGGGGTTAGGCCCCAGGTCCTTGGCCTGCACGTCAAATTCAATGGTTGGATTCTCTTCATAGTCAATTTCTCCCTGAATCTTTATTACACCTGTGTTGGGGTCAATAGAAAACAACTCCTGGACTCTATCAGATGCATATCCACTGAAAGAATAGACTACCTGTCCATTGCTGCCCTCATCTTGGTCTGTTGCATTCAGGTCTATCAGCATTTTCCCAGGTGGTGAGTTTTCAGGGAGCTCCAGCACATAGGCGGGTTTGTCAAATACTGGGCTATTATCATTTGAATCAGTAACTCTCACATTGATTTGCATGGACCCTGATCTTGGATACTCCCCTCCATCAATGGCTGTCAAAAGGAGGGTATGATGGGACTGATCCTCCCTATCTAGAGGTCGCTGAACTACCAATTCCGGATAGATGGTTCCCTCGCCCCTCAATTTCAAGTCCAAAGAAAATGTATTGTAATCATCTCTGGTGACCTGATAAGTCTTTATTCCGTTTCCCCCAGAATCTGAGTCATGCGCAATTGTTAGAGGGAAACGTGTCCCAGCAGCTGCATTCTCTGAAATATCAATATTGATGTGATCTGAGGGAAAACCTGGCGAGTTGTCGTTTATATCCACTACATCAATCTTGATCATGCATATTTCCTTGTCGTTGGCAAACACTTCCATGGAGAGCTGACACTTGGGGTTGCGTCTGCACAATGTCTCCCTGTCAATTCGCTGTTTGGTAAAAAGCAGCCCACTCTCCGGGTCCACATCAATGAGATGTGGAGCAGAATTCTCCAGAACTCTAAAGTTAGATTTTTCCCCTCTCTCCACCGGTCCAAATCCGGCATCCTTAGCAATGTTTCCGATAACAGTTCCAGGTCCCTGCTCCTCTGGAACGGAATAATTGAGATTTTTCAGAGTCCGGGCTTTAGCCCAAAAGAGAAGGAAAAATATGACAGGAAGACGCATATCCATTTACTGTGTAGGATGCGCGTGCTTAAAAATTCCCGTTTTAACTTCCAACCTGTTGATTTGTTCAGCGACCACACTACGACTAAAATCACACGAGACAGGTAGTTTTGTATCCAACACAACGGAGAGGTTATTAAATCGATTTCTTGCTATCTTTTCTATATTTTACGCTGTCCTTTTAACCTCCTTCACATGCCGTACAGCTATGATGAACTCTTTGTGTAAACAAAGATGAACGCCCAAAGACATATCACGCATTAACGCAATACAAAATGTAACATGTGGCAGACGTGATTCGCTGGTGCGGCGAATAAAATATATTCGGTGATTTTAAAGCGTTTATGATTTCCCCTGTTGCTACAAGGTTACAAACGTTTGTACATCCCGCTATGCTGAAGGTTAGGCAGTACAAAAGCGCAATGCCCTTATGCGACATCTATAGCCTACCTAAAGCAAAATACCCGAGATACTCATTCATTTAACCATTCATTTCCCAGCACAGTCAGCGACCATCTATCTATACAGTATACTTTTTCTGAGCGCTACACACTGTTGCATACAGGTTCATACAGGTTATGTACACATGGACCAACCCATAAAGGAAAGCAGATGCATCAAATAAATATGCTCCTTCGGGACCACGTTTTACATTTTCCTTTCATTCACGAACATTTGGTGAGCGATAAGGACTTTTGCCCGATAATTGTCCTATAATCAGTCCAGTAATCCGGTAATCCAGTCCAGTTGGACCTCGTGCCCTTGCATCCCGCATTGATTCGTGGTAAGAACATCAACAATGCTCCTTTAGAGGTTAAACAAATCCAAGACTTCAGGTGCACAACGTTGTAGATTTTTTTTTTCGATATGGTCCCCAAATAATTCTGTTCAATTATCCGGTCACGTCAACAGTTGAAAACAGCTCTCTTGGCATTGAGATCTGGTTACCAGTAGAATCCTCCCGACGCCCTACACACTGACTCCAGTTTATATCTTGGTGCATTTAACATTGTTTCTGATCGTCTTCCAACCAATGAGTGAAACTGTGACAGATCCTGCCTTGGGGGTTTTCTCCAATAGGTCTGGCAAGTTCGCATTGAACGAGGGCTGTTCCGCTGGTACGTGATTCAGTTACTGATGTGAGCGCACAGAGCAGAGCAGAGAGAGAGAGAGAGAGAGAGAGCTGTAGATGAAAAACGTGTTTGTGGATTTTGTTCCTAATAGGCTACATTTCGATGTGCAGTAGGCCTAGAGATAGTGTGTGGATCATAATAATGTGGGGATGGGAATTAATATAGAAAAACTGATACAACCTGTGAGGGTTTGGGTAAAGTGGGGGTAATACCATAAAGCTTTGGTTAAAGGTTCGTGCAGTGGCTGGTACTAGGCTACTAGGCTAGGCAATCATAACAACAGACCTTTGTTTTCTGACTGTGGAAATGCTTGTGGACATGATCGACCAAAATAACGTTGCAGAGCATGTATCCAATGCTTCCAATCCCAATCCACCTAATTACAATGTTTATATAACTGTTATGACACATCTTGATTTGGTCTTGTCTCCTTTCACTGCATGGTCGGATAATGACTGTGGTTCATGATTCAAGAATACAAGCTGGTTGTATTGAGTGAGTAAAGATACAAGTCTGACAAGAGGATAAAACGAAGGAAAAAGCAATAATATCATAGTAATAAAGTAACAAGTTGTCAATTAATATTAGGGATTATTTCTCTACATGGGGATATTCTCTATATTCAGAGACTGTTTCCTATTTCTTACCATAAACATCACACTTGTTGTTCCACCTCTTCCTGCTATGCAATATCCACAGTTATTATCACCGACAGATCTTGGGGAAATGGACCGACATCTAATCCAGTCTTCTTTCCAATCGTCTAACATTGGCATTTGAATTCTCACCTGGCCAGAGCAGTGCAATTACCAGTCTCCTATGTCATACAGGTATGCACGGACATATTCTGTCTTATCAGCGTAAGGGCAAGATCAGTATGGTTGCAGGTTCATCATTAAATTGCTTGTTGTGCCGGCTCTAAATCAACCTTGAGTTGTCTACAGGTTCATTTATATTGTCTGAAACATGCTGCCGTCCTCCTCTGGGAAGCAGCAGCTTTGCCAGCCCAGGGTGAAGCCTGCATAAATTGGACATTACTGCAGGTGAGAGATAAGGGCAACAAAGGCAAACCCTAATTTTTATTCAGTCTGTTAAACCCCCCAGGAAAGGATGGCTATTGACAATACCGTTTTCATTGACACATTTATACAATTTTCTTACTATTATCACAATTCCCTTAGAATGAATGGGAAGTTCAAATCCATAATGCATGCCTCTATCGTCCACGTGTGCCTCTCCATTTCCCCATAGTTTTTGTGGAGATTGAAGCGTTTTTGCCACGGTGAGATTCTTCCTCGGAGCATATTGCTCTTCTTTCTGTGATGAACTTTCATTTGCATCTGCTTGTGACACCAAGAGATGGGTGCATTGATTGTTTCACTGCAAATTGATTCACAGTCAAATATGCATTAAGATGCCACTGCATATTTGAGTTGCTGTAATTCTGGAAAAGCCGGAATGACAAGTAGTAAACAGTAGTTACACAGCTTCGAGCATGAATACAATATTCACTTTCCACCTTGTAATGGCGTGATTAGAGTGCGAGATTGAACTGTTTATCACCCCATATCCGTATCACAGCCTGTATCACAGCTCATCAACTCTAATTAAAAACCTCCAAAACACCAAGTTAATGCATGCGTAATAGGTGATAAAAAGAAAAAATGTTGTACAAAGCATCACAGAAAACATTTCGCCACGATATAATGTGCAGTGTAGGAACACAGAATGTTGTTACATGTATGATATCCAGTCATGTGTGCCCTATGCTCTCAACACAAACCTCCTGAGGTGGGCAGACACATGTGCCTCCATGCCCTACAGATGCACCTCATCGCTCCTCCTACTCTGGTCTAGCTAAACCACTCTGACAGCTGCCTTTGGTCAGGTAAGCCTATGGGGACCAGCTCTCTGTTTACCACGGACAATGTGCCTTCAAAAGACCTAATGCAGTTATACGGTCTGAACAATGCACATTACCCGCATATCAATCAATTATTTTCAAGGAACTCCAGTGGAGAATCCTGGATGAATTTAAGCACATTTGAGACTGGGTATTCTAAGGGTTTGCGTTGGTTAGTCCTTCCAATACCCTTCACTGGTGCTGCATGACAATAGTGCACTCAAATGTATAAGCATCTGCATTATAACGTCATAACGAGGTCTCTTGAGCCATCGTGTAGGACTAATAATTCACAACCTTTGTAGTTGAAAGTGCTTTTGATGTGGTCAAGTATGTGAACATTTTCCAGTATTATCATTGCCCCTACTGTACATTCCTGAGTCAGACAACAACTGTGTACAGTATGCCTTTGTATAACACTGTAATTACATTCTAGAAACAACATGGTTCCTCATTTCCCTTTTGTTTCTTTAAATTGAACAAGAACCATAATACAAGAGAAAACAGTATGCTGTAGAACAGGTTGTTCTGTTTGGTATTGAACCGAATAGAGCCCTTGGCCTATGAATGGATTGTTGTAGTGTAGGGATTTCATTCAGTGCACAAGACCCATGTGTTATCAACATAAATATAACATGTGTGCTACTTCACTTCTGGGCCACTTCACTTCTGGGCCTGTGCCTGCCTGTGTAGCACTGAGACAGAAACTAGCACACTGATGCACAGCCTCAGGAGGGTTGTGTCAGATGCCTAGCTCAAGTGGCCCACATACAGCGTGGGGAAGTGATATAGGTGGATGTATGCCTGGATACTCTCTGGACCAGCACTGAAGGAGCAGGTTAGGAAAAGTAATCACCCTAGATACATAGTTGGAAGTCCTGGCGATGCGCTTGAGCATAGAATAAAAGTGGATTTGATTTCAAAGGGATTATAATGGAGGTCACTGCGTTTTGATGTCCCCATTCCGATCATGAAAATGACTTGGGGATGATGAAATCAATTACTGCACCCTCGGATGAAATATGAATGGAAACACTTTTTAGTTATGCCATTTTTAATAAGACCCTTAAAAAGTCGGGAAAAAATTGCCTGCTTTGGCTAAATGAAGTGCAGCTCTATGAAACTGTACTATGGCGATATCAGTAGTCTGAAGGAAATCATACTTGAAACATGATGGATGGGTGCTTTAGCGCTATCTGACCCTTTTGTTTTTTTGTGATGAGTGAGCACAAGGTCAAAATGAGGTTTATCCTCCGATATCACCTGCCAGTCCAATCGGGGGAGTAATGTGCATTCAAGGTGACATCAAGTTTCTCTGTATTCTGTGTGCCACTCCATAATATCAATTTCCCAGAAGCCCAGAACTTTTCTTGTGACTGTAAGGGGGATATTTGGAAGACGTTGCAGTCCCTTGCCATCCTATGTCATGGATAAAGACAATTAAAGTCTGATTAGGAATGTAGCATGGCAGGAACACCCTCCAGCCCCAATAAAAGTCTGTTAATGATTGTTTTTTTAAAACTCAGAATAAAACTCCTTCATGGTGTTGGCTGCCTCTCCTTGTCAATTGAAGGTTGTCCTAAAGGAGAACAGAGTGGATATCCCCTCCAACAGAAAATAACAGAAGTTAATGGCAACTCAGTGCATGCCTAATTGCAAATCAACAGAAATGACAATGTTTACTGGGTTGTAAAGGGGGAAGACATGCCTTCTACTGCTTTTCATGGCTCTTATCTTTATATCGGTTGACAATGAAATGCCATGTTCAAAAGTGGTGTCACAGTGTCTTTTGTATCCAAATATGACCAACAGAAGATCAATGTAGTCGTTGCTAATGGTTGCAAGAGCAATGCATTCATTTCGAATGGCTTCAGTGATGTCTACCCTGTCTAGGAGTAGCCTACAAAGTTAAAGACACCCTGTCACCTAGTGGGGTGTGAACACAAACAGCTCACCCCCAATTAGTATTATGTGCTACTGTATAGGGACGGGGAAACTAATTTACAAATACTGTAGCAACATGAAAGAGGAGGGAAGTCGCCCACAGAGATAAAAAAAATAATCTGTCAGTCCTGCACAGATAGAGTTGTCTCGGAGGAATTCCAATTACTTCATCGCATACTAGCAAACCACTAATAACTTCTGGGAACCTTAAAACAAAACACAGTGGCTAATTCACAACCAAGTCAATTAGACTGATGGAACATATAAGGTCTCTCATTTCCTCATCTATGTGGAACGGAAGAAAATGGACAACTAGACCCATGTTTCATTTGACAGCTGTCTACAGGGGAACCAGTATTGACATAATGAGACACTCCACTGTCAGCAGTGTGCAGAAAACAACCGGTGTGCGACTGGTACAGATTCATCACTAACAACAGCCTCATCATCCCAGGACTTGGAATCTCTCTAGCAGTGTTGACACAGTCCTGAGAAATGGGACTGCAGACTCTGACATGTGCTGCGTAAGACACAGGGGTTTAAATGAATTCTCTCTGCACATGCCATGCCGTTTGTGGGATTACAGTAAAGGCTGGATGTAATGAAGTCTGTCTATAAGACAGGTAAGATGTAACAGAGACTGGTTGTAATGAAGTCTGTCTATAAGACAGGTAAGATGTAACAGAGACTGGTTGTAATGAAGTCTGTCTATAAGACAGGTAAGATGTAACAGAGACTGGCTGTAACGAAGTCTGTCTATAAGACAGGTAAGATGTAACAGAGACTGGTTGTAATGAAGTCTGTCTATAAGACAGGTAAGATGTAACAGAGACTGGCTGTAACGAAGTCTGTCTATAAGACAGGTAAGATGTAACAGAGCCTGGTTGTAATGAAGTCTGTCTATAAGACAGGTAAGATGTAACAGAGCCTGGTTGTAATGAAGTCTGTCTATAAGACAGGTAAGATGTAACAGAGCCTGGTTGTAATGAAGTCTGTCTATAAGACAGGTAAGATGTAACAGAGACTGGTTGTAATGAAGTCTGTCTATAAGACAGGTAAGATGTAACAGAGACTGGTTGTAACGAAGTCTGTCTATAAGACAGGTAAGATGTAACAGAGCCTGGTTGTAATGAAGTCTGTCTATAAGACAGGTAAGATGTAACAGAGCCTGGTTGTAAAGAAGTCTGTCTATAAGACAGGTAAGATGTAACAGAGCCTGGTTGTAATGAAGTCTGTCTATAAGACAGGTAAGATGTAACAGAGCCTGGTTGTAATGAAGTCTGTCTATAAGACAGGTAAGATGTAACAGAGACTGGTTGTAATGAAGTCTGTCTATAAGACAGGTAAGATGTAACAGAGCCTGGTTGTAATGAAGTCTGTCTATAAGACAGGTAAGATGTAACAGAGCCTGGCTGTAATGAAGTCTGTCTATAAGACAGGTAAAATGTAACGGAGACTGGAACACTTGACTGGATCTGCATGGTGAAAAGCTTTCAGCTAAAAAAAACAAAAATATATAAAAAATATATATATTTCACCTTTATTTAACCAAGTAAGAACAGCAAGAACAGCTCAAATAAGCAAAGAGAAATGACAGTCCATCATTACTTTAAGACATGAAGGTCAGTGAATATGGAAAATTTCAAGAACTTTGAAAGTTTTTTCATGTTCAGTCGCAAAAACCATCAAGCACTATGATGAAACTGCCTCTCATGAGGACCGCCACAGGAAAGACCCAGAGTTACCTCTGCTGCAGAGGATAAGTTCATTAGAGTTACCAGCCTCAGAAATTGCAGCCCAAATAAATGCTTCACAGAGTTCAAGTAACAGACGTATCTCAACATCAACTGTTCAGAGGAGACTGCATGAGTCAGGTCTTCCTGGTCGAATTGCTGCAAAGAAACCACTACTAAAGGACATCAATAAGAAAAGAGACTTGTTTTGGTCAAGAAACATGAGCAATGGATATTAGACCAGTGGTAATCTGTCCTTTGGTCTGATGAGTTCAAATTTTAGATTTTTGGTTCCAACTGCCATGTCTTTGTGAGATGCAGAGTAGGTGAAGGGATGATCTCAGCATGTGTGGTTCCCACCGTGAAGCATGGAGGAGGAGGTGTGATGGTATTGTGGTGCTTTGCTGGTGACACTGTCAGTGATTTATTTAGAACTTAAGGCACACTTAACCAGCATGGCTACCACAGCATTCTGCAGTGTTACACCATCCCATCTGGTTTGCGCTTAGTGGGACTATTATTTGTTTTTCAACAGGACAGTAACCTAACACACCTCCAGACTGAGTGATGGAGTGCTGCATCAGATGACCTGGCCTCCACAATCACCCAAACTCCTCCCAATTGAGATGGTGTGTGATGAGTTGGACCGCAGAACGAAGGAAAAGCAGCCAACAAGTGCTCAACATATGTCGGAATTCCTTCAAGACTGTTGAAAAAACATTCCAGGTGAAGCTGGTTGAGAGAAGGCAAAAAGTGTGCAAAGTTGTCATTAAGGCAAAGGGTGGCTACTTTGAAGAATCTAAAATATATTTTGATTTGTCTAACACTTTTTTGGATACTACATGATTCCATATGTGTTATTTCATAGTTTTGATGTCTTTACTATTATTCTACAATGTAGAACATGTTTTTTTAAATAAAGAAAAACCCTTGAATGAGTAGGTGTGTCCAAACTTTTGGCTGGTACAGTATTTATTTTGATCCTGACAATCTCCCCAGTCCCTCCCGATGACTAGCATAACTATAACATTATGCTTCCACCACAATACTTGAAAATATAGAGGGTTTCACTCTTTGCTATGTTGTATTGGATTTGACTCAAACTTGTCGATTTGAATTTAGGCCAAAAAGTTTATATATTTGCTGTAATGTCTTGCGGTATTACTTAACGGCCTTGTTGCAAACAGAATGGATTTTTTTTCACACAGTTTTCTTCTTTTCACTTTGTCATACAGGCCAGTAATGTGGAGTGAATGCAATGTTTTTGATCCCTTTTGTATTTTCTAATATTTTGGTGACAGCATCATGTTATGGATACGCTTGTCACCGACAGGGACTGAGGGGAGTTTGTTAGAATCAAAATAAATATGAATGGAGCAAAGCCAAGGTAAAAAGTTACAGGATAACCAGCCTCAGTCTCCTGAAAACCTAAACCTGGGACAGAGATTTTTTTTTTATTACAGCGGGACAATTACACAAATGTTAATGCCAAAGACACACCAGAATGGCTTTCCAAGAGGTGTTGAATGCTACGGAATTGGCCGGTCTCAGTCCTGACTTAAATCTGCATTAAAAAAAATCAGAGACAAGATTTTTAATACTGCTGTCCATCATTGATTCCCAACCAAATTGAATGAGCTTGAGCAATACAATAAAATAAAAAACAATGGATATATGTTGCACTTAAGAGTAATGCGAGGTTGATAGAATAGTATTCAAAATGTTTCACAGCTGTAATGGCTACCAAAGGTGCTTTCACCAAGTATTAACTCTGGGGTGTGAAGACATACTGTATACACTTACTGTGTTGTGAAATCTGTTGTGAAAAGTATTGTAATGTTTTTAAAATGGTATATAACTGCCTTAATTTTGCTGGACCCCAGGAAGAGCAGGGGCTGCCTTGACAGCAGCTAATGGGAATCCATAAAAAAATAATAAAAAAAATGCAATCAATACATCAAATTTTTTTATTTTTATTATTTGAAATATTTTCTCAAATGTTTCTTTCACTTTGAAAATGTAGAGTCGGTTGTGTCAATTGGTAGTGGGAAACAAATCTAATTTAATCTCTTTTTGAGATTTAATTCTGAGGCAGCCATATGTGAAGACTGTGCAAGAGGTGTGTACACTTTCACTAGCGACTGTATCTGAGTGAGAATGACTAACAAGAGTGAGAATGGCTAACGGCCCTAAGAGACCGTTTATGTCGCTTATGCCTGGAACCGACACTGTGGTAGTGGTGGTGACGGCAGAGGAAATGGTAGAAGTAGTAATGGTAGTAATAGGGTTTTCATAGGCTTATAGTTATAGTAGGCTAGTAGTAATATATGTAGTGACCTATTTTGTCGGGGTTTGAAGGTGTGGAGTTGTCATAGTGGGCTAGTGGTATTACAGCTGTAAGTCGCTTGGGGTATGTCTCTATCAGTTTTGCACATCGAGAGACTGACATTTTTTCCCATTCCTCCTTGCAAAACAGCTCGAGCTCAGTGAGGTTGGATGGAGAGCATTTGTGAACAGCAGTTTTCAGTTCTTTCCACAGATTCTCGATTGGATTCAGGTCTGGACTTTGACTTGGCCATTCTAACACCTGGATATGTTTATATTTGAACCATTCCATTGTAGATTTTGCTTTATGTTTTGGATCATTGTCTTGTTGGAAGACAAATCTCCGTCCCAGTCTCAGGTCTTTTGCAGACTCCATCAGGTTTTCTTCCAGAATGGTCCTGTATTTGGCTCCATCCATCTTCCCATCAATTTTAACCATCTTCCCTGTCCCTGCTGAAGAAAAGCAGACCCAAACCATGATGCTGCCACCACCATGTTTGACAGTGGGATGGTGTGTTCAGGGTGATGAGCTGTGTTGCTTTTACGCCAAACATAACGTTTTGCATTGTTGCCAAAAAGTTCAATTTTGGTTTCATCTGACCAGAGCACCTTCTTCCACATGTTTGGTGTGTCTCCCAGGTGGCTTGTGGCAAACTTTAAACAACACTTTTTATGGATATCTTTAAGAAATGGCTTTCTTCTTGCCACTCTTCCGTAAAGGCCAGATTTGTGCAATATACGACTGATTGTTGTCCTATGGACAGAGTCTCCCACCTCAGCTGTAGATCTCTGCAGTTCATCCAGAGTGATCATGGGCCTCTTGGCTGCATCTCTGATCAGTCTTCTCCTTGTATGAGCTGAAAGTTTAGAGGGACGGCCAGGTCTTGGTAGATTTGCAGTGGTCTGATACTCCTTCCATTTCAATATTATCGCTTGCACAGTGCTCCTTGGGATGTTTAAAGCTTGGGAAATCTTTTTGTATCCAAATCCGGCTTTAAACTTCTTCACAACAGTATCTCGGACCTGCCTGGTGTGTTCCTTGTTCTTCATGATGCTCTCTGCGCTTTGACGGACCTCTGAGACTATCACAGTGCAGGTGCATTTATACGGAGACTTGATTACACACAGGTGGATTGTATTTATCATCATTAGTCATTTAGGTCAACATTGGATCATTCAGAGATCCTCACTGAACTTCTGGAGAGAGTTTGCTGCACTGAAAGTAAAGAGGCTGAATAATTTTGCACGCCCAAGTTTTCATTTTTTGATTTGTTAAAAAAGTTTGAAATATCCAATAAATGTCGTTCCACTTCATGATTGTGTCCCACTTGTTGTTGATTCTTCACAAAAAAATACAGTTTTATATCTTTATGTTTGAAGCCTGAAATGTGGCAAAAGGTCGCAAAGTTCAAGGGGGCCAAATACTTTCGCAAGGCACTGTATATATAGTGACCTATTTTTTGGTGGTTTGTAGGTGTGGAGTTGTTATAGTGGGATAGTAGTAATGGTAGTAGTAGTAGTGGTGACTGTGGCAGTAGTGGTGGTGGTAGTATTAGTAGTGGTAGTAGTTACTGCATTATAGTGGTATTAGTAGTGACTGTGGTCAATTCTAGCATGAAGCTTTATCTCTGAAATCTAAGTTGAGTCAGTCTGCATGCCCTGGACCAGAGCTAGTTAATGTGGACCAGAGCTAGACCAACGCTACGAGCTACGCCCTGAACCAGACCTAGTGCAGACCAGAGCTAGTTAGCGACGAGCTATGACTTGGACCAGAGCTAGTTAGTGTGGACCCGAGCCAGACCAGAGTTCTGTTTCGGGGTGTAGCTAGCTAGCTCTGGTCAGTATTAGCTCTCGTCCGCACTAACTTTGGTCCACAACGTAGCTTGTAGGTAAAGTTTGAATGACATTTCTCGCTTAAATGGTTAAAGACTAGTTACGGTGGAAATGTTGGCCATTGAAATGCATTGGGATTTATGTAAATATGATTGTAGTGTGAAAAGTATAAGTAGTATCAAAAAGTTTTTTGCAAGCAACCTGACCAGTGGCAGTCTGGATGTTTTCAAGTTATTTTAAAGTTACCAAAGTTATCCTTCCTGTTTGGCCCTGTCCGGGGGTGTCCTCGGATGGGGCCACAGTGTCTCCTGACCCCTCCTGCCTCAGCCTCCAGTATTTATGCTGCAGTAGTTTAAGTGTCGGGGGGCTAGGGTCAGTTTGTTATATCTGGAGTACTTCTCCTGTCCTATTCGGTGTCCTGTGTGAATTTAAGTGTGCTCTCTCTAATTCTCTCTTTGTCTCTTTCTTTCTCTCTCTCGGAGGACCTGAGCCCTAGGACCATGCCTCAGGACTACCTGACATGATGACTCCTTGCTGTCCCCAGTCCACCTGGCCGTGCTGCTGCTCCAGTTTCAACTGTTCTGCCTTATTATTATTGGGCCATGCTGGTCATTTATGAACATTTGAACATCTTGGCCATGTTCTGTTATAATCTCCACCCGGCACAGTCAGAAGAGGACTGGCCAGCCCACATAGCCTGGTTCCTCTCTAGGTTTCTTCCTAGGTTTTGGCCTTTCTAGGGAGTTTTTCCTAGACACCGTGCTTCTACACCTGCATTGCTTGCTGTTTGGGTTTTTAGGCTGGGTTTCTGTACAGCACTTTGAGATATCAGCTGATGTACGAAGGGCTATATAAATACATTTGATTTGATTTGATTTTGGTGTTGGTAGCTTTTACGGTTTTGGCACTACAGGTGGCAGCAGAAGACAAATAAGAATAGGTATAAACAGTTTCTAAAGTTGAGGTTTGCTTTCAGCAAGCATATCTAAAATTGCTTATAATTTGAAAGGCCATGCAATTACAAATCCAGCATTAGCAGTCCACAATTAACCATTTTTTATTTCTCTTTCGTTTTATTTAACCTTTATTTAACTAGCCAAGTCAGTTAAGAACAAATTATTATTTACAATGACGGCCTACCCCGGCCAAACCCGGACGACGGTGGGCCAATTGTACAATTGAAATAGATTTCAATATTTTAAAACAATCCACCTGGCAGGAAATATGTTGAAACCCTTGCAGGGCCTGATGATACAGATTGATTCCTGACTGCTAATAAACGAGACTAAATGACTCCTTATTTGCATTGCATGACTCATGAATATAGACTATCATCAGAATTTCTATTATTGTACAGCTCCTAAACTGGCCACCATCAACCTTTAGTCATGCCATAAGTGCCGATGAGATTCAATGTTATATTGCTTGCACAGTCACCTGCACCTTATACTCAGCAGCTTATCATTGGTCAGTTCCACCCATGGATTTCTGGCCTTTCCCCAACTCTTTGAGGTTCCATTGCGTGATGTTTCCCCCTAGTGGTGTGAATTTAACCTGGTCCCAGATCTGTTTGTGCTTTTGCCTACTCAATTGTCATTATCAAGCCAAACATGTTTTTGCATGACAATTCCATAACGAGTTGGCAAGAGAGCAGAAACAGACTGTCAATCAGGCTAGTGTGAATTGCCATTCCCACTGAGGATAGGGTCAGTGGGGGACAGACAATAGAATACAAATAGTAGGCCTGCACTGATTTTAGTTTTTTTTTTGTCAAAATATGTTCCTATAGTAATCACTTTCATTGCTGATTCAAGAAAGGGATCAACTATGATAACGTCTAAACATTATACTGTAATTATCTATCATTGGGGATTAAGTTTACCAACATCACATGTATTTACAACCACAATATGGCGCCCAGATGAGTGCGTGCAATACCATACTACCATAAATTGTTTTATTTTTCGTGATATGAACTCCATCCCATATTTTTACGTTGTTCCATTGATGATGCAATCACTTAATGGATGCTAAGGATGTCTCCACTTTGGGGAGAGAAGAAAAAGTCGGATTACACTCTCCGTGCCTTTTTCAAGATAGAACATAAAACAAACCCTAATTAAGGAAGGATTTGTGTTGGTCTAAAATACTGTAGGGTCTTGGATACACGTATTAGACATGGGTTGTGTTAGAGCTCAACGACGATGTCTACTTTCAGGAGAAACAACATAAGGTCACTGACTTTTTGACAAGACCGTCCTCGAGCTATTTATTTTCGACCTATTTACTGTTTGTACAACTTGAGAAAGTTAGGACCATCCGATACGTTGTAATTGAAGACGATGAAGCTGGCTCCGAGACTGGGAACCTGCGGCGGGATCTGGTCATTACCCTCGTTTGATGGTTCTTTTGCACAAACATTTTTCGATGTATTGAACAACCAACCCAACGTCTGCTTGATAAGATTAAGAGAGCTGGATGGACAACTGTCGTCGACAGTCTCAGAGACTTGGCCGAGAAGAACTGTTCAATCGGTTGCAACGCTGCATGCTTTTTTTGTGGTCGGTCCTCGCATTTTACAATGAGATCATTCATTTAATTAATTCATTCATTCAATGTTCCCTGTTGATGACATCTACATTGAGATACTTGATTGCAAAACCTTAAGTACCCGGTTCTCTTTAGCAGTTGCATCTGATCAAGATGTTGGTCAAAACTACTGTATAGCCAAAAGTTACCATATTTCAGCGAATAATCATTTCAGGTGCGAATTGACGAGAATGAGTAGATATGCAGACCCGGTGTTAGTGAAAGAGCTTGACAGAGAAATGGAGGACTCATGCCTTTGTGGTCATGGCAATGGACGGTGGAAGTACACCAAGGTCTGGCATACCACGGTCCAAGTCAAGGTGATAGATTTCAATGACAACAGGCCAACATTTTTGGACAGCTTTACCAGAGTGGAACTCTATGAGGATGCTGAAGTAGAACTCTTGCTATCACAGCTAAGTGCAACTGACCCGGACAAGGGCAAGAATGGTGAAATAATTAATAGGTTGGTGGAAAAAGCGCCTGCAGAAAATAGGCAACAACAAATCTTTACAATCGATTCCTGTGTGTTTCTCGCTGCAGGTTGATTTAGAGAAAACAATGTTTTATGAATTCAAAATATGAACAGTTAGGATTTACATTTTAGATGTTAATGATAATGCCCCAGAAATGGTTATAGAACTGTTTAACAGGGTTGCCTACAAAACTGGTTCCGCGGCAGAGAGCAGCTTTGTGTCTCTGTTCAGTACCATGGACAGCGACTCTGGGTGAAACGGATGTGTGCGCTGCCCTTTACACAGCCATGACCATTTCAGGTTGCAACAGGCATATGGGAGGCACGTGATAGTGACAACAACAACATTAAATAGAGAAATATTACCTGAGTACAATCTGACTGTTGTTGCAATGGACTTTGGAACACCGCAGTTCAAAACCACATTCAAATACACAATCCGAGTCAGCGAAGAAAACGACAATGTTCCTACTTTGAGTAAATCGTTATATGAAGTGTGAGTAGAGGAGAACAATGTAGTAGTGGGTACATTTATATGATCTGTGTTAGCCAATGAACTCGATCTGGGCCATAACCCTGAGATAACATACCGACTAATTAATGAAAATCGAGCGCAAAATTCCCTTCATCAAAGTGTGTCAGTCAATTCAGTTTCAGGCTCGGTCTGTTCAGCATTAGCATTCATTTTTGAGTTGACCAAAGCAATTGATGTGCAAATACAGGCCAGTGATGGTGGATACCCAGTGCTATCCAACACAACATTGGATACGAGTTATGGACCAAAATGACAACACACCAGTGATAACATCCCCTCGTTTGTAAATGGAGCCGCTTTCGCGTTCTTGGCAACTGATGTGTCAACTGATATGCCGGTGCTGCGGATCAAAGCGCAAGACGCTGATGAGGGATTGAATGCAGAATTAACGTTCCTTATCTTGGAGGAAGCCAACAAATTATTCACAGTAAATGAACAGACCGGGGACCTGTATCTCCGAAACACACCATCCTACCACTCGGATAAAACATTTTATGTGGAAGTGGGTGTGAAAGATAAGGGCGTTCCACCACTAATGACAAGGCTAAAGGTTAATGTAATTTCTGCCCAGGAACATTAATTGACAGGCCAGACAATAGATAAGCAATAGATAAACATGAGTTAACATTTTCCAAATCTTACACAATTGAGGAGTTGTGTATTGATGGCCTTGGCCTACAAAGCGATGACAAGAAGAGGCCAATACAACACTAATTACAAAGAAGACTAGCAATCTGCCCCAAAATGTACATTTCATCTTCGGAAGTCGAAGGCCATCACACCCTGTGTAAATCCTGCTCATTTATCGATGGTGAAGTTGTGAACACAGCGCGGGCTTTATGTGACGCCTCATTTTCCATCTGCTGCGGAGACCAACATAATACTGTAGTGAGTTACTGAGTGAGGTGTGTGAGAGCTGAGCAGAAGGCTACACTACTGTTCCTGATATTACCGATGAGAGGCTACTAATATTCACACGACAAAGATTGATCCACAAATGTGTTCTGATAATGGACCTTCCCTCTAATTCAACCCGGTAGATGATTATGCCTTGTGGCACAAATTATCGGGTCGATGGGCAGCTTTTTGACCTACATGGAAAATATATAGCAATGATGAAGCAAGCCATTTCATATTCTATTGATTGATAAATGCATTTTTCCCCTGTGGAATTGGAGATCTGTCACAACCAGTCACAAGCTAGTAGCCTACATCACCCAGAGAAAAAAACGGTGGCCTTATTTTGTCCATAGTGTAATGTCATAAACATATAGGCTGTCCATTTTGCCACCAACAATTCCCAAGATTCTTGGGGGCTTCCCTAACCATACAATCAGTGGATATGGAATTAGAATATTCTGAAGGCGCTGCAGTGGTTAGTTGTGAGAGCTTCCTAGAAAATGGGCAACCAATCAATACAAATGCTCACCTTGATTTAAATTATACACCATATGTTCATCTATCTTATATAATTCCTTAGTGAGGAATAGTAGCCTTAGCTTTGTTGAATGGAAAAAAAAACGACTTGCTATTGAACATTCAGCATCTGGTTCTAGCACTGTACTGTAGGTTCTCTGGCAAAAATTCAAGTAACACTTTTTTCCCCTCTTCCTTCAGGACATGGACTTCAGATGGCTGGATTATGTAAGATTTTTAAAACGCTGGTGTCTTATTTGCTCTTCTAAATTGCAGGTTCACTTGATGCCCGACCCTAAACTGTTAGAGGATTCTGTGAAACCAGCACACAGGCCGCATAGCCAAAACAAGACTGTCAACCCATATGCAGAAGATACAACTTTGAATCATCATCAACAACATCACAAGCAGGAGCTGACGCAACAGAACAACACAAAGGGAAACTGTTTCACCAGAAGAAAATCTCTCTTATACACAAACTACCAAAAACTAGAGATTTGCTGCAGATGAGTCCGCATTCACTGTAACAAATTGCTGTAAATATACAGTAACACTTTTAGTTAGCTATGGTAATTCTATATTACAGTACAGTACTTTAAAGATCAATGCATTATGAGGGCTCAATGGCATTCCACTACACTGCTGTAAAATTGATGTAATTTTACAGCAGCATACTTTGAATTAATGTTGTGGGCGGAGAAATAATCTGTCTCATTAACATATTTGGAGTCGTGCCTTGTATGAGGCTATATTGGTTACACCCATTAGTGAGAATGCTGTACCCTACAGAATACAGTACCATGCCATGTTTTTTTTCGTAAATTTATCCTCTAAATCTACAGTAACTTACTGGCTACTGTGCTGCCAGAAATGTACTGTAATTCAGTACCATACTGTAATTTTAAACTCTAAAAACTTTTTCCTGAAAATCTACAGTAATGTACTGGCTGCTGTGCCGGCCATTGCATTTTTGGAGCACCAAAAACCTTGTGGGTGCATGGTATTGTTGTGGCTCATTAACACATTTTGAGGCATGCCTTGTAAGAGGCTGTACTTGTTGCACCCGTTAGTAAGAGTGCTGTACCAATTTAAGTGATATGTGGTAGTATGTTCCCTAACACCTACAGTATATGTATATAGTGGACAGATCATAGCGGCAGTAAGCTTTTGATCTGTTTTGCCCTATAGCCACTGCCAGTTTCAAAGCCTTTGTTAAGGCCTCTATAAGTGCAAGTGATATAAAACACCAAATACTCATTGATATTCTGTAACACAGGGTTTCCCAAGCCCCCATCTGGGTGCACATTGTAGATTTTTTACATTACAATTTAACAATATAGTACTGTATTGCTGTATATTTATTGTAGCATTCTGTAAATGACGGTGCATTGTGGAAACATTTTGTAGGAGGAATATTTTGAGACGTGCCTTGTAAGTTGCTATTTGTTGCACCCATTGATGAGAATGCTCTACCAATTTAACTGAAATGTGGTAGTCTTGCCTTAACAATTGAATGTCTATAGGGAACAGCGGGTCTTAAAAATGTAATGGTTGAATATTAGACCTTGTCCTTTTGATCCGTTTTGCCCTGTAATCACGGCAAGTTTGGAAGGCTTTGTTAAGGTCTCTAGAAGTGCAAGTGATATAAAATGCCACCTATACATAAATATGCTACAATATACAAATAACTAGCAGCCAAACTGCTTGCACTAATCCCATGTAATTACAATACAGTACTAACATGATTACAGTAGCATCCACTTTCTTACAGTATGGTAGGCTAATGTTACAGTAATACACTTGGTCAATGTATTACAATGTATCCTTAACTACAACAACATTCCCGGTAACGGTTACACAAACCTTTTACTTGCTTTGACTGTGATGTTTTTTTTTTAAATCAACCTTAGATTCATTTTTATTTCATTTTTTTCTTGAACCTTTATTTAACTAGGCAAGACAGCTAAGAACACATTCTTAGTTACAATGACGGCCTACCGAAAGTCGCTCTGGACAAGCACATCTGCTAAATGACCAAAATGTAAATGTTAAAAATGTACATTCGCAAAGCACACTGCTGGGTATTATTCCAATGAGCTCCGCCTTCAAACTATTTGTATATTGATCAAATTTGGCCTCGTTTGGGGGTGGAGATCATGAGAATAATACCCAGCAGTGTACTTTGCAAGCATTATTCTTTTACAATTATACATTTACATTTTGTAAAACATTAAGAACACCTTCCTAATATTGAGTTCCACCCACTCCCGTGTATATATTTGTATTAGAAAATACATGTATTCTAATTAGACTGTTACAAAATAGGCTACATTAACTGTAGTTGGGGGCAGGTAAAATACAAATGACAAAATAGGTATTGAAAATCCTACAGTATATAAAATACCTACAGTATATAAAATACATGTAACAAAAATACTGCCCGTGTTGGCACTAGCTGTCTACACTGTAAATCTGAAACAGTTTACTAACCACTCTGCTTCCGGTAATGTACTATCAATTCTAAAAATACAGCATATTCCTGTAGCCAGGTGTTTCAGTAATAGCTGTACATTTGTGTTACAGTAAAGGTCCTGTAAATCTACAGTAATTTACTGGCTTCTGTGCTGCCAGTAATTTTCTGTAAATGTACAGGATATTTTTTACACTGCAGGTTCTATCCTGGAGGCTGAAAATCTATCCAGGTCACCTGGGACATATTCTGTTGTTTAACTCATCAACACTGAAATAAGAAGACTTCCTAAGCTCGTTTGAAGTTAGTCATGAAAATAATTACACTTCCCCAAGGACATTTCTTTGATTGAATGATGGATGCTTTTCTTCCTTTAATAAAAATGTCAAATTTTCAATTGACAGTTCGAACAAAACTTTCTTGTCTCAAAGTAATGCATTTAAAAAAAAACGTTATTTAACTAGGCAAATCAGTTAAGAACAAATTCTTATTTATAATTACAGCCTACCCCAGCCAAACCCAGACGACGCTGGGCCAATTGTGCGCCGCCCTATGAGACTCCCAATCACAGCCGGATGTGATACAGCCTGGATTTGAACCAGGGACTGTAGTGACACCTCTTGCACTGAGATGCAGTGCCTTAGACCGCTGTGCAACCCAAAAAGCCCAAAATGAGTAGACTACTCATTGTGAACGGTACATACTGTATTTATTGGAACATAAAGCAACTGAAGTACTGGAAATGTACTTTAGCCATACAAGCATTTACTGATGATACTAGTCAAGTGCTGTGTCCAGCATCATTTGAATGGCATTGAAATAAATCTGTATCTTTATGTTAAATATCACTGGTGCTTTTCCCTTGCATGAAAAGAAGATTGTTCTTAATACCACTGGGGATTGAGTGTGCCAAGCATCCTTGTGGTTTTCCATATTAACACTAAGTAAGAATGAACTATGGCGTAAATAATGTGATTACAAACATGATTACATAATTTGATTAGCAAATTATTTTGTCTAAACTAGCACAATATACTTGTAGCACACAATCTGTTTGCCATCATAATGGACTTTGCTTAGACGCATATTGGTTAATTTTATACTATGAGCCATCATAACTAACAAACAGCATTATAATTGTTTGTTTATACACCTTATATATCATTTCACATGCTATATACAGTGCCTTCAGAAAGTATTCATACCACTTGACTTATTCCACACGTTGATGTGTTACAGTCTGAATTCAAAATCGATTACATTTATTTTTCTGTCATCCATCTACAACCCTGTAATGACAAAGTGAAAACATGTTTTTAGAAAATGTTTCACATTTATATAGAAAGGTCTCTTTACATACGCTCTTTTCACACGCTTGAGTCAATACATGTTAGAATCATACAGTGTATTCGGAAAGTATTCAGACCCCTTGACTTTTTCCACATTTTGTTACGTTACAGACTTATTTTAAAATTGATTATATAGTCCCCCCCTCATCAAACGACACACAATACCCCAATAAAACAAAGCAATATTTTTTTGCAAATGTATTAAAAGTAAAAACTGGAAATATAACATTTACATAAGTATTCAGACCTTTCACTCGGTACTTTGTTGAAGCCCCTTAGGCAGCGATTACAGCCTTAAGTCTTCTTGGGTATGATGCTACAAGCTTGGCGCAACTGTATTTAGGGAGTTTCTCCCATTCTTCTCTGCAGATCCTCTCAAGCTCTGTCAGGTTGGATGGGAAGCTTTGCTGCACAGCTGTTTTCAGGTCTCTCCAGAGATGTTTGATCGGGTTCAAGTCCGGGCTCTGGCTGGGCCACTCAAGGACATTTAGAGACTTGTCACGAAGCCACTCCTGTCTTGTATTGGCTGTGTGCTTAGGGTTGTTGTCCTGTTGGAAGGTGAACCTTCGCCCCAGTCTGAGGTCCTGAGCGCACTGGAGCAAGTTTTCATCAAGGATCTCTCTGTACATTGCTCTGTTCATCTTTGCCTCGATCCTGACTAGCCTCCCAGTCCCTACTGCTGAAAAACATTCCCACAGCATGATGCTGCTACCACCATGCTTCACCATAGGGATGGTGCCAGGTTTCCTCCAGATATGGCGCTTGGCATTTGGGACAAAGAATTCAATCATGGTTTCATCAAACCAGATAATTTCGTTTCTCATTGTTTAAGAGTCTTTAGGTGCCTTTTGGCAAACTCCAAGCAGGATGTCATGTGCCTTTTACTGAGGAGTGGCTTCCATCTGGCCAATCTATCATAAAGGCCTGATTGGTGGAGTGCTGCAGAGATGGTTGTCCTTCTGGAAGGTTCTCCCATCTCCACAAAGGAACTCTGGAGCTGACCATCGGGTTCAGAGTGACCATCGGGTTCTTGGTCACCTCCCTGACCAAAGCCCTTTTCTCCCGATTGCTCAGTTTGGCCGGGCGGCAAGTTATAGGAAGAGACTTGGTGGTTCCAAACTTCTTCCATTTAAGAATGATGAAGGTTACTGTTCTTGGGGACCTTCAGTGCTGCAGAAATGTTTTAGTACCCTTATCCAGATCTGTGCCTCGACACAATCCTGTCTCGGAGCTCTACAGGGGACAATTCCTTCGATCTCATTGCTTGGTTTTTGCTCTGACATGCACTGTCAACTGTGGGACCTTATATAGACATGTGTGTGCCTTTCCAAATCATGTCTAATCAATCGAATTTACCACAGGTGGACTCCAATCAAGTCGTAGAAACATCTCAAGGATGATCAATGTAAACAGGATGCACCTGAGCTCAATTTTGAGTCTCATAGCAAAAGGGTCTGAATATTTATGCAAATAAGGTATTTCAGTTTACAATTTGTAATAAATTTGCAAACTTTTCGAAAAACCTGTTTTCCCTTTGTCATTATGGGGTATTGTGTGTAGATTGCTGAGAATGTGTTTGTTATTTAATCCATTTTAGAATAAGGCTGTAATTTAACAAAATGTGGAAAAAGTCAAGGGTCGGAATACTTTCCGAAGGCACTGCATATACTATAGTGGTAGCCATTCTATGGGATTATAATGAGGACAGAACTTTGAGAGTTTGTATTTTGATTTTCGTTGTCGCACATTGAGATTCGTGGTTGCAAGTGCGATTCACAAATGTGTAATTTAATTTTGCAAGCTTGTATCATGTGTGAAAGATTTAACAACGGTCCCAACATTCAATCATTTATTTCAGAATGATTAGAAATCCATTTACAAGTATGAATATTCCTCTTTGAATCAACAGTAGACTTGCAGACTTTGAATCTGTGCACTATCGGAGTTCTGTCACTGTTGTCACGTTACCAAGAGATACTAACATGCTGACCAAACCGCATGCGCGTGTATGTCCGTAAGCCTGTACAAAGTTTTGTACATTTGTAGAAAGAGATTTGCAAGTGAAAATGTGATTTGCTCTCTGGGGGCAGGACATTTTACTTCTAACCAATCAGTTCCCACTGCTAAAATCACAACCTCCTAACCATTGCCTGGATTGTTCCATCAATCAAATTGCAGGAAGTATCTCCCTACATGAGCAAGAGAGGATGAGGTAAATTAAATGAAAGATCTACTTGAAAGTAATTGTCCCTTTTATCGGTGTTTATCCATTTGTTGTTGTTGTGAAAAGGCATGACAGTTTGCTTATCATGTGAAATATAATTGTACATATCAGACAAACTTCAGACAGACACTATTGTGTTCGCTAGCTGGCCTCTGACATTCATCCTAGCTTTAATATCAACTGGCTGGCTTTATCAGGCAGCTTTAGGCGTGAGGGGAAAACAAAGATATTTGCTAGTTAGTTAACCATCTGATTGATGAAGTTCATTATGCCATTAGCTAGCTAGATAGCTAAATTGAAACTGCTAGGGGAAAGCTAGCTAGCTAACTCCCACCAGCATCACTGCAGTGTAGCTAATGTTAGCTAGGTTTCTAGAAAATAACGAAAATATATGTTAAAGACTTGTTTCTGACTTTTGAACACTTGTCAAACTACTTAATTCCATTGCCTGTTTATTTATTAATTGGTGACTGAAAAGTTGCAAAGAAAAACTGCAAATAGACTATTAGGCTGGTTGCGTATCATTTGGCTGATGTGCACATTTAGTGTTTAATTAGCTTAGTTAGCCAAGTTACTGACTGATTCAAATGATTGTTATTCATGTTTTTGTTGTCATTGCATTTCAGGTGGAGAGGGAGTAAGATCACTAGAAAGGAGGATGCTGGCAGACCACCAAAGGACCCTAGAGGTATTACAGTCAACTGGATATTGTATCTGAATTGCCCATATATTTCACTGACACTGAGAAAATGGTTGGATTGTTCAGCAACGTGCAGTAAATGCTAACACGGCTTTGATGGTGAAACGTACATCATGTATTTATCAGGCCACTGCATGCTGAGACAAGGGCCTGGATGGTGACACACATCTTGTTACTGACTTTAGAACACTTGTCAAACTGCATTCCACCGCTTGTTTATTGATTAATTGGTGACTGAAAAGGTTGTCAAGAAGAATTCCCCCCTTCAATTTCAATGCAAATAGATTAGCTAGCTAAAGGTAAACTAGTGACAACTTGATGAAGCTTATGAAAATGTAAAACTTTTTACAAAATTATGGCACATTAGTTCAAGGTAGTTGGGGTTCTCAGCAACTTCAATCAGCACTGAAATTTGAGCAGTGAGGTTAATTTCTTCCCCCTCTACTCTTTTCCTCAGTTTGAAGCACATCTCCAACACCCAGACAGATCTAAAGAACTTGGGAACCGCCCAACCACCAGGAACATCTTGTGTTCTTGGTGTTCATTCACAAGGTTAGATAGAAACAGATTCACACATGTTATTCGCTATCATGCAGAATTGTAGCTAAACTTGTAACTTGGGAAGCTCGTTCAATAATAGAGATGTGGGTGATTTCTGTCCCAGAGGACTGAACATTGTGCACGTTTTTGTTAAATTCAGACCACAATTAGTGGAATGAGGTGTGAGTGAAGTGTAAAGTACCTACGGCTGTCATGACTTCATTTAACTAAATACCATTTGTAAGATGGCGCCGGAGAAGAAGGCAGACGTTTTACATGCCACCAGCCGATTGTGTTTTTTTGTTTGTTTATTTGCGTTGTTTGTAACTTATTATTTTACTTATTTTGTACATAATGTTGCCGAAACCGTCTCTTATGACCGAAAATAACTTTTAGACAACAGTACTGTGATTACTCACCATGGACAAGCAGAATAACTTTTTTCCTTCCACGACTTCCAAGCCTACTGCTTCCTCGGGAACAGGCCCTGATCTCCGTGATCTGCGTGAAGAGGAGGCGGAGAAAGAGGGGTGGGCTGCCTCCTGAGATATCATAGGCGATTGAATAAACCCCCACTTCCCTCCTTTCTGCTCGCAAATGTGAAATCCCTGGAGAATAAAATCGGTGAGTTACACGGATGATTAAACTACCAACGGGACATTAAAAACTGTAACATCTTATGCTTCACAGAGTCGTGGCTGAACGACGACAATATCAACATACAGCTCGCTGGTTATACAATGTACCGGCAGGATAGAACAGCAGTGTCTGGTAAGACAAGGGGCGGCGGACTATGTATTTGTGTAAATAACAGCTGGTGCACGATATCTAAGGAAGTCTAGAGCTATTGTTCACCTGAGGTAGAGTATCTCATGATAAGCTGTAGACCACACTACCTACCGAGAGAGTTTTCATCTGTATTTTTTGTAGCTGTTTACATACCACCACAGTCAGAGGCTGGCAATAAGACAGCATTGAATGAGCTGTATTCCACCATAAGCACACAAGAACACGCTCACCCAGAGGTGGTGTTCCTAGTAGCCAGTGACTTCAATGCAGGGAAACTTAAATCCTTTTTACCAAATTTCTAACAGCATATTAAATGTGCAACCCGAGGAAAAATAATTCTGAAGCACCTACAGTGCCTTGCGAAAGTATTCGGCTCCCTTGAACTTTGTGGAACGACATTTAGTGGAACGACATTTATTGGATATTTCAAACTTTTTTAACAAATCAAAAACTGAAAAAATTGGGCGTGCAAAATTATTCAGCCCCTTTACTTTCAGTGCAGCAAACTCTCTCCAGAAGTTCAGTGAGGATCTCTGAATGATCCAATGTTGACCTAAATGACTAATGATGATAAATACAATCCACCTGTGTGTAATCAAGTCTCCGTATAAATGCACCTGCACTGTGATAGTCTCAGAGGTCCGTTAAAAGCGCAGAGAGCATCATGAAGAACAAGGAACACACCAGGCAGGTCCGAGATACTGTTGTGAAGAAGTTTAAAGACGGATTTGGATACAAAAAGATTTCCCAAGCTTTAAACATCCCAAGTAGCACTGTGCAAGCGATAATATTGAAATGAAAGGAGTATCAGACCACTGCAAATCTACCAAGACCTGGCCGTCCCTCTAAACTTTCAGCTCATACAAGGAGAAGACTGATCAGAGATGCAGCCAAGAGGCCCATGATCACTCTGGATGAACTGCAGAGATCTACAGCTGAGGTGGGAGACTCTGTCCATAGGACAACAATCAGTCATATATTGCACAAATCTGGCCTTTATGGAAGAGTGGCAAGAAGAAAGCCATTTCTTAAAGATATCCATAAAAAGTGTTGTTTAAAGTTTGCCACAAGCCACCTGGGAGACACACCAAACATGTGGAAGAAGGTGCTCTGGTCAGATGAAACCAAAATTGAACTTTTTGGCAACAATGCAAAATGTTATGTTTGGCGTAAAAGCAACACAGCTCATCACCCTGAACACACCATCCCCACTGTCAAACATGGTGGTGGCAGCATCATGGTTTGGGCCTGCTTTTCTTCAGCAGGGACAGGGAAGATGGTTAAAATTGAAAAAAATAAAAATTAAAGCAGGAAGCACCAGTGACTCAGTCTATAAAAAAAGTGATCAGACGAAGTAGATGCTACAGGACTAGCACAGACTAGCACAGACTGGAATATGTTCCGGGATTTCTCTGATGGCATTGAGGAGTACACCATATTAGTCATTGGCTTCATCAATAAGTGCATCGATGACGTCATCCCCAAAGTGACTGTACGTACATACCCCAACCAGAAGCCATGGATTACAGGCAGCATCCGCACTGAGCTAAAGGGTAGAGCTGCCACTTTCAAGGAGCGGGACTCTAACCTGGAAGCTTATAATAAATCCCGCTATGCCCTCCAATGAACCAACAAACAGGCAAAGAGTCAATACAGGCCTAAGATCGAATCGTACTACACCGTCTCTGACGCAGGGTTTGCAAACCATTACAGATTACAAAGGGAAGCACAGCCTAGAGCTGCCCAGTGACACGAGCCTACCAGACGAGCTAAGCTACTTCTATTGTCGCTTTGAGGCAAATAACACTGAAACATGCATGAGAGCACCAGCTGCTCCGGATGACTGTGTGATCACGATCTCCGCAACCGATGTGAGTAAGACATTTAAACAGGTCAACATTCACGAGGCCGCAGGGCCAGACGGATTACCAGAACGTGTACTGTGAGCATGAGCTGCCCAACTGGCAAGTGTCTTCACTGACATTTTCAACCTCTCCCTCTCAGAGTCTGTAATACCAACATGTTTTAATCAGACCACCATAGTGCCTGTGCCCAAGAACACTAAGGTAACCTGCCTAAATGACTACCGACCCGTAGCACTCACATCTTTAGCCATGAAGTGCTGGTCATGGCTCACATCAACACCATTATCCCAGAAACCATAGACCCACTCCAATTTGCATACCGCACCAACAGATCACCTTTCCCAGCTGGACAAAAGGAACACCTATGTGAGAATGCTGTTCATTGACTACAGCTCAGCGTTGAACACAATAGTGCCCTTCAAGCTCATCACTAAGCTAAGGACCCTGGGACTAAACACCTCCCTTTGCAACTGGATCCTGGACTTCCTGACGGGCCGCCCCAAGGTGGTAAGGGTAGGTAACAACACATCCGCCACGCTGATCCTCAACACAGTGTCCATTTCCCTCCTGTACTCCCTGTTCACTCATGACTGCACGGCCAGGCATGACTCCAACACGTCATTAAATTTGCCGATGACACAGTGTCACAACCTGATCACCGGCAACGACGAGACAGCCTATAGGAAGGAGGTTAGAGACCAGGTCGTGTGTTGCCAGGACAACAACGTCTCCCTCAACGTGATCAAGAGGAGATGATTGTCAACTACATGAAAAAGAGGACCGAGCACGCCCCCATTCTCATCGACAGGGCTGCAGTGAGGCAGGTTGAGAGCTTCAAGTTCCTTGGAGTCCACATCACCAACAAACTAACACAGTCCAAGCACACCCAGACAGTAGTGTTCACCACAAAACCTATTTCCCCTCAGGAGACTGAAAATATTTGGCATGGGTCCTCAGATCATCAAAAGGTTCTACAGCTGCACCATTGAGTAGTTGCATCACTGGCTGGTATGGCAACTGCTGGGCCTCCGACCGCAAGGCACCACAGAGGGTAGTGCGAATGGCCCAGTACATCACTGGTGCCAAGATTACTGACATCCAGGACCTCTATACCAGGCGGTGTCATAGGAAGGCCCTAAAATTGTCCAAGACTCCAGCCACCCTAGTCATAGACTGTTCTCTCTGCTACCGCACGACACGCGTTAAAGTCTAGGTCCAAGAGGCTTCTAAACAGCTTCTACCACCAAGCCATGACTCCTGAACATCTGGTCAAATAGCTACCCAGACTATTTGCATTGCCCCCCCCTCCCCCTCTTTACACCTCTGCTACTCTCTGTTGTCATCTATGCAGGAGTTACTTTAATAACTCTTCCTACATCTACAATCTACCTCAACTAATCAGTTCCCCTGCACATTGACTATGTATCGGTACCCCCCTGTATATAGTCTCGCTATTGTTATTTTCCTGCTGCTCTTTAATTACGTGTTACTTTTATCTCTCATTCTTATCCATATTGTTTTGAAACTGCATTGTTGGTTAGGGGTTCATAAGTAAGCATTTAATTTCACTATTCGACGCATGTGACTAATACATTTTTATTTCATTTTCAAATATATGCAGATTTGATATCTGATTTCCAGGAGCCTGGTGGAGATGGCAGGACATGGAGCATGGTTGCTACCCGTAGGAACATGGAGCAGGAACATGGAGCTCTCCATTTCAGTGTCAGTAAGTCATGAATACTTTTTACATATGCACTGTAAAAATGTCTACTCCTGGAGTAACTCCCTGTCAGAGACACTGATTAGAGGGTTTTGCCAGAGGCTCTGGGCCAATGAGAGGTCAGTGGTGGGGGCTTAGGAGTCAGAGGAGTGAAAGATATGAAGATACAACTTGAACTGCAGAATAAGGCTACCTTCAAACCAAAATGCATGAAACACATGTCCAACACAGCTGTTTGGTGGGGAAACACGCCCCCACAACACACTCCTCCTATTGAAAACCATTGAGTTGCTGTGTCTTTTACTCAACCATTTGACTGATTGGACAGCACCCTTATTGTCCTCAATAATCAACAATGTAAATGTTAACTCTCTTGCTCTCGCTCTCTCTCTTTCAAGAGTATTCAGTACATTATCCATTTCTCTACAGGTGCTACAGAGAATATTCCAAGGGCCTCCAGAGGCTTCAGATCAACTACTCTCCAGAGCACAAAGAAGTAAGCTCCGCTGGTGGAATATACTTTATGCACTATGTTAACCTCCTTCACTATGGTTGTCTGTCTGTGTGATGACATATAGCATATTATCCAGGGCCACTAGTTGGATTGGATTTACTGTACTCACTCAAAATCATGCTCTCCCCTCCCTCTATTCCCAGGGGAGCATGCTGGGCCATGGAATTCTAGAGCAGAACATCAAAAACCTGGCAACATGTCAGTGATTGACAGTTCCCTGAGGAAGGATGCAGCTATCAAGGCTTTAAATGGTCAAATTTGGGGGATGACCACCAAATGTAATACATTTCTGTATAAACTACTCGTTAATTTTTTTATAGGTTACAAAACAATAACTGTTTCTTAGCCTGTTCTCATTTTTACTAACTATTACGGTAACTTAAACATCTGACAACATTCAGACTTTCTCCATCAAGACAACACCTAGCGCTTATGATTAAAAAAGGTCTAAAATCAATGCAAGTCTCATATCCAGGGTGAATACATTTTTATTCATGCATAAAGGACATCACACAGGTGTGCCAACTAAAATATACTGTACCAGTCAAACATTTGGACACACCTACTCATTGAAGGTTAAAAAAAAAACTATTTTCTACATTGTAGAATAATAGTGAAGACATCAAAACTATGAAATAACACATATGGAATCATGGAGGAACCAAAAAAAGTGTTAAACAAATCAAAATGTATTTTATTTTTGAGATTCTTCAAAGTAGCCACCCTTTGCCTAGATGACAGCTTTGCACACTCTTGGCATTCTCTCAACCAGCTTTATGAGTTAGTCACCTGGAATGCATTTCAATTGACAGGTGTGCCTTGTTAAAAGTTCATTTGTGGCATTTCTTTCCATCTTCATGCGTTTGAGTCATTCAGTTGTGTTGTGACAAGGTAGCGGTGGTATACAGAAAATAGCTCTATTTGGTAAAAGACCAAGTCGATATTATGGCAAGAACAGCTCAAATAAGAAAAGAGAAATTACATTCCATCATTAGTTTAAGACATGAAGGTCAGTTAATTTGAAACATTTCAAGAACTTTGAAAGTTTCTTCGAGTGCAGTCGCAAAAAACATGAAGTGCTATGATGAAACTGGCTCTCATGAGGACCGGCACAGGAAAGGAAGACCCGGAGGTACCTTTGCTGCAAAGGATAAGTTCATTAGAGTTAGCAGCCTCAGAAAATGCAGCCCAAATAAATGCTTCACAGAGTTCAAGTAACAGACACATATCAACATCAACTGTTCAGAGGAGACTGTGTGAATCAGTAGAGTAGGTGAACGGATGATCTCTGCATGTGTAGTTCCCACCGTGAAGCATGGAGGAGTAGGTGTGATGGTGTGGGGGTGCTTTGCTGGTGACACTGTCTGTGATATATTTTGAATTCAAGGCAAACTTAACCAGCATGGCTACCACAGCATTCTGCAGCGATACGCCATCCCAGCCGGTTTGCACTTAGTCCCACTATCATTTGTGTTGTAAACAGGACAATGACCCAACACACCTCCAGGCTGTGTAAGGGCTATTTGACCAAGAAGAAAAGTGATGGAGTGCTGCATCAAATAACCTGGCCTACACAATCACCTGACATCAACCCACTTGAAATGGTTTGGGATGAGTTGGACTGCAGAGTGAAGGAAAAGCAGCCAACAAGTGCTCAGCACATGTGGGAACTCCTTCAAGACTGTTGGAAAAGCATTCCAGGTGAAACTGGTTGAGAGAATGCCAAGAGTGTGCAAAGCTGTCATCAAGGGTGGCTACTTTGAAGACTCTAAAATATAACATATATTTTGATTTGTTTAACACTTATATGGTTACTACCTGATTCCATATGTGTTATGTCATAGTTTTGATGTCTTCACTATTATTCGATAACGTAGAAAATAGTTTTAAAAAAACAAAGAAACCATTGAATTAAGTAGGTGTATTGACTGGTACTGTATATCCCAGACAAGACTGAAGTATTGGACAAATAGGCTATGTTTAAATAGGCAGCCCAAGTCTGATCTGTTTTTCACAAATTGGTCTTATGACCAATCATAAAAAAATATATAAGTCAGTTATTGTGTTCGTATCAGTTTCTATGAATCTAAGTGCTTACATACAGTACATGTTAAATGGCTACGAAACAGGGATAAGGAGACTCTTTCTGTAATCATTTAAAAAAAATGTAACTAGGCAAGTCAGTTAAGAACAAATTCTTATTTACAAAGACAGCCTAAGAACAGTGGGTTGAACTGCCTTGTTCAGGGGCAGAACGACAGATTTTTACCTTGTCAGCTCAGGGATTTGATTTAGCAACCTTTCGGTTACTGGCCCAACGCTCTAAGAACTAGGCTACCTGCTGACCCACCAAAAGGAAGGTACCACTGAAGGCAGGCAGCTTAAATAAGATGTGTGTCACTATCCAGGCCCCTGTCACAGCATGCAGTGGCCTGATAGGGAGAAATGCATTTTGTACGTTTCACCACCAAAGCCGTGTTAGCATTTACTGAACGTAGCTGAACAATCCAACCATTTTGTTAGTGTCAATGACATACAAGTGCAATTCAAATACAATATCCAGTTCATTAGCATTGACTGTAATACCTCAAGGATTATTTGGTGGTCTGGCAGCATGCTGATCTTACTTCCTCTCCACCTGAAATGCAATAACAACAAAAACATGAATAACATTAATCCTAGTCAGTCAGTAACTTGGCTAACTAGGCTAATTAAACACTCATGTAAATGTGCACATCAGCCAAGTGATCCCAAAACAGCCTAATAGTCTATTTGCAGTGAAATTGGGAGGGGCATTTTTCTTGCCAACTTTTTCACTCCCCAATTAATCAAGAAACAGGCAGTGGAATTAAGTAGTAGACAAGTGTTCAAAAGATAGTAACACGTCTTTAAAATATAGCTTCAAATACAGTAAATATTTTTTATTTTCGAGAAACATAGCTACCATTAGCTACACTGCAGTGATGATGGTGGGAGTTAGCTATCTTGCTAGCTTTTCCCAAGCAGTTTAAATTTAGCTATCTAGCTAGCTAATTGCATTTATAATCAACTTAATCAACTAACTAGCAAATATATTTGTTTTCCCTTTGCATCTAAATATGCCTGATAAAGCTAGCCCGTTGATAGTAAAGCTAGGATGAATGTCAGAGGCCAGCTAGTTGACACAATAGCGGCTGTCAATGCAATGGCTGGTCTGGAGTTCGTCTGAAATGTACCATTATATTTCACATAATAAGTAAACTACTATCATGCCTTTTCACAACAACAACAAAAAAAATCGATAAACATAGATACATTTAGTTGATTACTTTTAAGTAAAAATTGTTATTTTTATTTACCTTATCCTCTTTTGCTCATGTGGGGAGACAATTCCTGAGATTTGATTGATGGAGCAATCCAGCCAATGGTTAGGCGGTTGCAGAGGGAACTGATTGGTCAGGAGTAAAAAATCCTGCCCCTTGCAAATCTCTTTCTACAAATGTACAAACATTTGTACAGGTTTACACCATACCCAGACCATACACGCACGTAAGCCATCTTGCGCAAATATATTTTGTCCCCCCACACCGAACATGAAACGCAGGTTGAAAATCAAAACAAACAGCTCGAAAAGCATTAAACATTTATGGCAATTTAGCTAGCTAGCTTGCAGTTGCTAGCTAATTTGTCCTATTTAGCTAGATTGCTGTTGCTAGCCAATTTGTTCTGGGATATAAATGTTGAGGTGTTATTTTACCTGAAAAGCAGAAGGTCCTTTACTTCGACAATTAATCCACACATAAATCGGTCAACCGAATCGTTTCTAGTCATCTCTCCTCCTTCCAGGCTTTTTCTTCTTTGGACTTTATATGGCGATTGGCATCTAACTTTCATAGTATTACCACGACAACCGACCGACCTCAGTTCATATTTAAATCCCCCACATGGGTATAACCAATGAGGAGATGCCACATTGGTATCTGCTTCTATAAACCAATGAGGAGATGGTAGAGGCAGGACTTGCACCTCATTCAGCGTCACAAATAGAACTGACTTCTATTTTAGCGCTTGGCAACACAGACGCTTTATTTTGCAATGCTCGCGCACGCGACCCGAGCGGTGTGGTCAGCATGTAACGAATGTCTTGGTAACATGACAACAGTGACAGAACTCCGAGCACACGCAGGTTCAAAATCTGCAAGTGTGTTTTTGATTCACAGCAGTATATTCATACTCCTAAATGGACTTCTGAAAATACCTTATACTTGCAAATCTTATTGAATGTATTCAAATGTCAATTCATAAGTTTGTGACCATCTTTCACACATCATGATACAAGCTTGCAAAATGTAACTACACATTGGCGAATCGTTCCTGCAACCATGAATCTCAATGTGCGACCATGAAATTCAAAATACAAAATCATGTAGTTCTGTCATCATTATAATCCCATATGATTACAGCTGTGAGTCTTTTTGGGTAAATCTCTAAGAGTTTGCACATTTTCCTTTTTAAAATTATTCAAACTCTGTCATGTTGGTTGTTGATCATTGCTAGACAGCCATTTTCAAGTCTTGCCATAGTTTTTCAAGCTGATTTAAGTCAAAACTGTAAGTAGGCCACTCAGGAACATTCAATGTTGTCTTGGTATGAGTATATTTGGCCTTGTGTTTTAGGCATTTGTCTTGCAGAAAGATTAATTTGTCTTCCATTGTCTGTTGGAAAGCAGATTGAACCAGGTTTTGCTCTAGGAATTTGTCTGTGCTTAGCTCTATTCTGTTTATTTTTATTCAAAAAAAAAAACTCCCTAGACCTTGCTGATTACAAGCATACCCATAACATGATGCAGCCATCACCATGCTTGAAAATATGAAGAATGGTACTCAGTGATGTGTTGTGCTGGATTTGTCCCAAACATAGCGCTTTATATTCAGGACATAGAGTTAATTTCTTTGCCACAATTTTTGCAGTTTTACTTTAGTGCCTTGTTGCAAACAGGATGTATGTTTTGTAATATTTTTTATTCTATACAGGCTTCCTTCTTTTCACTCTGTCATTTAGGTTAGTATTGTGGAGTAACTACAATGTTGTTGAGCCATTCTCAGTTTTTGCCTATCACAGCCCTTAAACTATTTACTGTTTTAAAGTCACCATTGGCCTCATGGTGAAATCCCTGAGCGGTTTCCTTCTTCTCCGGCAACTGAGTTAGGAAGGACGCCTATCTTTGTAGTGACTAGGTGTATTGACATACCATCCAAAATGTAATTATTAATTTCACCATGCTCAAATGGATATTCAGTGTCTACTTTTTTTGTTTTTACCCATCTACCAATGGGTGCCCTTCTTTGCGAGGCATCGGAAAACCTCTCTCGTCTTTGTGGTTAAAACCTTTTGAAATTCTCTACTCGACTGAGGGATCTTACAGATAATTGCATGTGTGGGGTACATAGATGAGGTAGTCATTAAAAAAATCATGTTAAACACTATTGCAAACATAGTGAGTCCATGGAACTTATTAAGTGACGTGCTAAGCACATTTTTCCTCCTGAACATATTTAGGCTTGCCATAACAAAATGGTTGAATACCTATTGACACAAGGCATTTCAGCTTTTCATGTTTTATTAATTTATAAAAATTTGTACAAACATAATTCCACTTTGACATTATGGCGGTACCACAAGAAAATTTGGAAAAAGTCAAGGGGTGTAAACACTCTGAAGGCACTATATATATATGGGTTAATGGGAAAGTCAAGCCCAGTGGGTAAAGTTCTTGGTGTGTGACCATAAGAGAAAAGTCAAGCTAAAAAAAGTAAAGCTAAACAAGATGACAGGGAAAGGGTCTTATCTCATAAACAATGATGCACATACTGTATCTCTCATTGTTTTAATATTGTGTTTACTCATAAAACAAACACCAATGTTTTTACAAATGTTCACACTATAAGAATATCAATATATACACATAACCTACATGTTCACAATTGAATAAAAGAAAATATACATCAGCTGTTTTCATTATGCATCAAGTTGCTTTCCTTTTCATACGTGAAATGTCCATATGTCTATCAGTTTGACCAGTATCTGTAAAATCTAGTGAATACTGCAGTATCTATAAATAACCATCTGTATATTTCACTTGGCAGTATGTTTAAAAAATGGTGGCAACTTCAGATATGGTTGCCACTGTAGTAATATCTTGTTTGTGCTCCTGAATTTCAGCCAGTCCGGCAGCAGATTGTCTCGTTTGATGGGCGAAGTAAGAGGGGAGTGTACCTGTGTGATGAGAGAACGTCTGCATGGTGTTTCTTGCTTTGGGAATGCTGGTGCTGTAGCCAAAGTCTTTCCAGGAGTGGGGATAGGCATGGGGATTGTTGTAGACCGGTGCTTGGGAAAAGCCAATTGTGTATGTATTGTCTAGTGGGGCCTGGAAGCTTTGGGTTGGTATTACACAGTAAGTGCCTTGACAATCCACAGCGAGGGTGTTAGCGGCGTGGAAGGAACCTGAAATGGAACACACACACACGCATACATAATTACATTCCAAGCCCAAGGAGTAAAGAATGATAGTGACAGAGTCATTCATTGTTGCCGTGCTACATAGCCAGGTGGGTTTTACACTGGTGGTGGAAGGGGTGAGTAATCCCCACACAATGTAACCCGCTGCAGTTTGAGTGCTAGAAAAATGCCAACCGTTATCTTCATCATTCTGCTATGAGGAACTCTAAAATCTCGGTATGAAATTGTGACGGTAGTAAACTCACTTTTGGCCCAGGGCTGGAAGGTGGTGAGGTTCCTCTTGCCTCCATCCCCACTGATGTCAGAGTCACTGTCATTGAAGTCACTGTCTCCCTTGCCACTGTCCTTTACGCTCTGCTGGTCAATGCCACTGCGAATAGAATCAAACATTAGCCACTGCACCGCTGTATCTGATTATTGATGTGTGCTTTTTCCCCTCTCTTATGAAGCCTTCCACCACCCAGCCCCTCTCTCCGGACAACAACTGCAATCACGTGTACAGATACAGGATCTTAATTTGAGCCAGTTTAATACAGCAGGAAAATTATCCTGCAACAACAGGAAACGTGAATTATAATGTGGTTTATAATTAATGACCTGACGATGATATAACTTGGATCGATATGTTCTTCTGTCCTGCACCTGATTAGTTGGATGTGCATATTTTTATATTTTTTGTATTATAATTAATGGATATATTTTTTGTAGTGGTTGATACATTTCTTGTTAGGGCAAATCAAGTCTGACATTTTAAAGTGGAAATTACACACTTCAGAAGCCTTTTTAAACCTGAAATGCACTATACGTTTGCATGTCCTGCTGAGCAGGAAAATTCTAAGAGTGATTCAATTAAAATCCTACATCTGCTGTATGCATGTGGAATGTTAAGCACCTTACAGTGTAAATGATTATGGTTATGTAAATGATTTCTCATGGAAAATAATAATTGTGATAAAAGAGCACATCATGCCAAGTAGGATCAATGTGGTGGTATTCTTACCTCATTTGCAGGCAGTATTTTTCCCCTTGCCACATAGATGTTGGTAGGAAAGGCTTAGGAGGCAGGAACATCTAAAGAGCAAACACAAGAGAAGAGGATGGGAAATGATTTCAGCTACTTGGATCAGGAGTAGTGCTACACTTGAATGTGTACAGTTGTATTTAAAACAACTGAAACTGAATGAAATATTTCACTCACCTGTGACTCCAAGTCTCCATTTTTCTCCTCATACAGGCTGGACTCATCAAGAGATGAAGAGGTCCTTTCATTGAGGAAACCCCTTGGTCCACCGTACATGTTGGGTTCTGCAGAGTTGAGCCTGGGATGATGCCTGGAGTCAAACAGGACGTGAGACACGTCTCTCTTGGAGTCTTGATCCTTCCCTCCTTGATTCAACTTGCATGTGATAACAACAATCACTATGGCAATCAGCAGCAGAGCACAACCCCCGCCGAGCATTATGATAACTACTACTGAAACATCCAAGCCTGCGTCTTCCTCATCAGTTGAACGTAGTACAATGACAACTTGGTCGTCTGAGAGCTGCGAATCTGTGACAACAAAGCGAATGGTGGCACTGCTGGAGAGGGGGGATCTCCCATTGTCACTCACTGCAATTTTGATTTCCAAAACATTTCCAATCGCAGAGGCCAGCCCCTGTTTTAGAGCTATTTCTCCAGTGTCTTTATTGATTGAAAATAGGTTAGAGTCACCTTGTACGATTCTGAAGCTGAGCTCACCATTCATGCCCTCATCCTCATCCTGGCCCTTGACCCATAGGGCCAGGTACCCCAGTGGTGCATTGACAGGAAGAGGAACTTCAGCAGAGTCATTCAGCATAACAGGAAAGGTGAAATAGGGATAGTTGTCGTTCTGATCAACAACTTTGATTCTGATCATGGATGTGCTTGACAGCTGAGGTGATCCCTTGTCATCAGCCTGGATGGTTAATTCAATCTGTTGGACGGTTTCAAAATCAAAAGATCTCAGACTATACAATGACCCTGACATTGGGTCTATAGACACATAAGTCAAAATGGAGGCCTCACCCACAACATCTGAATCAATTAGTTTGTATGATACTTTGGCATTTTTACCCATGTCAAGGTCACGTGCTACAACAGTAGTTATATATGACCCAGGGATATTATTTTCCAGGACAGAAACTTCATAAATGGATTTACTGAAGAGGGGGGCGTTGTCGTTCTCGTCGGTCACTCTGATGGTATACTGCTTCACTGTTTTGAAAGGTGGTGTTCCGAGGTCTTCAGCCACTACAGTGAGGTTATACTCTGGGATCTTCTCTCTATCTAAAGTGGTGGTTGTTACAATCATAAAAGTGTCCCCGTAGGCCTGTTGCAGCTTGAAATGATCGTGGCCGTGTAGGCTGCTGCGCACGTAACCGTTCGAGCCAGAGTCACTGTCCGAGGTGCTGATCAGCGCAACAAAACTTTCCTCCGCTGCGGCCTCCGTGATGTAAGCTACACCATCACTAGTCGAGGTCATTGGCTTGATAGTGATTTCTGGTGCGTTATCATTTACATCTACAACATCCACAACAACTTTGCAGGTCGATGGAATAGAATTTGTGCCTAAATCGGATGCTTTAATGTTCAATTCATAAGACCTCTGCTTCTCATAATCAACCAATGTTTTTAAAGTCACAGCACCGGAAATTCGGTCTACATTAAAAATGCGCACTGCTTCAGATGACGTGTCTTCTACAAATCCATACACTACCTCGCCATTGATGCCAGCATCTGGGTCAAACGCATGCACTTTCAGCACTTGGTAACCTATGGGTGAATCCTCATAAAGTTCAACTTTTAGTGAGTTGTGCTCAAACGTTGGGCTGTTGTCATTAAAATCCAGCACTTTGATATGAACAGTCATTGATCCGGATCTGGGTGGCTCTCCCCCATCTGTTGCGGTCACTTCAATTGTGTAGGAATCTTCAACCTCTCTGTCCATTGCTTTCACAAGCACAAGTTCAGCATACTTCACCCCATCCTCCCTGCTGCGCACATCAACTATGAAATGGCTGGAGGGAGAGATATGGTAACGTTGGATGTAGTTATTGCCGACATCATGGTCAACAGCGATGTCCAACGGGAATCGTGAGTCCACCTGAACATTCTCGGATATCTCAAGGGTCGTCTCTTTGTGGAGGAAGTGGGGTGAGTTATCATTGATGTCCTTTACCTCGATCTCCACGTGGATGAGCTGAAACTTTTCTTTGGAGAAGGCAACAATGTCGAAGGTGACAAAGCATCGCGGGAACCTTGGGCAGAGATGCTCTCGGTCAATCGTTTCCCCAACTGCTAAAAGTCCATCAATCTCCCTCATTTGAATCACAGACGAATTGGTCTCCTGCATGAAGCGGAAAGATGTTCCAGGGTCCTCTGCTGGGTCTATCTTTAAATCCTGAGACAGATTTCCAATCTCTGTCCCGGGCGCATCCTCTTCATACGTGTAGTACCTCGTAGTTGTAGACTGAACCGAGTAGAACAGAACAGCAAGCACCACGCACTCTCCAACTCCTCGAATCCAGCAGAATCCCATTTTAAAGGTCAATGAAGATGACGAAATAAAACTTAATAAAGAAAACGAGCTGGAAGTAAACTTGTTGTGATGTTGAGCTCGCTTGCCACGACCAACTAGATTGGATACAGTCCAAAGAGAGCATTGACCTATAAACCTTGATTTATGCAAATTAGTTGCCTAATAGACCAATGGCATTCAACTGGCTAGCCAAATGGGGCATGTTTGGTTTCCGGCTGGTGCCAATTACTACAGCCCCTCTCATTGACTCTGTGCAAATGGTCTTTTTAAATACAATGGTAATGGAATTCTATAATGACAAGGAAAAACAGCCTCACATTGAAGTATACATATTGTCACTTCTTCAATAGACTATTAATCCAGTTTGACTTTTTCTATCTAAACAAATGACTTTCATTCACAGGTTATTTGAGGCTGATGTGTTATTTGAGACTGATGTGTTGGTCTGTTTATGAATACAGAAAAACCATAATCACCAACACTGTTGAACAAAAATATACATGTACTATGCATTCACTATAAATACTGTGAATACTTTATTAACCATGTATTAACCATCCAATGATATTATGGCATTTAAGTACTTTTATGTTGTGAATGAATGAACCATGAACAAATTGTCACCAATTGTAGTATTTAAAGGGACATTCCATCACTTTTCAACCTCAAATTCTTTATCTCCAGCACCACACCAGTGTCTCCATATGTGAAAATGAAATTTAGTGTTAAAAAGTAATGATGTAACTAAAAGTAAAAGCATTTTAAAAACAGTGATTTTCAAACACTATGAGACTCATGGGGATTTGAGGAGAAGGAACATGCCCTCTCCCTGGCTAGAACAGTTTGCAGGTTTTGAAAATGTTTTTTTTTCTTCATGTAATCCTACTTGATTTTGAGCATTTCTTCTTATCGTTTTAACCAGAAGAACGTATAAATACACAATGTTCACATATGTAGACACTTGTACGGTGCTGGAGATGAATTCATATGAGGTTAAAAATTAGTCAACATGTCCTTTACACAACTTTGAAATGACCTTTGCTCAACCTTTTGTGCAGGCTTAGACTACATTCTGGTCAACATGCAAAAGTCACATGTTTACACTAGCCAACAACAGTAGTTGGGGTGTAGCCTTCTGGTACTACTCGAGTGTGTGTTTTCACCAGATTTAAGTTTGACACAAAATAACATGTGTACTAGCTTTTGGCAAACATATGGGTATTAGTGTGTGTTGATTAAAAATACAGTTTTGGGCTTCAAAGGGCTCAGGTCTGACTGACACCTTTCACAAGTTGGAGCTAAATCTGTTTGTGCCCCTGATAGAGCAAGCACAGGAAGGCGTTAAAAACGACACTTAAAAATTGTCACTGTGGCACTAAGCATTTGTTGGTCTACTGACTCTGGTAAAAAAAAGAGATAAAGAGAATTTAACATAAGGTAATCCACAATAGAGAATGTGATAGCTTGAGTCTGGTTTTAGCTGTGCCAAGAACAGTGCACCATCAATTCATTATAACTGTCTGGAATTCAATCAAACATGAACCTGCCATTCCAATGATTACAGCAGTGTCTTTGTTCACAAACTGCTGCCCAATCGTACACAAACACTTCTTATTCTGAGTTGAGATCAATCTAAGAGGTTTTTACAATAACTAAAACTATCAGTAAGTCATTTTATTTGATTTGATGATGGGAAAAATAGATATACTGTGCAAGCACAGCAATGCAGGTTCAATTCAATATTGTTATGTACATATTCTTATTCATTCCTTTACACTTGTGTGTATAAAGTAGTTGTTGTGAAATTGTTAAATTGTTAGATATTACTGCATGGCTGGAACTAGAAGCACAAGCATTTCGCTACACTCGCATTAACATCTGCTAACCATGTGTATGTGACAAATACAATTAGATTTGATTTGAATTGATGTGAGCTCATAGTTACAAGTGAATTGCCAGCTAATCTTAACACTTGTCCAGTGCTGGCCACTGATTGGCTGAGTACTTGGGACGCAGGTGGTTGGAGTTGTCAACAAAGCAGCATGACAGAAATATGATGCCAAGTTTCCCGACCTACTGGTTTCTTTGAGATGATATATAAGGTGATATGTGCATTTGAACAACAGCATAAATACACCTATTTCACGTTTGCATGAAAAAAACGAATGGCCACTACTGCAGATGCTGCCACTACTTTGAACAGATTATATTATACTATTTAGAACAAGTAGCCGGCTCATGAACAAATGGGTGCAACAAGCATGCTGATGCAATAAGTGAAAATACATGATCTAATCTGGGGACAGCTAGCTAACAAAATGTCACATATCATGATGCGCTAGCCAGTTAACTTTCATTTTGAAATAAATTAATATTTCAGATGTAGTCAGATATTAGATTAGAAATATTTAAAATTAGCATAAGATCTAAATAGCTAGCAAGCTACCAGCTAGCTGTAGCAATCTATCTGCTTATCAAAGGTAAATCAGTGTTTAATTTGGCCAAAACATTTACCAAACAATTTCTCAATGTTTCTAAAAAATGACTGTAGCTGGCTAATTAATTTGATCATGCTTTGTGATACACCTGGTTTTATGCTGTTTTAGTCCAAATATGTAATCCTGTCACCTACAGTATAACCTGATGAACAGCATAGGGGGATACAATCAAATTTGCCAGCCACCGTCATGCATTTTTGTCCCACCAGATCCACGACGAGAAGGTCCTAGCTAGTGTATCCCTCTGTCTTTCAACTCTTGTTGCTTGTAGATGTCCGGTTTGTCAGGTCCCAGGCTCCCGTTACTATTATGATGATTTATTTACAAGTTAATTACAATTAGCTTTTTGCTTTAGAGCCATCTGTATCTGATAGAGCAGATCTTGTCTCACATGCGGAAATAAGCCGTCTGGCGTGAAAGACTTATTGGGAGGGAGACTAGAGCAGATTCAGAAGTTCTGACTGGATGCACATTTGAGCACACCAGGACGGTCCATTTACTCTGTGCTGTTATAATTTATGCTATGAAATCCTGCGATTTCATTGGGGCAGTTCACTCTCATAGCAAATAGTTGGCAAAACAATCCAAGCAATGTCCATCTTGAGACGCTGTACACCAGTACACACTTCCTCAAAATAGTCATAATTAATCTAAGATTAACTCAAGAAATCTGTCATTAATTTTGACGTTTTTGTCGGGAAGATCTTATTGGCTAAATTTGACATCTAACTAAGATGGTTGGTGCAGTATTTCACAAGTACAAAAATGTGGATGAAAACGAGTCATCTCTCGTTGAATGACAACACACATTTCATTGAAGAAACCCTACTGTTGACCAATCACTGACGAGGTGGTGTAGACTTCGGCTACCGAACTTCGGCTTGCCTCGATAAAAAAGGTTGTGTGTACCTAACTGCTGGAAAAAACCTTGCCAAAGACCAAAACGAACTAAAACGTCACAAAATGTCATCATAATATATGCACAAACTGTTTCGGATGGGAAGCATGCCGGTGTCTTAACACTCTTATTTCAACAAGTTCATAAAAATGATCCATCAATATTACAACCTGCCTTGTACAAAGCTTTCCATTATATATATTGATCTATTACTTACATTAAACACACAGTCTTAGTCCAACAGCATCTTCTCGTAAGAGGTACATGCTCTGTTGTGTTTATACTGGCATCAAACCATCACATGGGACTGAACTGGAGCTGCTAAGCCCAGTGCCTGATTCTCCATTATCAAATAATACCCTGAAAGATTGTCAGTAAGCTTCTGAGAAAAGTTAATGCACAGTCTTATCTGTGATTAGTGATGTTGTAGTATTGCGCTGTAGTCCAACTACTGAGGGTTCACACATAGTAACAGAGAGGAGAGGAACGCAATAACAAAAAGGCTGTATTAACTTGCTAATTGAACATATCGAATTTACCAGATTCAAGGGAATTGTTCTCGCACTACCACTGAAGCTATTTCATGAATAGGACAGGAGATATTTTGATGAACATGTGAAGAAATGTATAAATTATATGATAAAGTGGTCCCAATTTATGTTTACTTGTGCAATGTGCAATTGCAAGTTATATCATAGTTCTACAGTATTAATTGAATGTACAGTGTAAATTAAAGCATGTCTTTTCATTAATAATTAAAGTCCTGAATGATTAATGATAGTCAAAGAAAACATGTTCAGTAAACATATTTGAGATTCAGGAGCATTGGAACAGATTGCAGATGGTGGCTCTCCAGGCAGACTGGGGAGACTAGGAGCCCTTTACCCAGAACTCTCTTTAGCCCCCCAGGCTGGCAGGGTGTGGAAATCCAGGATTTCATGGCTAATGTGAGTCAGTTTGATAGATAATACTAAACAATTAGGCCAAATTAGTTGTTTGTCAGTAATAAGCTTAGGAGTTAATCTTATCAACATGTCACGCACACGTGACATTTCGGGTGGCAAACAGCAAATTCTACAATCAACCTAATGCTTCATCAAAACCACTCAGAGAACAAGTAGTTTCTTCTTATAAAATCTAAACAAGGCAACTGGTGTCTGAATAATATGATCAGTCATTGTTGAAAGACTCTATTTTACCTTGCAATTCTTTCAAAATACACATCATTCTCTCTGAGTATAGTAATAAAGAAAATACTGCAGGGTCATGTTTTTTCAGTCTGCGTTATTGTTATTGTGACCCAATGTAGCACGACACCAGACCGTGGCGTAAGTGCAATAGTCTCATCACTAATGATGCATAGCTAGCCTAGGAGTGATACTTGTTTGCCACTTAAGACTGGTGATTAAGGCAGATCACAGCTTGATTAGGACCTGTGTGGTGGCAGTAAGAGCATTAGAGCATATTAATGGGTTAGGCCATATGCTCTAGACTGGGGAGATTTTAATTAAAGGTAAGAATAATGTTAATCTTCTTCTTGGCAGGCCATAACACAATAATCATAGTAGCAAATTTTTAGGAAAGCTCTCTCTAATAACATGCCTTTTATACTGATACTAATATGGACCATTTGAGGACAGTTTGGGCCCCAAAGAGAAAACCTCTTGTCGTCCTCCACCTTGTAACATGTTTTTTTTTTCCAATGTCCAAACAGCCAAGATGGCGTGGCACAGGATCAGGCTTTTGGTGACACTGTAGACTTTAGTCCTGTAGCATATGTCACTGGGAGCAAATGTCCCACAACAGAGCATAAATAACAACCTTTTGGATAACATTCATGTCAGCTACGTGTCATGCTATAATGGTGTCCTCGCCAGGGCAAGGTGATGTAGAGCTACTACTACATCATATAAAATGAGACATGCTTAACATTTTCAGGTTTCCCTGCCGTGCTGGTTTGGTTTGGTTAAAAATGAATAAAACAATGTTTTTATATTATGCTTGTCTGTATTTGAGATTATGCACATTATACTGACATGACAGTATGCAAAATGACATGTTCTCAGTTCGCTGATTTGTATGAAATACGATTCTGTGGGGACTGTTTATTTAAATAAAATTTAAAAAATCACACAAAAAATATAAATTTGTGCGATTTGAAACAGGAACATACATTACTCTATATTATTGATTATTCTGATTATGTTGATATATAATATATTATATACAGTCAGTTAATTCATTCATCTCAAATTACTCCAATGGCTTAAAACAGGCCAAGCCATCTCATCACTTTCTTCATTTGACTTGTCACCTCAAGTGGTATATTAAGTGGGGGGTAGGCATGTCACTCTTCGGGCAATGGGGGGTCAAATGTTATGTGCAAAGGCCATGTTTAATGTAAGCCATTTGGGCTGTCTGAAAGCCAGATAAAGCTTATCCCTCAGCCAGCTCAGGGTGTTGTAGCCTCGCAGTCAGTGGGACAAATGGGCGGGTGTGAGGGAGCAACAGATGTGGAGGTGCCAGAAGATCAGACTGGCTGGTGGTCCCTGTGGCCTTAGCACATCCTGTGGCATCCCAAAACACACATCATCCCTGCCACCCTCAAACACATTAGGACTGGCCAAATGATTTAGCTCATCATATTTTCTCTGTAGCTTGGTTCCTCGCAGTAAATACGTTAAGTTAGCTGGAATGGAAGAATCTACTTTGTTATTTACACACAATGTTTATATTTGTAAAACAAAGATCAATTATAGTAATAAAATGCATAACGTACAAGTATGGAGTTATTGTATTATTTAGTGAAAAATGAACGAGTCTATTAGGGCTCAATATCTCAGTAATTGGATGTCTACGGATTGTAGTTTGAAACAAATGCCGCACATTAATTTGGATGCAAACATGTTTCTAGGATTTTCTTCATGTTGGCCACCGAAGGCTCCATCTTTTAATACATTTAGAGAGACACAATTTGTTGTTCAAATCCTCTGAAAACAAAGACAGATCAAAAGAAAAATTTGAATTCTAGAACAAATCACACTTGGCAGAATTTATTGTACACATACCACTCCACCCCCTTCTCGACCTCATCCCATTGTAAAACTTGTACATTCTTCTTCAAAGAATGATTCTAGTCATAATTAGATTTAACCCAGTTCTTAGTATTTTGTTGCTTTGGGAAATGATGTTCATTCAGATGACTGAAATGTGAATCTTCTTTGTTGAAAGGGCATTGATTCATACCACAGATTCAATCATCAACTCAGACACATCCACAATAATGGCTTTTTAATTGCGATGAGCAAGTAATCACTGTCAAATATTATAACATTGTACTATCCATCACTAGTTTATTTCCAGACACATTATTGTAGTACAAGTAATCCACAAAAACAAACTCTAAGTTGTGGGCATTCACAAGAGGAGCAATGGTGTCAGAATCCTAAAGCCAGTATTTACAATCCGGGGAGAGAGCGCCATCTCCAGGCCACAGGTCTCCCTGCTGCTGCATAGCCATTCTGGCTTATGACATCCAATGACATGCTTAGAGGGAGAGAAAATACTCCCAGTAACCCCCCCCCCCCCACACACACACACACAACCCGCCCCCCTTTCTAAAGTATAAATATCACGCAGCCTCTGATCAATATCCGGCCTGGCTAATGAATCATAAACAAGTGCGTGACGCACCTGTCTCAAAGTACATCTTCTCCTGGCAGATCATAGCAACACCAACCACAAGCTAATTAAAACGAGAGAGATAGGATTTTGTTTGGAGCCCCTGAACCTCAAAAGCATGTGATAAGCAGTCAAGTCTATTTGATAAACGTTGTGAGTGTGACGCGTAGGGCCCTAGCCGTGTTGCCTTTCACTCCGTGTTGGTAGAGCTCTGTGCTGAATGTTGCAATCCAATTAGGTTCACCACTTTACATTTCATGGTTCACATTGAATTTCACCACCTCAAGGTACATGGCTGAGAACCTTGGGAAATCAGAGGTACTTGGTACATATTTGTTTCTTTTTCACTCTCAATGATATTCCGTGGAATATATTTTGCTCATTGTTCAGTACATATTCTACATGACCGATGACTATTCTAATGCCATTTTAATTAGGATTTTCCACATTTCCAAACTCGCATGGTCAGCTTGTATAAATCCTAGTCAAATTCCAAATTTCTATATTGCAATGTGTTGTATCTGAAGCTACAATGTTTATTTTTAACATTTATATTCCCTGTCAGTTACCATATCAGGCAGGGTAAATCACCATTTGTTTGGCAGTCCAGGCTGTGAATACATTTTATTCTTCGTGAGATGCTTGTATTATTCAGCGTAAGAGTTTCAGTAGAGCACGTGAGTGGGACTGTGTGTCTGTATGTGTGTATGTGTGTGTGTGTGTATGCATGCTAATTTGGATCTTTCAAGGACCAGGAATTATTCTCCTTCCCACTGAATATATTCCATAGCTAGATATTACTTTCCTAAAAATGTTGCCTCTCCTTGAAGCAATTTCCTGCTTAGTGTTATCTGATACTGGTGAATAGCCTCTCATTGGCAGGGCCACATGACACTCTGGCTGGGTAGGACTTGGCTCTGAGCCCCCTCCCTGGCTCTTCACCAATCCAGAGTCTGCCTGGGCCTGACAGTCCCTGTCGGACTGGCCACCGGGGGTGGACTCCTGGGCCAACTGGCCACTGAGGGCTGTAATCAGTCCCTTTGACATATTTGGCACAAGGCTTGGGATTTGTAAAAACAACCTAGCGTCACGCCAGGAGATGGCAACATTGAGATGAGAGTTCCACACTGGAAACATTTATACTACCTTGTTATTACAGTTTTTTCTCAATTGCTAAAACACTAAAACCCATTGGCTGAACAAAGTTCTCAGTTGCCTGGACTCATTTAGCTTATTATGCAGTCTGTTGTCAATACCTTCAACCATTTCACATGGTAAAACACAATTTGGAGATCTCACTTAGTCTTTTCAGCAAAACTCATAAACACATTCTCATTCTCAAAACACATTCTGCACTCTAATGTACATGTCATTCATACTGGTAAACACAAGTGGCAACAATCAAATATAAATAGAGAACATATGTCATTGATTGAACACAACCACTCAAAATTGATTTAACCTGTTTCAAATGGTGCGACACAACCAATATAAGCCAGTTCAGAGAGCAAACAGGTTGTTGAAGGTGGGAAGGAGAAAGTCTGAGAATGGATACTGTAGTACAGTGCATTGTAGGCTGTATACTGTACAATGGATGAATTGTATGGCCATGAACATTGTGTTTTCCATTTATTAACAGT